>NC_035161.2:6513661-6846189 GCF_001659605.2 Manihot esculenta | reverse complement strand
TGCCTACTCAGCTCACAAACCCGAGCTAGAACTCTCTACTAACCATTCCCATACACTCTACGAGCCTGACAGCTGACAGCTTGACATCAACTTCTAGGCAACCTACTTGGTCCCCTCTGAAGTCTACCTCAAGACCCATCCTGCATTTCGATCCTGACCACCTTGCGCTGCAGACGCAAGTATCACCAGCTCCACAAGTAGAAAACCAATCCATCCCCCGGCTGATATCCAGACACTCAAGTCTTGGACCTCATGCTCGGGTGGAAGGCCATC
Organism: Manihot esculenta; assembly: GCF_001659605.2. Taxonomy (NCBI): domain Eukaryota; kingdom Viridiplantae; phylum Streptophyta; class Magnoliopsida; order Malpighiales; family Euphorbiaceae; genus Manihot; species Manihot esculenta. The sequence goes on along the minus strand of NC_035161.2, from coordinate 6,845,916 downwards.
TACCCTCATCGGACAACTGGCCTGAATCTCAGTCACAGGGATCCTATCCGGTCTACAAACCCAAAGAGAACACTCTACACCCAGAAGCTATCAAACTCAACCTCTCAAGGGCTCCTAGAGCAACAACAGAAAAGGGAAACACACTAGAGCACAAACACACACATCAGAACATGAACAAGTGAGCGTACCTGGCATCACTGCGTTCGATGTGTCTGCTCCCCTTCCTGGAACACTGGCTTGAGCCACATCACCTGCAGCTCGCTGCTGGGACCACACTCTCCTGGGCGCAGTAGGACAATCACGTGCGAAGTGCCCTTCCTGTCCGCACCTGAAGCATGCCGTTGTCCCAACTCGACAAGGCCCTCTGTGCAACCTTCCGCACCTCAAACATCTTGTAGGACCTCGGCCAAAACTCGAGCCATCTTCAGCATCAAGCCTAAACCTCTTCCACAGCCTACCCTTCCTAGTCTTGCCCCATTGCTTAGGGGCTCTGGCTCTTCCCCACTTTCTACCTCTCTTGGTAGCTGTACTCAGCATGGAGGGATCAACTTCTCCTGAACTTGAACTCTTAGAATCCTTAGACTTTTCCATACTTTCCTCATCCATGTTCACTTGCAAACTAACATCCCTCCTCTGCACCATAACTTCTCTGCAGACTTCTACAGACCTTTCAGGGTCTCTTGCTCTGTCTTCTCCACCTGACCTTGCAAGGGGAAAAAGGCTCACTTTCCCACTCAGATGGATCTGACTCCATAGAGCTCCTAGCACCTTGCATCTCAGCTTGTCTGAAACACAACAGGCACACAAGCACACATAAGCATCACATCATATCATGTGGTCCATGACAAACACATGAACTCACAACACATAGCATAGCATCATATCATATAGTCCATGTGATAAACACATGACCCCTCAAGCAACACATATATCATGGATGAACCTGTCACCTACAGTCTACAACATAGCAGAACATGCCATGACCAACTGTGCCAGGGCCACACCTGGTCGCTCAGCCCATCTCATATCAGTAATATCATGCTATCTCACAGCTAAGGGACTATCAACATCCATAATACAACATAAATGCACATGCATCACACATGGCATTACACATCATCATACAAGACAGGACTCGACATCCTATCCTAGTGGACATGATCTTACTCTTAATCTTTCTTAATGTGCTTGCCCTCCTAACATCTAGCACAACCTCTTTCCGATGTCTGAGCACCTTCGCATCAAACACCGTACTATTGAGGCCCTATGCTCTGATACCAACTGTAACAGCCCGGAAACCGGTACCCCTCTGTAGCGGCTCCGACCTGCTCGGCGCTAGGATTCAGATCGGCTTAAGGCCGCCGGAACCCGTAGCAAGCCTCTAAACATCCTGAAACTCTAGGTATAATCCCATACATGATCAACATTTTCATAAAACTTAAGCTTTGGTCTCATAAAAACCTTTAAACTTGTTTTCTTTACCTCAGCTTGACCTATGCATGAAAACATAGAACCTCATACCAGATGGGTCATCAAGCTTGCTTTAAAACATATCCGCTTTGGGTCAAGGGATTGGAACCCTTTCTTCCCTCACGGGCCATTCAAAACTCATAACATTTAAAACATTTTCTCAAGATCATGCATAACAAAAAGGGATTTACCAACACTCTAGGCAAAGCACAATTCTATACATCTCATGCTACAACACATGACATATCTATACTTTCTTAACTTGGCTCTATCTCTTTATAACATTACTCTTTACTCTTTCCATTCATCATATTCTTATTATACATAAGGACCATACATCAAGTCCATCTATCATGTCCATATATCATCATGCTCATGTCCACCACTAAACTATACAAGCAAAATAAACATACATAGCATTACATAACATATCATTTCTTTACAACTTACATTACATACTATCTCCATAAACATATACAATAAGCATCTCTCCTTTCTACGAACACATAAACATAACTAAGCTATTACAACCAAACATGGCAACCCATGCTTGAACCTCTTCTATCCCATAGCTTACTCTGACTGAACTCAGGCTACTTACTCTGGCTTGACATACTCTGGCTTACTTACTCTGGCCCTGCAAAACTGGGGGTAAGGGAATGGGGTGAGCTACAAGAGCCCAGTGAGTAGAAACAGAGAAAAACATTTGATTTAGTTCCTCCATTTTTAGGTATATTATTATGCCTTTTATTGTTCCACCCTTTTTATGTATTTTATTATAAAGACATTTTATTCAATTCAATTATTCTTCTTATTCATGCATTCATGAAATGCGTCATATCACAATTATATCACAACAAACATCTCACCCCCGCTTGAGTTCATGCTAGCAAATCTCTTCCTCTTGCGGGTGATTTTTGAGGGTTCACGTAACGTCCTTCCCCTCAGGGTTAGACATGACCCCAACGTTCCCTCTGTCAAAACTTGGCCCCGAAGGAGCTCTCATGGGGCTTTCCTACATGTACTCGCCCGATTGACAAAGACTCATTGACAGACTTGCGGGCTATTGAGGTCGCCTTGGTCCACCCATCACATCATATACATAGCACATTATACAATGCGTCACCTTCGTGAAACTAGTGCAATCATCCTATAACATATAAACATGGTGCATGGGCATGATGAACTAGTGCAAACATCCTATTACATAACATGATGTATGAGTATGCTTTAGACATTAAAATTTCTTAAAGTAAAACATTAAGTTTAGTTCTACTCACCTGAAGCCTCTGCTCAACAAACTCAGGGTCAACTAGCACTGAGGCTAGACACCTCTCCTCGGGTCCAATCCTACACAGATGGACTCACATGAGGTACTAAACACATGCTAACAACTCATAAGAAACTCCCCAAAAACCCCTCTAAACATCATAGAAATACGCATAGGAAAACAGCCATGAAAAGGCTGGACAGGCACTTTCGGCGGCACCTTCGGCGGCCGAAAGTCTCCTCCAGAGACGAAACTCGGGTAGGTTCGGCGGCACCTTCGGCGGCCGAACCCTCACTCCAGAGACGAAAGTCAGGCACTTTCGGCGGCCGAACATTACCTTCGGCGGCCGAAAGTCTGCTTTCAAGCCACAACTCCACTTTCGGGGGCAAGGTTAGGCGGCCAAACCTATGCATCCTCAGGCACGTTCGGCGGCCGAAACCACCTTCGGCGGCCGAACCTGAGTTCATCAGAACTCCGCCTTCGTGCATACCAGCCTCCTAAACCTCACAAAACAACCCCAAACCTCACATACTCTCTCCCAAGCATGCATACACACTCCCACAAGCAAAGAGAGCAAAGAAACTAGCTTAAACTCCTCAACACATCATCACATAACATACATTGGGCATCAAACCTATAAAAGCCTAAACATGCATATCTACCCATACTCAACCATATAACCTCCATAAAACTTACTTAAAACTTCTTAAAAACTCAAGGAAACAAAGATCTACACTTACCTCTTGAAGATCGAGGGTTGGTGCGATCCCTAACTCGGAGGTGTGGAGAATCCAAGCTCCAAAAGCTCCAAGCTCCCAAAACTTCTACTTTAGCTTCAAAACTTCAAACCAAGGGTAGATCTTATGAAAACTTGAAGGATTTTGAAGAGAAGACTCACAAGCAACCAAGGGAGGGCATACACTCACCTGAGCTCGGGAATGGGGAGAAAACTCGCCCATTTCCGATCTGAGGGCTCTTTATAGGTGGCCTGGTCATCAACCTTCGGCAGCCTAACGTGCCCCCTAAACTCATGCATGTTCGGCGGCCGAACCTCACTTTCGGCGGCCGAACCTTGGCTTGCTCCCACAAGACTTTCGGAGGCCAAAGGCGCTCCCGAAGCCTTCACATGTTCGGCGGCCGAACTTCACTTTCGGCGGCTGAACCTGGCAAATGCCTCCTTGGTCTTTTCTCTTCAAAAACTCAACTCTTTTCTATTTAAAACCATAAAACACGTAAAAACATTTTAGAAAACCTTTCCTTTACCCTTGCTCTACCCCCCCCCAAAGAGGATCCGACACCCGAGATTCCACCGGACGGTAGGAATTCCGATGTCTGAACGAGCGGGGTCTTACATTCTGAACGAGCGGGGTCTTACACCATAGCTATGTTCTCCCATTTCCATTCCGGAATCGGTAGTGGATTCAACATTCCGGCCGGCTTCTGGTGCTCTAGTTTCACCCTCTGACACACATCGCAGGCTGACACGAACAGTGCCACGTCCTTCTTCATAGCTGGCCACCAATACACTCTCTTCAGATCCTGATACATCTTGGTGGCTCCAGGGTGAACACTATACCTGGTATTATGGGCTTCCCCCATAATATCTCCCTTCAGACCAATGTCATCTGGCACACATAATCTGTTCCCGTAGCGGAGGATCCCCTTATCATCAAACCTGAACTCATTACTCTGGCCTGACTGAACCGTTCTGGCTATCCTGACCAACTCTGGGTCCTCATGCTGTTTCTGAGCTACCTGCTCCAGAAACACGGGCATCACTCTCATCTGAGCCACTAAGGCACCTGTGCCAGACAACTCCAACTGTAATCCCTCACTCATAAGTCTGTGGAACTCCTTCACCACCGGCCTCCTCTCCGCTGAAATGTGGGATAGACTGCCGAGTGATTTCCGGCTTAAGGCGTCTGCCACAACATTCGCCTTACCCGGATGGTACTGAATCTTGCAATCATAGTCACTCAACAGCTCTACCCATCTCCTCTGCCTCATGTTCAGTTCTCTCTGACTCAGGATGTACTGCAGGCTCTTATGATCTGTGAAGATCTCACACTTTACCCCATAAAGGTAATGCCTCCACATCTTGAGTGCAAAGATTACTGCTGCCATCTCTAGGTCATGTGTGGGGTAATTCAGCTCATGCTTCTTCAGCTGTCTTGAAGCATAAGCGATCACCCTCTCATTTTGCATTAGCACACAACCCAATCCCACACGGGACGCATCACAATATACTGAGAAGTCATCATCACTTTTTGGCAGAGCTAACACCGGTGCTGAAGTCAACCTCCTCTTAAGCTCCTCAAAGCTTTCCTCACACTGATCGGTCCATACGAACTTCTGATTCTTCTTTGTCAATTTGGTCATAGGAGCAGCAATCTTTGAGAAGTCCTGAACGAACCTCCTGTAGTAACCTGCTAAACCCAGAAAACTCTTGATCTCGGTCACTGTGGTGGGTCTAGGCCAGTTAGCTACAGCCTCTACCTTCTTGGGGTCTACTTCAATACCCTGTTCTGACACAATGTGCCCCAAGAATGATATGCTCCTAAGCCAAAACTCACACTTGGAGAACTTGGCATACAAGCCATGCTCTCTCAAGGTCTGCAAAACTGTCCTCAGGTGATGGGCATGCTCCTCTGCATTTCTGGAATACACCAAGATATCATCTATGAAGACAATAACGAAGTGATCCAGATACTGACTGAATACTCTGTTCATGAGGTCCATGAATGCTGCAGGGGCGTTGGTCAACCCAAACGGCATCACAAGGAACTCATAGTGCCCATACCTGGTCCTGAAAGCTGTCTTCGGTACATCTTCATTCCTTATCCTCAACTGATGGTACCCTGATCTCAGATCTATTTTGGAGAAACAACCTGCTCCTGCTAGCTGGTCGAATAGATCGTCGATCCTCGGCAAAGGGTACTTATTCTTGGTAGTGACCTTGTTCAACTGTCTGTAGTCGATACAAAGTCTGAGGGATCCATCCTTCTTCCTCACAAACAAAACCGGAGCACCCCAAGGTGAAGTACTCGGTCGGATGAAACCCTTATCTACCAGTTCTTGCAACTGTTCCTTCAGTTCTTTCAATTCAGCTGGTGCCATCCTGTAGGGAGGGATAGAGATCGGTCTGGTACCAGGCATTAACTCAATCTCGAACTCTATCTCCCTAGCAGGTGGTAACCCTGGCAGTTCGTCTGGGAAAACATCTAAGAACTCACTCACCACAGGCACTGAGGCGGGCTCTCTGACATGACTATCTAACTCCCTCACATGAGCTAGAAACCCCTGACATCCCCTCCTAAGCAACCTACGAGCCTGAAGAGCTGAGATCAGACCTCTAGGTGTACCCCTCTTGTCTCCTCTGAAGACGACCTCTGACCCATCCTGATCTCTGAATCTGACTACCTTGTCTCTACAGTCCAAGGTAGCACCATGGGTCGATAACCAATCCATCCCTAGAATGACGTCAAAATCTGTCAAATCTAGAACCACGAGGTCGGCGGAAAGGCATCTTCCCTCTATGAAAACTGGACTACATTGGCAGACTGCCTCTGCCACTGACGGGTCACACTTGGGTCCACTGACCCATAGGGGACACTCTAACCCAGAGACCATCAATCCTACCCTCTCCACGACTCTCGGAGCAACAAAAGAATGAGATGCACCCGGGTCCATTAAGGCATACACATCAGAACAACCAATGATGAGATTACCTGCCACCACGGTGTTGGATGTGTTGGCCTCCTGCTGAGTCATAGTGAAGATCCGTGCCGGAGCTGATGGACCTTCACCTCTGTATCCTGCTGATGAAGAGGCTGACCCTCTCCCTCTGCCTCTGCCACTGGCCTGTGTTGCGGCTGGAGCTACTGGCTGCACCACACTGCCGGAGGCTGTCTGCTGAGACGGTGCTGCAAAGGCTGCTCTAGGACAATCCCGAGCCAGATGACCCGCCTGTCCACATCTGAAACATGTGTTTGTCCCTGCCAGACATACTCCTTTGTGTGGTCTCCCACATCTCATACATGCTGTAACCTCTGCGCCAGAGCTTGAGCCACTGCCTAAACCCAGACCTGACTTGATCTTGTTCCAGAACTTATTCTTCTTAGATTTTCTGTGGCCTCTGTCCCACTTCTTACTGCCTGCAACTGCTGCACTCAGAGAAGAAGAGTCTATCCTTTCCCCACCTGGGGTCTTGGAACCAGAAGACTGTGCCACTGACTGTTTTACCTTCCCCTCAACGATAGCACAAGCCTCCATTCTCCTAGCCATATCCACTATGGCATGGAAACTCTCCCTCTCTGCTGACTGTATCAAAGAGGAATACCTGGAGTGCAGCCTCATAATATATCTACTTGACTTCTTTTGATCTGTGTCTAAATTCTGCCCAGCATATGGCAACAACTCCAGGAACCTGTCTGTGTACTCCTCCACACTCATCTGTTCAGTCTGCCTCAACTGTTCGAATTCTATTATCTTCTGCTCTCTAGAGCTCTCAGGGAAAGCCCATCCTGCAAACTCATTTGCGAACTCCTCCCAGGACATACTGTCCGCTCTCGGGTTCACATAGTTCTTAAACCAACCACGTGCCTTCTTGCACTCCAGTGTGAACCCAGCCATCTGAATGGCTCTACTGTCATCAGCCCCTATCTCATCTGTAATAGTCTTGACCCTGTTCAGATACTCAAATGGGTCATCACCTGCTCTGTACTGAGGAGCACCCAACTTCATGTAATCGGTCATCTTGACCTTGCTCCCTCCAGATGAGGTAGGTTTGGGTACTTGTGTTTCCGGGACAGTAGGTACTGGTGGTGGTGGAGGTGCAACATCCCCTGGGGTAGGGTTTGCTGTACTGGTATAGGGAGGTGGAGGTGGGTACATGGGATACTGAGAGTATGGTGGGTAGTAAGGTGGGTATGGCATATGTGGAGGATAAGGGCTAAAACTGGGGTTATCCGATGTACCTCCCATCGAATACCCTGGATGGTGTGAATAGGGTGGGTAGTGATGTGGCTGGACATAACTCGAGGCCTGAGCGCCTCCTTCTGATTCTCCCATGCCCTCTTCCGGCATGCTCACACCAAGGTTGCCATCCCTCCTCTGATCTACCTCCATATCCTCAGACATTCCTCCCTGCACTGTTCCCCTTACTGATCTGCTTCTACCCAGATCCAAAGACCTTCTAGGGTCTCTAGCTACTCTGTCTCTGTTGGACCTACTGGACATTGCCCTAGGCAAAGCTGAAGGACGGGCATCAGTGCCCTCGTCCTGAGGTGGCACTCCAGTCAATCGTGCAGATCGACGAGTTCCTCTCATTCTATCTTCTGAAAAACAGCACATAGCATAAACAATCATTAGCATCATGTGGTTCATGTGGAAACACATGAACCCTCATCACATACATAGCATCATATCATAGCATTTATGCACATGCATATCATCATGGCATATCATATCATCATATAGACAGGACTCTACATCCTATCCTAGTGGACATGATTTTTCCTAGTGTGCTTGACCTTCTATAACCTCTATGAGCCCGACACTCTAGGTCCGACCATATGAACCTAGGGCTCTGATACCACTCTGTAACGACCCGGAAATCCGACCCGTTACCGGCGCTAGGATCCAGATCGGCTTAAGGCCGCCGGGACCCGTAGCAAGCCAAACATACCTCCTGTAACCTGTAATATCCCATACATGATCAACAACATACATAAAACTGTAAACTTTTTCTTTCCTTTTCCAAGCTTAACCTGAACATGTGCACATCTAATAACATAACCACCACTGGAGTCCTCATTAAATGCTCCAATGGGGTATTTCATCATTCGATAAGCTTGGACTATCAAATACATCATAAAAACATTTCTATAGATCATGTGTCAAGGGGATAACCATAAACATAGGGTCAAGCACATACTAATCCTCAATCATCATCATCATTACATAACTATACATTACTCTTTCATTACATTAACATAGTCATAAATACTCATTACATCATATTCATGTCCACTACTATCTATTACATCATACATGACTTAACTTCACTCTAGCCGACTTCCCGATCTATCCTGTACCTGCAACTCTGGGGATAAAGGGAGTGGGGTGAGCTACTAGAGCCCAGTGAGCAGAATAATAAAACATCAATTTAATTCATGCTCTCATGTATGCGCCATAACACAAACATTTCACAACAAGGATGAACTTGTCACCAATTAGCCCCTATCTTTCTTACTTATACATGCCGGGGGCGTAGAGCCGTAGCAGGCACACCCGGACTACCATAATCAATCATAGTGCCAGGGGCGTAGAGCCGTAGCAGGCACACCTGGACTCACATAGGCTATCATAACATAAAGGGCTAATGGATCATTCAACGTTCATCCACATCAACAACAAAGTATGCAATGCAACATATTCGTGAATTCTAATGAAAACAACCTAATATATCTCATGGCATTCATGATGCGTGAATCATGCTAAAACATTTCATTGATTTGCTTTAAAACTTAAAGTTTATTCCACTCACCTCTGGCTGGCTCTGAAGAGACTCTGAAGCAGCTGGCTCACTGCTGGGGGCCTCGGTTCCTCGGGTCCGAACCTACACAGGTGGACTCAAATGAGGGACCAAACATACCTGAATATGACTCTAAAATACTCCCCAAAAACCCCCTAAAACATCCTGAAAACATCACATGAAAACATGCAAGGAATGGCTGAACATGGCACTTTCGGCGGCAGGTTCGGCGGCCGAAAGTCCCTGTGCAGCCGAAAGTCATGCAGGTTCGGCGGCACTTTCGGCGGCCGAACCTCCCAGACAGAGACGAAACTTGAGTTTCGGGGGCAGGCTTCGGCAGCCGAAACTGCCTCCACAAGGGGGTTCGGCGGCCGAAAGTCACTTCGGCGGCCGAACCTGAGTTTCTGCCGAAGGGCAGAAACTTGGCTCCCTTGTGTCCTCAGCCTCCAAAACACCTCAAAACATGCATAAACTTGTTTCTACACATGCAAACACATCATACATCACACCTAGGGGTCTCAAACTATAATATACCCCAACTACAACACTTCAAACACACAAACATCAACATACATTGTTCATCAAAGCATCACAACCCATAAGCTCATAAACCTAACAACAAGCCTAAACATGCATTCTACCCCATCAACTTGCATAAAACTTTCGTAAAACATAAAAGAAGCATAGATCGAAGCTTACCTCTTGAAGATCGAGAGGAAAGGCGATCCTAGCTTGGAGATGGAGAGATTGAGCTCTTTGAACCTCCAAGTACCCAAAACTTGCCCTTAGCTCACAAATCTTCAAAATGGAAGTTAAAACTCGTGAAAACCATGAAAGATCTAGGGAAAACATTCAAGATTGAGGGAGGAGCGGCGGAGACTCACCTTGGCCGACAATGGGAGAGAAAAAGCTCACCCGTGCGGACCAAAGGGACCCTTTTTATATGTGGCTGGCCAGGCCACGTTCGGGGGCCGAATGTGCCTCCGTATCCATGCAATGTTCGGCGGCCGAACATAAGGTTCGGCGGCCGAACCTGCACTTCCCTCACTCATGCTTTCGGGGGCCTAACGTGCCTCCTAATCACATGCATGTTCGGCAGCCGAAAGTCAAGTTCGGCGGCCGAACCTGGGTTTTCCTTCAAGCTACATTCATGCAAAAACTCATTTAATTCTTACTTAAAAACATGAAATACATGAAAACATTTCATAAAAATCATAGTTTTACCCTTCTAGAGGTTTCCGACATCAGAGGTCCCACCGGACGGTAGGGATTCCGATACCGGAGTCTAGCCGGGTATTACAAGACAACTCCAACTGTAGACCTTCATCAATGAGCTTGTAAAACTCCTTCACCACTGGTCTCCTTTCTGCCGTGATGTGGGATAGACTGCCTAGTGATTTCCGGCTTAGGGCGTCTGCCACTACATTCGCCTTACCCGGATGATACTGAATCTTGCAATCATAGTCACTCAGCAGCTCTACCCATCTTCTTTGTCTCAAGTTCAAATCTCTTTGACTCAGGATGTACTGCAGGCTCTTATGATCTGTGAAGATCTCACATTTAACCCCATAGAGGTAATGCCTCCACATCTTGAGTGCAAAGATTACTACTGCCATTTCCAGGTCATGTGTGGGGTAATTCAACTCATGCTTCTTTAGCTGCCTAGAAGCATAAGCAATCACCCTTTCATTCTGCATTAGCAAACAACCCAAATCCACTCGGGATGCATCACAGAACACTGTGAAGTCCTCACTACTAGCTGGCAAAGCTAACACTGGTGCTGACGTTAACCTCTTCTTTAGCTCTTCAAAACTCTCTTCGCATTGGTCGGTCCACACAAACTTCTGATTCTTCCTGGTCAATCTGGTCAGAGGAGCTGCAATTTTCGAGAAGTCCTGAACGAACCTCCTGTAGTAACCTGCCAAACCCAAGAAACTTCTGATCTCTGACACTGAAGTGGGTCTAGGCCAGTTAGCCACAGCTTCTACCTTCTTGGGGTCCACCTCTATTCCATTTTCCGATACAACATGCCCCAAGAATGAGATGCTCCTCAGCCAGAGCTCACACTTGGAGAACTTGGCGTATAAGCCATGTTCCCTCAAGGTCTGCAAAACCGACTTCAGATGATGGGCATGCTCCTCTGCATTCCTGGAATACACTAAGATATCATCTATGAAGACAATAACAAAGTGATCCAGGTATTGGCTAAACACTCTGTTCATGAGATCCATGAATGCTGCAGGGGCATTGGTTAACCCGAACGGCATTACAAAGAACTCAAAATGCCCATATCTGGTCCTGAAAGCTGTCTTTGGCACATCTTCCTCTCTTATCCTCAGCTGATGGTACCCAGATCTCAGATCTATTTTGGAGAAACAACCCGCTCCTGCTAGCTGGTCGAATAGATCATCGATCCTTGGCAAAGGGTACCTGTTTTTGGTAGTGACTTTGTTCAACTGCCTGTAGTCGATACAAAGTCTGAGGGATCCATCCTTCTTTCTCACAAATAAAACTGGAGCACCCCAGGGTGAGGTAGTCGGTCGGATGAAGCCCTTGTCTACCAGCTCTTGCAACTGTTCTTTCAATTCCTTCAACTCAGCTGGAGCCATCCTGTAGGGAGGGATAGAGATCGGTCTGGTTCCAGGCATCAATTCTATCTCGAACTCTATCTTCCTAGCAAGTGGTAAACCTGGCAGCTCGTCTGGGAAGACATCTAAGAACTCTCTGACCACTGGCACCGAGGCGGGCTCTCTAACCTGACTGCTAAGCTCTCTCACATGAGCCAAATACCCCTGACATCCCCTCCTAAGCAACCTACGAGCCTGAAGAGCTGATATCAGACCTCTAGGTGTACCCCTCCTATCTCCTCTGAAGACAACCTCTGACCCATCCTGACCTTTGAACCTGACTACCTTGTCCCTGCAGTCCAAGGTGGCACCATGGGTAGATAACCAGTCCATCCCTAGAATGACGTCAAAATCTGTCAAGTCTAGAACCACAAGGTCGGCGGACAAGCATCTTCCCTCAACAAACACAGGACTGTACTGGTAGACTGACTCTGCCACTGATGGATCACACTTAGGTCCACTGACCCAGAGAGGACACTCTAACCCAGAGATCATTAATCCCAACCTCTCAACGGCTCTCGGTGCAATAAAAGAATGAGATGCACCAGGGTCCATCAAGGCATACACATCTGAACAACCAATGACTAAGTTACCTGCCACCACGGTGTTAGATGCATCTGCCTCCTGCTGAGTCATTGTGAAGATCCGCGCTGGAGCTGATGGACCTTCACCTCTGAAACCCGCTGAAGAAGAGGCTGACCCTCTCCCTCTGCCTCTGCCAGTGGCCTGAGTCGTGGTTGGAGCTACTGGCTGCCCTACACTACCTGAAGCTGTCTGCTGGGACTGAGCCATCGGAACTGCTCTTAGACACTCTCGAGCCATATGTCCCTCCTGACCTCACCTGAAACAGGCTGTCGTCCCAAACCAACATACTCCCTTGTGTGGCTTACCACACCTTGCACAAACTGCATTATCCACACCAGAGCTTGAGCCACCTCCAAATCCCAGACTGGACTTAACCTTGTTCCAGAACTTGTTCTTCTTAGACTTCCTGGGGCCTCTGTCCCACTTTTTACTACCTGAAGCTGCTGCACTCATGGAAGAAGAGCCTGGGGTCTTAGAACCAGAAGGCTGTGCCACTGACTGCTTGACTTTCCCCTCGATGATAGCACTAGCCTCCATCCTCCTAGCCATATCCACTATGGCATGGAAGCTCTCCCTATCTGCGGACTGGATCAAGGAGGAATACCTGGAGTGAAGTTTCATGATATACCTCCTTGACTTCTTCTGGTCTGTGTCAAGAGTTTACCCTGCAAACGGCAACAGCTCTAAGAATCTGTCGGTGTACTCATCTACACTCATTTCCTCTGTCTGCCTTAACTGTTCAAACTCAATCATCTTCAATTCTCTTGAACTGTCAGGAAAAGCCCATCCTGCAAATTCATTTGCAAACTCCTCCCATGATAGGCCGTCCAACCTCGGGCTCATATAGTTCTTAAACCACTCACGGGCCTTTTTGCATTTGAGTGTGAACCCAGCCATCTGAATGGCTCTGCTGTCATCAGCTCCTATCTCATCTGTAATTGTTTTGACCCTCTCAAGATACACAAACGGGTCATCACCGGTTTCAAACTGGGGAGCACCCAGCTTCATGTAGTCGGTCATCTTGACCTTGCTCCCACCAGATGAGCTAGGCTTAGGTATATGTATTACTGGAACTGTGGGTTCTGCTGATGGTGGAGGAGGTGCAACATTTTCTGAGGTAGGGTTAGCTGGATTTGGATAGTAGGGTGGGGGTGGATACATTGGGTACTGAGGGTATGGTGGGTAGTAGGGTGGGTATGGCATGTGTGTGGGATAAGGGGTAAAGCTAGGGTAATCCGATGTACCTCCCATCGAATACCCGGGACTCTGTGAGAAGTGCGGGTAGTGGGGTGGCTGAACAAATCCCGAGGCCTGAGTGCCTCCTTGGGACTCTCCCATTCCCTCTTCTGACATGCTAACTCCCAGACTGCCATCTCTCCTCTGCTCTACATCCATATCATCCCCCATGTCCTCTGACATTCCTCCCTGAACTGTTCCCCTCACTGATCTGCTTGTACGCAGATCCAGAGACCTTCTAGGGTCTCTTACTGCTCTTTCTCTACTAGACCTACTAGACATTGCCCTAGGCAATGCAGGAGGACGGGCGCTCATGCCCTCATCCTCAGGTGACACTCCAGTCAATCGTACAGATCGACGAGTTCCTCTCATCCTGTTTTCTGAAAAACAGCACAATCACACAAACATTAGCATCAAATGGTTCATGTGTCACCACATGAACCCGCATCACATACATCACATAACAATCATAACATTAATGCACATGCATATTATCATGGCATTTCACATCATTATACAAGACAGGACTCCACATCCTATCCTAGTGGACATGATCTTTCCTATTGTGCTTGACCTTCTATAACATCTATGAGCCCGACACTCTAGGTCCGACCATATGAACCTAGGGCTCTGATACCACTCTGTAACGACCCGGAAATCGGACCGCTACCGGCGCTAGGATCCAGATCGGCTTAAGGCTGCCGGGACCCGTAGCAAACCTAACATATAACCTGTGAACCTGTCAATTCCCGTACATGATCATACATACTCAAAAACCTGTGAACTTTTTCTTTCCATAAACCAAGCTCAACCTGTAAAAATACTCATAACATAACATAACCCACACACTGGAGCTCTCATCAAATACTCCAATGGGGTAACCCAACATGCATACATTAAGCTTGGTTAAACATAAACATCATAAAAACATTCTATAGATCATGTATCAAAAGGGATAACCATACACATAGGGTCAAGCACAACCTCTAATCCTCAATATCATTATTACATATCATGACTACATAAGGCATTACATTACAATTTCATCATGTCCACAATTTCTAACTATTACATGAAATCAGACTTTACTCCTGCCGACCTCCTGGTCTACCCTGCACCTGCAAACCTGGGGGATAAGGGGGAAAGGGGTGAGCTACTAGAGCCCAGTGAGCAGAATAATATAACATTCAATTTATTTTTCATGCTTTCATGAAATGCAACATATCACAAACAATTCACATCAAGGATGAACTTGTCACCAATAGCCCACTACTGAATCCAATAGTGCCAGGGGCGTAGTGCAGGCCACATCTGGTCTTTCTCTTATATATAACATATCATAACATATCCAATCATGCCGGGGGCGTAGTGCAGGCCACTTCCGGTCTTTCTTTTACATAGTGCCAGGGGCGTAGTGCAGGCCACATCTGGTCTTTCCACATCATATCATAACGTAGTGCGGCTAAAGGATCATCCAATATTCATCCACATCAACAACATATTATGCAATGCAACATATTCGTGATTTCTAATGCAACAACCTAAAATATCCCATGGCATCCGTGATGCATGATTCATGCTAAGATTTTCATTTATTTAAAAGATAAGAGTTTATTGTACTCACCTTAGCTAGCTCTAACAATGACTGAGGCAGCTAACTCACTGCTGGGGTCATCGGTTCCTCAGGTCCGAACCTACATAGGTGGACTCAAATGAGGGACCATACATACTAGAACATGACTCTAAAAATACTCCCCAAAAACCCCTTAAAACACCTCAAAATATCCATGGAAAGCATGCAAAGGAAGACTGAACAGGGCACTTTCGGCGGCAGGTTCGGTGGCCGAAAGTCCCTCCAGAGCCGAAAGTCAGGCAGGTTCGGCGGCACCTTCGGCGGCCGAAACTCCCAGACAGAGACGAAACTCATGCATGTTCGGCGGCACTTTCGGCGGCCGAAACTGCCCTCCAGAGACGAAAGTCCTCTTTCAGGGGCAGGTTTCGGCAGCCGAAGGCTGCTTCCATAAGCGGGTTCGGCGGCCGAACCTGAGTTTCTCCAAAGTGGCAGAAACTCAGCTCCAACATGCACAAACGCCTCCCAAACCTTTTAAACATGCAAAAACCTATTCTACAACACTCCCAATCATACACAATCAAGCATACAAGTTCATAGGGGTCCCAAACTAGCCTAAACCCCAACTATAACACATCAAACATACTCACATTGCTCATAAACACACATTAAACCTATAAACTCAAAACAACCTAAACATGCATTTCTACTCCATGAATCAACTTAAAACTTGTTTAAAACATATAGTGAGCTCAAGATCGGCCCTTACCTCTTGAAGATCGAGAGGAAAACGACCCTAGCTCGGAGGTGGGAGGGATTGAGTTTCTTGAACCTCAAAACTCCAAAACTTGCTTTATACTCGAAAATCTTCAAAACAAAGTGAAAACTTGTGAAAAATCATGGAGAATGGAAGGAAGAAACCCAAGATCGGCGAGGGATGGCGGAGAGCTCACCTTGGCCGAAAATGGGGAGAAAAGCTCGCCCGTTTTCGGCTAAGGGACCCTTTTATAGGTGGCTGGCCAAGCCACATTCGGGGGCCAAACGTGCCTCCGCATGCATGCCATGTTCGGCGGCCGAACCTGGTTTCCCTCACTTATGCTTTCGGGGGCCTAAGGCACACCCGAAACGCCTGAATGTTCGGCGGCCGAACTTGAGGTTCGGCGGCCGAACCTGAGTTTTTCCTCCAAGGTTATTTCATGCAAAAACTCATTTTCTTTCTTGATTAAAACATAAAACATATTAAAACATTTTATGAAAACATGATTTTACCCTCCTAGAGGCCTCCGACATCCGAGATTCCACCGGACGGTAGGAATTCCAATACCGGAGTCTAGCCGGGTATTACAAAAACCAATTAATTGCACAGCTTCAGTGTCTTTCTAGAATAAAACTAGCCCGCCACTATGACCCATTGGGTCCATAATATAAGCACTTTTAAAACCCAGCTTATCTCTGACTTTGAAAACTTTGTCTTTCTGGATCATGGTTTTCATGAAAAAATAAAATCGGACAACTTTTGATGAATTAGGTTCCGCAGGACCCGAATTGTCTATGGGTTCCTAATCCTACGACAATTCCAACTTAATATACTCATAATCCTAGGTGGGCCTGATATCCAGAACCCGTCCCATTCTCGTTTTTTGACTGAGTAGTCATTGTCTCCGGAATCATTTTTTCCTCCTCCGAACTCGTTATAGTATCCATATCTACATCTATATGGGGCCTATTGTCGCCTACGTTTAGCATTCAAAACAACAAGATCCGAGTTCTGCGAATCCACCAAATCATTGATAGCTTGGGCTACAGTAACATTTGTACGCCCTAACAAATTCCTTTGACCCTTCATCCTTATCCCCTATTACAGTCGTTTTTCCAAAAGTTTGACTTGTATCAGCCACACCCTCCACCACATCTTTATTTTTTGAATTTTGAATTTGATTTGCTAAACCCTGAGATTGAGCACCTACCTTATCCAGTCCACCTTTCGAAAGTTCATCGGATCCTCCGTCGGAATCAACACCACCACCTCTTGTTCCACCACTCAACCCGGCTGCCTCTTCCATTCTCTAAGCCCTATAATCCTCCTCTATTCTTAGCCATCTTGCACCTTTTTGCTTAGGTTTCTTTGGTTGAGCACGCATCCATGGCCCATATGGATACTTGTCACGAGGAATACGCGGTAAGTCAAATAACTTTGAGCAAGATCAATCTGAATGCCCCAGTAGACTACATAAATAGCAAAATGTTGGCAGCCTTTTGTACTTGAAATCTGCCCAGAACCAATTATTCTCACGCTTTGACAACTGCATTCTTCTCTTTAATGGTTGTCTAACATTAATACTGGCCCTTACAT
The DNA here is from genome assembly GCF_001659605.2 of Manihot esculenta. Taxonomy (NCBI): domain Eukaryota; kingdom Viridiplantae; phylum Streptophyta; class Magnoliopsida; order Malpighiales; family Euphorbiaceae; genus Manihot; species Manihot esculenta. Next base: position 6,828,270 of record NC_035161.2, on the reverse strand, counting down.
GCATATATTCCTTCCAAAACTTGTATAATTAGTAGAGTCAGACTTGATGAACTCCCCTAAATAGGTGCCTACTGTCTGTGCCACCATCTTAGACATGAACTTGCTTCGCAAATTATGAACTTGCTTCGCAAATTATGAACTTGCGCCCAAATATCCATCCTAGTCAACTCCACCATTTTAAGATTTTCATGTGGTTTTAGTTCTTCCAAGAGAATCAGGTTTTAGGAAAAATTCCAAGATCCATTCAATACAATCGACTCAACATTATAGGCATGAAAAAATTAAAAAAGGTATACGTTATTGTCCAAATTCTTCAACGTCATTCCTTTTCCTAGGGTCCAAACACTTGCCATCATATTTTCAAAAACAACAAAAATTGGTTTATCAGTTAATACTCACCCAACCAGACAATACTTCTAATCAGTAGCCAAATCATTAGAGGAACCAGACTAATCATTATCAAACAGCACAACCCTACTCTATTCCTCCTCTAATTGTAATCGAGATGTAATTTGTGCAATAAAAGCATCAGCATTCATAGGTTGAGTCATTAAAAAAACAAACATATCAAAACTAGACAGAAACGAAAAGAGAGAAGAAAAAGATTTGAAATAGAAAATAAATCAAATGAAGAAAGATTATAAAAAAACCTTGTATAACAGAAGAGAACACGAACTCCTATCAGAGGGGAGATTTAGTAATATGATATGACAATAACAGCAATGACAAAATATATAATTTACTTAATTATGGAAATTCCATTAATGACTTTCTAAGATATTAATCAAACTGGCGTTTCTGAAAATTAAAAAAGGTAAACAATTTCTAAAATTACTAAATTTATAATTTATACTCATTTTACTTTCAGATTTATTAATAACTTTAAAATATTTAGTTTAATTAATAAAGATTATCAAAATATATTAATGAACTAAATATTTTAAAATTATTAGTACAAATTTTAATTTTTTGAAATTATATTACAAATTATTTTTTTTATGTTCGCTAGAATTTTTTTTATTAAAATATTTTTTAATATTTAATAAAATTTAATAATAAAAAAAATATTTTTTAATAAAAGTGAAAAATAAAATAGATAAAAATTATATAATGGTGTAAGTATTTAGCATTAGCAAATCAATCATTAAATGCCACGTGGTATTTCTAAAAGCGAAGATTTTGGTCAATATTAAATAACCAGAAGACAGACCGACAGTAACTCATCAAAAGAGGAACATAGATTTTCTTCTTCTACGGAGTTTACTGCCGTTGGACGCATCAACTACTTCATCAAACCACCTTCTCTGCTTAGATCCAATCCTCCGCCATTGTTTCTCTGTTGATTTCATTCACTGAGGTCTGTTCTTACACTTTTCACCACTTCAATAGCTTATTTATGCTGCCTTTTTCCTTTAATTTTTGTTTCTGTACTGCTAAAATCGATTCCGTCTTTTCCAATTGGTTATTGAGACTGGATTCGGTGCATTGTACTTGGATCTGTTTCTTTTTTTTTTTTTCGCTTTTGATTTTTTGTTCTTTATTTTTTCTTTTTGATTTATGTAAAAGTGTGTTTGGTGTCTGAGAATGTTGAGGAGCAGCAAAATGGATGAGAAATTGTTGAGAAAATGGACTATGTCTAACGGCTACAAAAACACATTATGTGGAGGATTGTTCTAATAATTCAAGTAATATTTTCCTCATTTACCGGCCATAGGTAGAATCTCTAATCACCCCTCAGTCTATATTGATCCTAACACGCTCCCTTTCAGTACATTTGGAGACATTTGGAGAATTTAGTTTGCGTAACTTAATTTATTAGTTGACTTTATTTTCCAATTTGCTTTAGGTTTGACTTTATTTTCCAATTTGCTTTAGATTTCCTAGAATTTAAATATATTTTTAGTTTTATTTTTTATATTTTAATTTTTTTTGCTTTTTTTTTTTGTTATTTATTATCATGCCATGTCAAAAGGGTAGCTTGTTGATACTTCAGCAGGAGAATTATTATCAAAGACAACAAAAAAAATGGAGAACTGCTGTTGATTGTTTAGCAGAGCTGTACTACAGTGAAACAGAAGTGAACACTGTGGGGCATATTTTCCATTTGAGAAGTGTGGTTGTGGTCTTGTTTAGAAGTGGACTTTTCCACATTTTCTTTGTTGATCTAACTTCTATCCTCTTGAAATATTGTTGTATGCGTTTACCATTGGATGTCTCTAGATAATGGAGTCGTCACCACATAATTTTATATCCTTTTGTGCTTGTTTAGTCACAGATGGAAAACACTACAGCCACTGAAAGAGAAGAGTAAACTGCTCCCACAAATTTTACCTCTTAACAATGGGCTAGGTGAGGCATTGACTGCATAGAATTACTATTATTATTATTATTATTATTGAAGTAGAATGTGTCTGGAAAAATCAGTTTTGATAGGAGTTTCCCCCAGTGATAGGCAATTTGGATTTTCATTTTGGAATAAAACTGATTGATGCTATTTAGAAATAGTTCAAGGTCCAATTCTTCCTTGTCATGAACTCAATACAGCTTTTCTATTCTTTCTAAGGAAACTCAAGTCAGAGCTATACAATATTAAAGAAGCCTTGAATTCAAGTTTTGTGGTTATTGAATAAGTTCTGCAAGTTGCCTTTTCTTTTTCTGATAGATTATCCTTTTTGATTGTGTTCCATTGTCGTTGTGCTGATGCCTTGTAATATGTGGACAGTATCCCTAGCCATCATTTTAAAGTTTTGGATTAGATGCTTTTGTTTCATGCATCTTTGACTAAACTGTGATCTTGTTCTTTAGTTTTAGACATGCAGTGTTTTAGAGTATTATACTTGTAAAATGGATTGGTGAACTTTTGTACTAGTTTTAGTGTTTTATTGGAAAATTTTTACACTTGTTAATAGATTAATGAATTTGAAATCTTGTTTCAGCTTATGGTCCTGCGTGACAAATTTCATGAACAAGTATGCAGTGGAGTTGCAGAGAAATTGAGCTGCAACAAGATCTTGTACTTTCAGAGCTTGATAGATGGCTCACTCAAATAGCTAGCTGATAATAAGAGATCCATCTACATTTTTATCGTCACCAAATTTCTCATCTTTCTGGACTCTGGAGACATCAACTATTGTTGTTGGATATAGTTAGTGCAGTCAGATAGCTAACTTTTCACATAAAAATTACAGGCTGGAGGGCTGGATTCCTTAAAGCATAATCAGAATGGATATTAGAAATTCCAAAATTTAATGCATCTTTACTGTCAACAGAATGAAGAGATGGTCTGGTGGTGTTCTGATTGCAATCTTGTTTATGCTTCTGATCCTTAGATATGTTCTCATGAAAAATCCCATTGGAGAAAATTATTTGATGAATGCTTTATCCAATGGAAGTAATCCACTTGAATGGGTGCAATCTACGCTTCCACCAGCATATAAAAATACAGAGAATTCTACTCAAGTAATTTCTACTGATACCATAATATTCAGTTTGTTTGCTCAGAGGAATATTTCCAAGGAAGAGCAAGAATCTCTGCGCACATGGAATCTACTGAAACACTTGATTGATCAAGCTCAGGCTTTACCCAGTGGACTAGAGGCTATTAAGGAAGCTGGGAGTGCATGGAACAGCCTTATGGCTTCAATTGAAGAGGAAAGACGTGGTAATACAAATGAAAGTTTAAATAGCAGAGCAAAAGAGAAACAGTGTCCTCATTTTCTTAACAAAGTGAATGCCTCAGGGTTTGAGAGTAGTGGTTTTAAGTTGCGGCTTCCTTGTGGTCTGACTCAGGGTTCATCCATAACAATTATAGGCATTCCAAATGGTCTTCTTGGCAATTTTCGGATTGACTTAACAGGGGAAGCACTTCCTGGGGAGCCTGATCCACCCATCATTTTACATTACAATGTTAGGCTTCATGGTGATAAGATAACTGAGGATCCAGTTATAGTTCAAAACACCTGGACTATAGCTCATGATTGGGGTGAAGAGGAGCGTTGCCCATCTCCTACTCCTGAAAAGAATAAGAAAGGTAGAGATACATACCACATTTTTGTTGTTTTTTATGAAAGTTTACTGTATATGCTTGTTGTTTGGTTTTGTATCTGTAGCTCTCTAACCATATTTGTAGTATATGCTTATAGTTTTGTTTTTGTATCTCTTCAAAGTGAACACTTATGACCCATTGATAGCAATTGGAATAGGTTCCCAAAGCTCAATTTATGTGTTTCCGTTCTGTTAATGTTTCATTTTTTTACCCTTTTTTTATTCTTCTCTTTGAAGTCTGAGATCCATTAGATTAGTGATGCATATCAGTAGCCGTCTCTTTTTCTTTTCTTTTTTGTTTTTCCTTATATTTTAGATTGCCTGCTTCTGTGGGCTCATTTTCCTTTTTTATTGCTCACTCTGATAAGTCATAAACCATAATTGTTTCATGTGGCAGTGGACGAGTTGGATCAGTGTAACAAGATAGTGGGTAGAAATTATACTCAGCCTAGCACACATTCAGAAGGTTCAAGGAGGTCTTCAATGGTTCTGGAGGGATCTAAAAGAAGATATTTTCCCTTTAAGCAAGGTTATTTGTCTGTTGCAACCCTTAGAATAGGGTCAGAGTTCCAGATGACAGTTGATGGAAAACACATAACATCTTTCGCATATCGCGAAGTATGTCCTTCTCATTCTTTTTTGTGGTATTTTTATAATTTTACAGGGCAGGAAGTCAGTTTCTTTGAATTTATTTTCTTTCTTGGTTCATTGTCCATTCAGACCTTGGAACCATGGCTGGTCAGTGACGTTAGGATATCTGGAGACTTGAACCTAATTTCTGTCGTGGCGAGTGGTCTGCCTACATCAGAGGATTCAGAACATACAATTGATCTAGAAACACTCAAATCAGCTCCTCTCTCTACCGAAAAATCACCTAATCTCTTTATTGGTGTTTTCTCCACTGCGAACAACTTTAAACGCAGGATGGCTGTTCGAAGAACATGGATGCAGTATGATGCAGTTCGGTCAGGAACTGCAGCAGTGCGCTTTTTTGTTGGATTGGTGAGCTTTTGCAAGTTATTCTTTCTACTTTTTATTCGGTAACTATTATGGTGCTGATGTTTTCTGGCCTAAGAAAGGAAAGTTATCCCAATTGAAGTAGTGCCATGTGTTAAACAACAATCTAATTGATTTGGCCCTGAAGGACATCATCCTGTTATTGGTGGATCCTAAGTTGGATTAATTTCATCCATTGTCCTTCAACTTAGACGATTATTTAGTAATGTCCATTAATTTTTATTTTTATCATAAAACTCCCCAAACTTTAATTTAAATCACTAAAGAACTCATTAAATTTCACTTATTATCCCTTAACTTAGATAATTATATCACATGTATCCCTCAACTTTAAATTGTATCATAAAATTTCTAATATTTTAATTTAATATATAAATAATTTTTACACAATATATGCTTAAAAATAATATATTTGAAATATTATTTTATTAATATAAATAAAAATATAACAATAATATTAACATATATATAGAAAAAATAAAAACAACCATATAAAATTTGAATGTAATTAAAATAATGTGAAAGTAAAAATTTTTTTATATTAAAATAAAATAATAAAATTACAATAAATAAAAATAAAAAAATGAATATATATCATCCTAAAATCAAATTATAAAATTTTAAGCTAACTATAAATTTTTGAAAGAAAATTACATAATTATAATTTGTAATTTATTGTAAATATTTTTATAAAAATTTTAAAGAAAAAATAAGTTAAATTGAAATTTAAAATTTTTTTATCAAGATTGTGATAAATCTTTACAAGTTTAGGGACAATGGTGACATTTACACATAAATTAACCTGGTGATAGTATGTAACAAGAACTTTAATAATTCTCAAATTGAAGTTTAGGGAGCTTTATGATACAAAATTGAACTTGAGGGATGTCATTGATATAACCATCTACGTTAAGAGATGATGAGAGAAATTAACCTGTCCTACGTTTTCTATTTGTAAGCCACATGTGATGGAAGTCTAAGTTTGTGTATTTGGTATTCTTGACCAACCAGCCACAAGTTACAGGTGTAAAAAGGCAGTGTAGTCATGCAGGCCTGTTTTATGGTCACTTACAATTTTGAGGTGTATTGCAGCACAAAAATCAATTAGTTAATGAGGAACTTTGGAATGAAGCACGAACATATGGAGACATACAGATTATGCCTTTTGTTGACTATTACAACCTCATCACATGGAAAACGTTAGCCATCTGCATCTTTGGGGTAAAAGTCCTCTCCTCTCTTATTTAGACATACAAATGGCTGAATCGTCATCATCTTACTGGCCTCATCTCTTAAACAGACAGAGGTTGCATCGGCAAATTATGTCATGAAGACAGATGATGATGCATTTGTTCGAGTAGATGAAGTGCTAGAATCTTTAAAGAGGATCAAAGTGAGTAATGGCTTGCTCTATGGACTCATTAACTCAGACTCCCAACCTCATCGGAGTACCGAAAGCAAATGGTATATTAGCCTTGAGGTAATCCTCTGGTCTTCATAATTTAAAAAAGAAAAGAAAAAACATAGACTTGATCCAATCTATTTGAGCAAGGCTCACATATTATTCTTTGATGTCTTTCAATTGATGTCACCGATAAAACACATATTTAGTAGGTTCTTCGTTAGTGGATTCAACGAGGGAGAATTTGAGATACTCCTTTGTACCCTCTACTATTTTTGCATAAAATTCAAGACTTGTACAAATGGCCAAAATGCACTAGTGCAGACAAGAAATAGAAATGAATATCATACACAATCAATTGGGAAAAATTTTGGCGCTCTAATTGGTTTGAAAGAGTGTTGCTAGTATAAAGAGATGCATGCTAATTACCTGCGTTCTGTTGCCCTTGATTTTCTGACTATACCAAGTAATTTGTCAATTTCTTGTTACTTACCCTTCCTCGTCTTTACTGAAAAAGGAATGGCCTGAAGAGAAATACCCTCCCTGGGCACATGGTCCTGGTTATGTGGTGTCTCTAGACATAGCGAAAGAAGTTTACAGGAGACATAAAGAAGGTGTTTTGAAGGTAAAATTAGTCGCTGTACATTTTTTCCTTCCCACTTGAAAGTCTTTGCAATCAAAATGTTGCACGAGGCTTCTGTTAAAATACGAACTACTCTACTACCAAATGAAATTAAGATGGACCCATTTGACAATTTTGATGATTGATGTTGCAGATTTTTAAGCTAGAAGATGTGGCAATGGGCATCTGGATAGACCAGATGAAAAAGGAGGGTTTAGAAGTTAGGTACGAGAACAATGAAAGAATCTATAATGAAGGGTGCAAGGATGGTTATATTGTTGCCCACTACCAAGGTCCCAGGGAGATGCTTTGTCTATGGCAGAAACTTCAAGAAGGAAAGAGTGCTAGATGTTGCGGTGATCGATAAACATACATAAATATATACATACACACACATATATTATCATTCATAGTAGAGTTTCTTAGCGCGTCGCAAAACCTCATGCCCGAAGAGACTAATCTTCTTAACCAGCTTTTTAGGATTTCTCTGACGAGGGTTGAGCATATACATACGAGAGAAGGAATAGCAGCCGGGCTTGTTACTTGCTACATCATAGTTTGTGTGACCAATGTATAATTATGATTTAGGAGCAAGGTGATCACATCTCAGTGACTACATTGTAAAGAATCTTATCTGGTAATAGGCTATATTAGGATCAATTTTTTCTCAACATGCAATTCGTTCTATCATTTTATTCTTTCAATCTCAGCTTGTTAGTTAGACCTTTTTGGGTTCAAATGAATTCCTGAAAAAAAAAAAAAATTTAGTTGGAATTAGGAAAAATAAGTTTCTTCCAAAAAAGAAAAAGAATGGACTGTGATTTTTCAAAAAGTTAAAAAAAAACAATCCAAATAAAAAAATTTAACACTTTGTGGAAATTCTGTTTGGATGAGGATGAGGGTAAGGGAAGAGTAAACAAAGGTAAGGAGGGGTAAGTAAACTATGTCCCTTTACTGGGAAAAAATGAGTTAATGGAGGGGTAAGCCTTACCCTCCCTTAAATTCTAAATTTTCTTACACCTAAGGAGGGGGAGGTGAGGGTAAGTGGTTTATTATCTCCCATTACCTCTTTTAATCCTCTTCCTTCACCTCTTTCCAAACATAAAAATGCACATTACTTCTCTTTACATTTCCAGTAATTCATCCATTTCACATTACTTCTCTTTACGTTTCCATTAATTCATCCATTTCACATGCAAATTTTTTTATTGTAATCCTCTTTACCCTTACCCTCCTTACCCTCTTTTTTCCTTCCATTATTTACAATTTCCTTACACTATATTTGGGTGACACTATGTTTGGTTGGAGGTGAAGTAGAGGTAAGTAAAGGGAAGGAGGGATATGTAAATATTTACCCATTCTTGGAAAGAGGTAAGGAAAGTATAAATAAAGCCTTAACTCTCTTTTCCTTTCAAATGTCAACTTTTCCTACACTCCAACTTGGGGTGTAAGGAAGGGGAAGTGAGACATTTCCTTCAAATTTGATATTTATTTCCCTCCTACACCCTCTTATTAGTTCATCTCTTCTCAAACATATAATTTTAAATTATTAACTATTAATGATAAATTTAAATAATATTTTAGAGCTTGTAAGTACATATTAACATATTTGTAGTCTTATATCATATAAATTAAGATTACAATATTATTTTAATTATATTTTTAAATAATTCATATGCATTGTAATACATTTTACAAAATTTACAGTGTCATTCCATGTTAAGAGTGCAATATAAAAATATTCATGACAAAGTGAAAACGATACTTATGCTTACATCCTCGATACTAATCTGCAAAAGTAAGATGACCATTTCTTGCGCGTAAAAACAAAATGTATAGCTATCTGAGAAAACTAACCAACAAAAGTTTTCTCTCAGCAATTTCATCGAACGCCTTGGTGTGAGAAATGATAAGAGACACCCGCCGAATTATTGCTTCCAGGTGCATTTAATTGGTCGCTCTTTAAGCGTTATTTTGATGATGATACTATTTTTTTTTAACATGGCAAGTAAATATTAATGTTACTTAAAATAAATTAAAATAGAAATTAGATTAATATACTTAGAGAATTATTTTTCATTTCGATTTAAATTTAAATATATTATATGATTTAAAAATTAATTTAATAAAAAAAAAATAATTTTTATGAAAAGTACAAGCTCCTTTACAAAATTTTCAAAAAACATGTACTCTTAATATATCTTGAAAATCGTTTTAAAAAATAAACATATTTTTCATATCATTTCTTTGGAATTGAAGTTTTTATGATTGGAAGAAATTGTGCGTTTCAAATGCCTATGTTTTGTGTCAATATCAGTCAATTTGGTAAATTTAATTTGAAATTTCTAAAAATATATATATAAATCAAAATTTATGAAAAATTAAATTGAATTAAATTAAATTAAAAATTAAATTAAAGCAATTCTCAATTTCAGCTTAATCTTATTTTATTTTTAAAATTTAATATTAATTCATTAAAGATAAATTATTAAATTTAATCTAATTGTCCTTTATAAATATTTATTTATTTATTAAAATTATTTAATTAAAATACCACTTAATTGGACTGAAATTTTAAATTACTGAATCTTATTTAGTTTAAATGTGTTACTTGTATTATTTTTACTTTTTAAAAAATAATTTAATTAAATTAAGATAAATAAATTACTTTATTTTTTATTAAAAAAATCTTTAATGAAAAGTTAAGAAAATATGTTAATTAAATAAATATAATTTTAATATTTTCTATAAACTTCAAATTTTAGCTAAATTAGCTCAACCAACAAGGTGTGGAGCTTTACTACATGCTCATAGTCTACAGGAGCGTGATTTACGGACGTGGCAGTGGGATCTTAAATTATCAAAGTAAATACTAACTAAAGCCCTTCACAGAGACTAGAGAAAGAAACCCTCTACGCATTTAACAACTCAAATTTAAAAATAATTCCCTCACCTAAGAAGCGCCATGAATACGAGAAGAAAAAAAACTAAAAACAGAAAAAACCAAAACCCAAAAGCTTTCGATCATGGTGAGGGAAGACGACCATAACGATTGGAGGAGGGAGAATAAAAACTAAACAGGCAGGGACAAGGAAACCCAAGCACTCAAGAAAACAAAGGAAATGGCAATCAAAGAGAACTCAAAAATAGAGACGAAAGACCCTCAAAATGGGATTTGCGGCACAATTGATTCAGTTGATCATGGAATGTATCTCTACTGCTTGTTTTTCTATCATGGTTAATGGCTATTCTATTACTCTCTTTTATCCTTCACATGGGTTTCAACAGAGAAATCTTTTATCTCCATACCTATTTCTTTTTATATCTCAGACTCTCTCTTATTTATTGTCAGATGCACACATTGAGATATCTTTCAAAGTATTAAAATTGCTTGGGTGGCTCTATCTCTTATTGATGTTTTGTTTGCTAATGATACACTTTTGTTTGCTCAAGCATTAGTTCTTGTGCATATAAACCTTCTAGTGATGGCTTTCCCAATTTCCTTCCTTATTTGGTGGAAATATATATAAAAAGTGCGAAATAGATATATTTTTTATAATGTCCTTTTTGATATTGCCTCCGTTACTTATCTCATTTCGTTTGATTATTCATACTTAAGGCAGAGTGGTGTTTTTGCTGACCTTTCTTTGTCTACATCAACTCAATCTCCTAATATCAGTGGTTTCCTCCCCTTGTAGTGTATTTAAACTTAATTGTGATATTACTTGAAAGGATAGTTTTCCCATGCGACAATTGTTTTGATTATTACGAATAATAATAGAACAATTGTGCATGGTATAGCCAAACAGATAGTGTTTATCTGCTCTTACAAGTGAGGTTCGAATTTTATTGGAAGGTCTCAAATTAGCATTAAATGTTGGTTTTTCATTCCTGGGCTCTGAGGTGAATTCTACTCTTTTGGTCAATGTTATTTAGAACCCAGTACAACTCCGACCATGTAAAATGTAGGCATCTATTACGTCTATTTTGAAGATTACTTTATATTTTCAATATGTTTCTTTTTGCTACATTTCTGGGCAGGCCAATATTTGAGGAAAAACTATAATTAAATTTTATTTAAAGGTTTAATATACTCTAATCTTTGTTTCGCTTAAACATTTATTGTAAATATTGCTACTATTTAATAGAGCCATGTAATGCATTTTATTACCGGTAAAAAAAAAAAAATCAATCTGTCTCGCTATTGGCATTTTGTGGTGTTGATCTCCTCTGTTTCTTCTCTATTTGACTTCTCGGAGAATGAAGCGGTGCTAGGCTCCATGGCCGTGTTCAGATGAGTGGTTGCTGGATTTGCTAGTTTGATTTCTGTGTTGGGTGAATTGATGGTTGGGATGGTTATTTTTGGGTCAGGTGGATTGTGATTTGGTTGGTTTGTGGGCTGGGCTTATTGATTTTATGGGTTGTTCTCTTGGCTTTCTAACCCTCTATTATATTGTCCACATGTGAAAAAGATAATTTTTTTATTAATTTTTTAATTATATTATTTTAAAAATAATAAATTTTATTAAATATTAAAAAAATAAAATAAAATAATAATAATTAATTTATATATTATTATGATATAAATAGAAAAATAGATAATAATTTTAAAATAATTAAAATAATAAATAAAAATTATAAAATAGAGAAAATAATTAGTTTCATAAATCTTGCCTAACTTATAAGGAAAAATTAAGAGATTTATTTGAAAAAAAGTTTCTAAGCCAATCCATTGTTGCACTGAAAATATCTTCTCATGGTGATGGAGATTGTAGTGAAAGAGACAGGTTTAGGTGACATGATCAAGATAAGCCAACACAAATTCCAGATCTTTCTACCATCTTCTTTGGTCTTGTCTACATGTCTTCTCTGTGGGCGCACACCATTTCTCATATATTCTTCACCTGCAATTATTTTCCATTCTTCATCTTTCTCTCCCTCTTCAAGATTTTCTGAAATGGCTTCTGAGCCTCATCAGCCTGAGTTATCTTCTGCTTTTGAGGGGATGCCAAGGCATAGAGACCTCTCTTTGTTTTTGCCTTTCCTATTAGGCTTCTCCACCACCACCGGCCGGAGTGAGAGTGACCACCCAGATCAAGAAACGCCAGATACACCCACCCCAAATCAAAGAATCATCCTTATCAACCCTTTCACTCAAGGGATGGTGGTGATTGAAGGAGCTGCTAGTTTGGATTCTCTTCTTAGAGACTTAGCTACCAAGAATGGTCAGCCTCCTGCCTCAAAAGCATCTATAGAGGCCATGCCTTGTGTTGAAATTGCTGAAATTGGAGATCAGGATGGTGAGTGTATGATCTGTTTAGAGGATTGGGAGATTGGTGGGTTGGCCAAAGAGATGCCTTGTAAGCACAGGTTTCATGCTAATTGTATAGAGAAGTGGTTGGGGATTCATGGGTCATGCCCTGTTTGCAGGTACAAGATGCCTGTTGATAAGATGGATTTTGGAAAGAAGAGAGATGATGATGATGATGAGGGGAGAGAGAGAAGAATAATTGAAAGAGAAATTTGGGTTAGTTTTTCATTCAATACTCATAGGAGAAATGAAAACTCAAATCAGGCTTCAGTTACTGATCCTAGTGATGTCTCTTCCTCAAGTCCAGCTCTTGATCATGAAATGGAGGGTTAAGAGTTGAAGATTTTTTGTAAGAATATATATTTTTTTGTGTGTTTTTTTGGCTTCTTTTTAATTAGCATGTATATAAAGATGATTTACGTTCATCTTGAATAATAAATAAATTTGTGTATGTCTTGTCCTTGTTGATTAGCAAATTTGAAGTTCATAACCATGATAGCGTAAAATGAAATGAAGCTTAGATACATTGAATTGATTGCAACAACTGGGTTTTGCAGCAAGTTGATAGTTTTCACATTCTTTAATGGTTACAAGTATATTGGTAGAAGCTAAGACTTTGCTATGGATGTTCTTGATTAGGAAATAGAGAAGCAATCTCTCGCTCTCTTAGAATCTTGATCCCTTGATATCTTCCCAGCATTAACAGGGTAGCCATTGGATTTGTGCCTGGGGATTACAAGAAAGTTGAGCCATCTATTACTCTCAAGCCCTTAATTCCATAGACTTTGTAATCTTTGTCAACAACTGATCCAACGGTGCAACCACCATGGTAATGATAATAGGTTCTAACATTGTTCTTGCAGAAATTTCTCAGCTCATCAGGAGTGGACATCAAATTATTCTGTGGTACAGTCTTCAGGAACAGAGCAACAGACTCAGATCTTGTTACCCTTTTCAAGCAATTGAGACATTTCAATGCATTCATCCATGTCTTCTTCCTTTGATGGATAGTTGAATTGCACTGAAGGGTTTTGCCTGGGATCTGTGCTGCTCAATTTCAGCTTCCCTTCAGATTCTGGAAATGCAAGCTTTATTACAATTGGCATGCTTGTTGCATTGAAGCTTACTGGTAAAATTCCTCCCTGGACTATGAATTTGAAGTCTTTTGCAATGCCTGTGACTTGAGGCGTATCTGGCAGCCGATATTCTGCTTTTGGGTCTGCTAGAAGGGCACTGGCTGGGCAGTCTTTCATCTCTTGGCCAACTCCTTTCAAATCCAACACAAGTGAGAGATTGAAATGCTTGAAATGCTTTTCTGGCCCTATGCCACTTAACATTAGTATCTGGGGACAGCCTAATGCTCCTGCTGACAAAATAACATCTCCCCAGGAATTCAAACTCTCAGATTGCTTAAGGTAAGCTTCGTAAGTTTTGATCACTGCTTCCCTCGCTCTTGATAAACCTAATGCCACAAGCTTTTGTCTCATTTCTTTTTACCAGCATCATTGGAAGACAGCATATGAGCATCAAGAGATCGAACATCAATCTCTTTTTCTTTGAACACCATGTGCAGATGTCTCTACTTACCATTGCTATGGAAAATGATGCTCCGTACAGTTGCAGCCAACAGAATTGTGATATTTTCTGGATTCCCAGCACCCGGAAGATCAGCTAGGGCGTGCCTGATTCCAAATTCATCAAATATGGCCCCACCAATCTTTGTCTCTCTACACGAAATAGGATAAAATAATTAAAAAATTTTTAATAAAATAATAAAATAAAATTTGAATGTATTGAATACTGACTTTAAGAATCTATTTTATAATTCTCTAAAATTAAGTGGAATATTTTAAAATTTAATTTTTATAATTAAAATAATAAAAATTTATTTTTAATTTATCATGTAGTAGAAAATATAAAAAAGAAAAAAATAGAGGATAAAATATGAATGATTTTTTTTAAGTTGTATATTATTTATAGTAAAAAAATAATTGTCGTAAATTATTATAAAAATTTTGAAATAATATAGTAAAAATATAATGGGTAGATTTAATATTAGGTTTATATATTAATGATTAGATTTAATATTAAATTAATATATTAAATTTATAATAGTAAAAAATTTTTATAAATAAAATTTTTAAGATTATAAATTTTTAATAATCATAAAATATTTTAAAATTAAAATTTAATTTATAATAATTTTTACATATTTTAAAAAAATTTTTATTGTTGAATTTAAAAATTTAATGTGTATAATTTAAATATGATGTTTTTTGAATAATAAATCAAATTTAGACTATTATTTGGGTGAAATTTTTATTTCTATAAACTAAAAGCTATTTTTTATATATTAATATCATATCAATCTTATACACTCTATGGATTTTGCTGTCAACACTGTTTTGCATTAATAGGTCATACACACGTTTAATAGTTTATAAGTATTAGAGATTATGCCATAATCTCATAAAAGTGATTTTATTCTACACTTTATTGTCAACTTTCAAATTTCGCTCCACAAAAATTTTGCAAGGAGGAAGATAGAAATGGCTGTAGGCAGAAGACAGACTGCTTGGAGAAGCTGTTTAGCCGCTGGAATGCTGGTTGGCCGCAGAGGAGCAAGTCTGCCAGGCTGGGGGGTGGGAAGAATCTAGACCTGAAAGAAGTTGAACCAACATGCCAGGGGGGAAGAATCTAAACCTGAAGGAAGTTGAACCAACATGCCATAATTGGCTGGGGAGTCTCCAAGAAGCATTAAATGCTGTCTTATCTTAGCTTATAAATAGGAGTCCCACGAGTTTGTAAAGATATAGGCAGATTATTAGAATTTATTTGTTTTAAGAGAGTTCTTGTAATCTGTACGGTCACTATAGTGAAATACACTTTCTCTTTGAGAAAATCTCTTCTTCTTTACAAGTGTGATTGTCCCAAATTCGTCAATTGCTTTGTGAGTTTGTTGAAAAGGCTTACTTGTGTTGGTTTTGGGGAGAACAACCTCACTAACAAGTTGAAAGGTCTTGTGGCGTGACACGTGGTATATCATCAAATGTTTATTGCAATTTATATACCACGCATAAGAAATATGAATATCATTAAAAGTTTTCATCACATCTAACACTTCTTACACACTAGGAAGGGATAACGTTAAGTAGTGATTTGTTAGTGGAAAGATATTTTTGTTGGAAAAGGTTATTGTAATCAGGGATTCTTTATTCTCAATATTTATGTGATAACAAATGAAAATGCATCTTTTTCTGCTTGCTTGTTTGATTTTTTTTTTCTGAAACTATTAAATCTTTGGAAATTCTTTTTTGGAAAGTAGCAATTAAAGCTGAAATTGATTCTATTACTCAAAATGGTACGTGGATTTTAGTAGACTTGTCTCCAGGAGCTAAACTTATTAGTTGTAAATAGATTTTCAACATGAAATATAATCCAGATGGGTTAATTGAAAAATATAAAGGAGGACTAGTAGCAAAAGGTTTTTCTCAAAAATAAGATATAGATTATTTTGACACTTTTGTTCCTGTAGCTAGAATTTGTTATATTAGAGTATTAATTGTTTTAGTTTCTATACATAAATTTGTTATTAATCAAATTAATGTTAAAACAGTTTTTTTAAATGGAGACTTGGAAGAAGAAATTTATATGGTACAACCTTATGGTTGTATTGTTTCTAGTAAAAAAAATAAAGTTTGTAAATTTCTTAAATTCTTATATAGTTTAAAACAAGCCTCCAAACAGTGACATGAAAAATTTGACCAAATTTTGCTGAATGATCATTTTTTCTCTGTTGAAATTGATAAGTGTATATATACAAAATGTATAAATTTGTGTAAGTCTTATCCTTGTTGATTAGCAAATTTGAAGTTCATAACCATGATAGTGTAAAATGAAATGAAGCTTAGTTACATTGAATTGATTCCAACAACTGGGTTTTGCAGCAAGTTGACAGTTTTCACATTCTTTAATGGTTACAAGTATATTGGTAGAAGTTAAGACTTTGCTATGGATGTTGTTGATTAGGAAATAGAGAAGCAATCTCTCGCTCTCTTAGAATCTTGATCCCTTGATATCTTCCCAGCATTAACAGGGTAGCCATTGGATTTGTGCCTAGGGATTCCAAGAAAGTTGAGCCTTCTATTACTCTCAAGCCCTTAATTCCATAGACTTTGTAATCTTTATCAACTGATCCAACGGTGCAACCACCGTGGTAATGATAATAGGTTCTAACATTGTTCTTGCAGAAATTTCTCAGCTCATCAGGAGTGGACATCAAATTATTCTGTGGTACAGTCTTCAGGAACAGAGTAACAGACTTAGATCTTGTTACCCTTTCAAGCAATTGAGACATTTCAATGCATTCATCCATGTCTTCTTCCTTTGATAGATAGTTGAATTGCACTGAAGGGTTTTGCCTGGGATCTGTGCTGCTCAATTTCAGTTTCCCTTCAGATTCTGGAAATGCAAGCTTTATTGCAATTGGCATCCTTGTTGCATTGAAGCTTATTGGTAAAATTCCTCCCTGGACTATGAATTTGAAGTCTTTTGCAATGCCTGTGACTTGATATTCTGCTTTTGTGTCTGCTAGAAGGGCAATGGCTGGGCAGTCTTTCATCTCTTGGCCAACTCCTTTCAAATCTAACACAAGTGAGAGATTGAAATTCTTGAGATGCTTTTCTGGCCCTATGCCACTTAACATTAGGATCTGGGGACAGCCTAATGCTCCTGCTGATAAAATAACATCTCCCCAGGAATTCAAACTCTCCGGTTGGTTAAGGTAAGCTTCGTAAGTTTGATCACTGCTTCCCTCGATCTTGATAAACCTAATGCCACAAGCTTTTGTCTCATTTCTTTTACCAGCATCATTGGAAGACAGCATATGAGCATCAAGAGATCGAACATCAATCTCTTTTTCTTTGAATGCCATGTGAGGATATCTCTACTTACCATTGCTATGGAAAATGATGCTCCGTACAGTTGCAGCCAACAGAATTGTGATATTTTCTGGATTCCCAGCACGCAGAAGATCAGCTAGGGTGAGCCTTATTCCAAATTCATCAAATATAGTCCCACCAATCTTTGTCTCTCAACATGTTTTGGAAAAGTAGCATAAAATAATAAAAGTTGAGTAGTTTGCAATTCTCTAGTATTAAATAGGGTATTTTAAAATTTAATTTTCATGATCAGACTTATAAGAATTTATATTTAATTTATACTATCCTAGAAAGTATAAAAAAAAGAATAAAATAGAAAATATAAAAACAGAAAGAATAAAGTAAAAAATATGAATAATTTTTTTTTTGTGAAGATGCATATTACTTATGGTGGAAAAAATAACCGTTGTATATTGAATAAAAATTTTAAAATAAATAATAAAATCACAACGGTTAGGTTTATATATCAAATGCAATAATAAAATAATTTTATAAATAAAATTTTTAGCGATTATAAAACTTTTAATAATTATAAAATATTTTGAAATTTAAATTTATTTTATAATCATTTTTGTATATTTTAAAAGATTTTTCATTGTTAGATTTAAAAATTTAGTGTATATATTTTGAATCTGATATTTTTTTAGACTATGAATTAAACCTAGTATATTACTTTGGAGAAATTTTTGTTTCTATAAACTAAAAATTATTTTTTGTATACTAATATTTCATTAATCTCATAACACTCTATAGATCTTGTTTTTGTGCTAATAGGCCATATGTAAGCTCTAAAGATTATGCGTTGCACTGTACACTTATATAGGTGATATTATCAAATATATTGTAATTTATATATCACGCATAAAAGGTATGAATATCATTAAGAGTTTTCATCTCATCTTCTCATTAATGCAATCTAGCATTTCTCACACACTAAGAAGGTTATCGTTAAATAGTGCTAATAGAACTAACAAGTGACTTGTTATTACCTATATGAATATTTTTCATGAGATTTCCGGTACCAGTTGTTGCTTTATTGAATTTGCTTCATTAATAGGCTCAGGATTCGAATTTGATCGTTATGGACTAGTACCAAGATCTAGTCCTAGGCAAGTGGACCTGATTTGAACAGCATGCATAGTAACCATGAAAATGACTCGTTCTTTAGTAAGATTATATGAACAAATACCTTAACCAAAATATGTTATTGCTATGGGGCATATACAATTACAAGGGAATGTTCAGTACCGATTCTTATAGTACTGTTTGGGAGGTCAATAAGCTAATTCCTATAGATGTTTATTTGCCAAGTAGGTTGGGTTCTTATTATTGTCAATTTCAGATTGGCCAAGTTTCATTCCCCTTGATATTTCATTTATTAACTTCTTTTTTAAAACATTTAGATTAACCAAAACCACTTTTGACTCCATATAGTTAATGGATTTAATTCCATTTTTCAGTAGCCGTTCAACCGTATCATATTTTAGACAAATATGTCTATTTTTACTATTGAAAATTTTATTCCTTATAATAGTTATTGTCGTTTGGCAATCACAATATATGAATGACATTGATTTTATTTTTAACATAATATTTAGCCACTCTAGTCTCATTATTATATAATTTTAGAGTAATAAATTCTGACTCCATAATGATTTTGACAATAATAATCGAATTTTAAGTAATTACACCACCAATTAAATATATAATCGCTAGTGAATTTTTTTCAGTACCTCTTGATGGGCGTCGAAACCATCAAAAATAAATTTCTACTTTAAAATAAAACTTGTGATAATGATAAAGTAGGGTTGATTCCACAGAGACTGGTAAATGGATTAATTCTATTGAATAAAATAAAATAAAATAAAATAAAATGGGGGAGGTTTTAAATATAGAAAAAAAAATTAATTTAAAGGAATAATTTTAATTTCAGTTTTTATGGATTGATCACAGATACAAAATAATCTCAATTTAATTAATAAAACAGATATCGAAAATGTTTCAGGTATTTAATCATTTTTTAATTTTAAATAAACTAGTTAAGAGATACGTTAACTAATTCTAACTTTTGGACAACCGTAGGAGACTTCTAGAATTTAATCCAATTATTGCATTAAGAATTAAAAGAATATGATTCTAACTAATAAATGCGAGACGCTCGATTCATTTAAGTTAAATTATATTATGCCTTAAGAATGCCTTACGCAACCTAATTCACTACTTATTTTAATTTAATTAAACAATTACGGATTTAATTAACTGAATAGCAATCTACCATTCTATCAATTCAGATGGCGCCTTAATGCAACAACCCACAGAATGATATTAAACAATAAACACAAGAATAATATAAATACCAATAATTGAGAGAACTATAAAATCACATAAATCTCACAACCGATTTAACTGGAACTTTAATTATCTTTTAACTGAAAAGAAGAATTTAACTACACAAGTTCATGGCTAAAAATAGGAGATGAAAGATAAAATGAGATATCAGATACATCAGAATATCCCCTTTTTATAGTGCTAAGATTCCTAATCTAAATAAAAATAGCTAAAATCAAAATTGAGTACAGTTTGACAAATAAGAGTTATCTGTTTGGTTCCCGAATTTGAAGCTCGTTCTGTTCGTCAAGTATGTTTGTGCCTATAACACAGTCTATAACACAGCTCGTCTAGAGTATCCTTTTATGAATTTAATTGTGGCCACCTTTTATCTTAGAATGTGGATTCCAAATTGAATTTTTCTCTTGTTATCCTCCAATCCTACCAAGATTAACAAAATTTAAACAAATCAATCTGTTTTAAACGAAATCAAACTCAATATCTAAATATTTTGTAATATTAAAGTTGCATAATTGTGCATATTATCAAATCCCCACACTTAGATCAGACTTGCCCTCAAGTATGTAAAAAGACTCACAAAAGCTACCCATAATCAATGGCTCACAAAGTTAACTCAACTTATTTCAAACAACCCGCATTTCACGGTAAAATCTTATTAATGTATACAAATCATAAAAGAAATATCAACACAATCTTCAAAAGCTGAAATATAGCAAACTCATTCTTAATATGTGATCATGCAATGAAGTTTCATCAAATTCTTAAATTAGTGTATAAAGAAATATATACCCAACCAACCAAAAAAGTCTTTTAAAATTATAATTTTCACCAGGAAATCCAGAAATCCAGTTTTTTTTTATTTTATCATTTTTATTATTTTTTTTTTTATGGTTTTGGTTTGAGATTTTCTCGACTCCTATGAGGATACTCTCCCAACACTTGTTTTCTCCATTCACAAGGGATATCCCTTGGACCCAAACCACCCGGTGATGGTAAACCATATTATTAGTAGTATGTTTTGAATTATTGACTGTCCTTATGGGGTATAATTGTAATACCCGGCTAGACTCCGGTATCGGAATTCCTACCGTCCGGTGGAATCTCGGATGTCAGAGACCTCTAGAAGGGTAAAACCATGTTTTCATAAAATGTTTTAATGTGTTTTATGGTTTTAAGTAAGATGGAAATGAGTTTTTGCATGAAAATAACCTTGGAGGAAAACCCAGATTCGACCGCCGAACATGCAGGTATTTCGGGTGTGCCTTAGGCCCCCGAAGGCATAAGTGAGGGAAGTCCAGGTTCGGCCGCCGAACATGGCATGCATGCGGAGGCACGTTCGGTCCCCGAATGTGGCCTGGCCAGCCACTATAAAAGGGTCCCTTAGCCGAAAACGGGCGAGCTTTTCTCCCCATTGTCGGCCAAGGTGAGCTCTCCGCCGTTCCTCACCAATCTTTGAGTTCTTCCTTCAAATCTTTCACGATTTTCACAAATTTTCATCTTGTTTTGAAGATTTTCAAGCTTTGAGCAAGTTTTGAGCTTGGAGACCCAAGGAAGTTGAAAATCTCCCATCTCCAAGATTAGGTCGTCTCTCTCTCGATCTTCAAGAGGTAAGAGCCGATCTTAAGCTCATTGCATGTTTTAAGTAAGTTTTATGAAGATCTATGGGGTAGAATGCATGTTTAGCCTATAGTTAGGGTTATGAGTTTATGTTGTGTTTTTGAACAATGTGGCTTGCCAATGCATGTTTGATGTGTTGTAGATGGGGCTTAGGATAGTTTGAAGCCCTAGGAGCTGGTATGCTTGTGTATGTGTGTTGTAGAATAGGTTTATGCATGTTTGGATGGTTTGGGAGGCGTTTATGCATAGAAGAGCTGAGTTTCTGCCACTAAGGGAGAAACCAGGTTTGGCAGCCGAAGGAACTTTCGGCCGCCGAACATGCTTGTGGAAGCAGCCTTCGGCTGCCGAAGCTTGCCCCCGAAAGGAGACTTTCGTCTCTGTCTGGGAGTTTCGGCCGCCGAAAGTGCCGCCGAACATGCATGAGTTTCGCCTCTGTCTGGGAGTTTCGGCCGCCGAAGGTGCCGCCGAACCTGCCTGACTTTCGGCTCTAGAGGGACTTTCGGCCGCCGAACCTACCGCCGAAAGTGCCCTGTCCAGCCCTCTTTTGCATGTTTTTCTATGGTTGTTTCATGATGTTCTAGGGGGTTTTTGGGGAATGTTTTTAGAGTTATGTTGTAGTTGTTTGGTCCCTCATTTGAGTCCACCTGTGTAGGTTCGGACCCGAGGAACCGAGGACCCCAGCAGTGAGTTCAGCTGCTTCTGAGTCAGTAGAGCTTCAGTTAGAGGTGAGTGGAATAACTCTTATGCTTTTAAATAAATAAACCAGTTTTAGCATGATTCACGTATCATGAATGCCATGAGATATAATAGGGTGCTTGCATTAGAACTGTAACGACCTGAAAATCGGACCGCTACCGGCGCTAGAATCCGGATCGACTTAAGGCCGCCGGGACCCGTAGCAAGCCAAACATACATCCTGGAAACCTGTTTAATCCCATACATGATCAAGAAAATACATAAAAATTTAAAACTTTTCTTTCATACATCCAACTCAACCTGAACATATACTGCACATAGCCATAATCATAATCATGATCCCTCTGTGGGATCTCATCAATGACCCAATGGGCGATACATCATAAGATGAGT
This sequence comes from Manihot esculenta, assembly GCF_001659605.2. NCBI lineage: Eukaryota > Viridiplantae > Streptophyta > Magnoliopsida > Malpighiales > Euphorbiaceae > Manihot > Manihot esculenta. Next base: position 6,805,879 of record NC_035161.2, on the reverse strand, counting down.
TGGCTTTCATGAACATAATAAAACATTTTGATCATGTAATAAAAGGGATACCTCATATACAATGTCAAGCACAATATCTAATCCTCAATATCATTACATAACTGAAACTGTACTCTTACATAACATTAATACATTTATCATGTCCACACTAACTATTACATACACGTGACTTCATTACTCTTGTAAACCTCCTGGTCTACCCTGTACCTGCAATCCTGGGGAAATTGGGAGAGGGGTGAGCTACTAGAGCCCAGTGAGCAGAATAATAAAACACTTAAAACATATGATAACATGAAATGCATCACATCACAGCTAATCACATCAAGGATGAACTTGTCACCAATAGCCCTTTACATGGTCCAACTGTGCCAGAACGTAGAATGGGTCCTGGTCTTTCCCTTACATATCATAACATAATAGTGTCCAACTGTGCCAGAACGGAGAATGGGTCCTGGTCTTTCCCTTACATAGTGCCAGCGAACGTAGAATGGGTCCCACTGGTCTTACTTTTCGTACCGTACATATCATATCATCATATCATAGATCGAGGGCTATGGATCATTCAACATTCATCCACATCAACATCAAAATGTGCAATGCAACATATTCATGAATTCTAATGCAAGCAACCTAATTCATCACATGGCATTCATGATGCATGAACAATGCTCAAAACTTTGAAATTTATTTACTTTAAACGTAAAGGTTTATTCCACTCACCTCTGGATAGCTCTGACCAGACACTAGGGCAACAGACTCACTGCGGGGGTCCTCGGTTCCTTGGGTCCGAACCTACACAGGTGGACTCAAATGAGGGACCAACATACATGAACATAACTCTAAACTATTCCCCAAAAACCCCCTAAAACATCATGGAATAATCATAGAACAACATGTAAGAAATGGCTGAACAGGGCACTTTCGGCGGCAAGTTCGGCGGCCGAAAGTCCCTCCAGAGCCGAAAGTCAGGCAGGTTCGGCGGCACTTTCGGCGGCCGAAAGTCCCAGACAGAGACGAAAGTCTCCTTTCGGGGGCAAGCTTCGGCAGCCGAAGGCTGCCTCCACAAGCATGTTCGGCGACCGAAAGTTCCTTCGGCTGCCGAACCTGGTTTCTCCCTTAGTGGCAGAAACTCAGCTCTCCTATGCACATTCGCTTCCAAAACTACCCAAACATGCATAAACCTATTCTACAACATTCCCAATTATACACAAGCAAACATACAAGTTCCTAGGGGCATCAAACCATCAAAAACCCCAACTACAACACACAAGCAACTCACATTGTTCAAAAACACAAATAAAACCCATAACCTAACCATGAGCTAAACATGCATTCTACCCCATAGATCTTGCATAAAACTTACTTTAAATATGAAATGAGCTTAAGATCGGCTCTTACCTCTTGAAGATCGAGAGAGAGACGTCCTAAACTCGGAGGTGGGAGATTTTTGGGTTCTTGAACCTCAAAGCTCTAAAACTTGCTTAAAACTCAAAAATCTTCAAAACAAAGTAAAAACTTGTGAAAAACTCGAAAGATCTGAAGGAAAAGACTCAAGATCGGTGAGGGGTGGCGGAGAACTCACCTTGGCCGGAAATGGGGAAAAAGCTCGCCCGTTTTCGGCTAAGGGACCCTTTTATAGTGGCTGGCCAGGCCACGTTCGGGGGCCGAACGTGCCTCCGCATGCATGCCATGTTCGGCGGCCGAACTTGAGGTTCGGCGGCCGAACCTGGACTTTCCTCACTTATGCTTTCGGGGGCCTAAAGGCGCTCCCGAAGGCATGCATGTTCGGCGGCCGAACTTGAGGTTCGGCGGCCGAACCTGAGTTTTCCTTCAAGGTTGTTTTTATAGAAAAACTCATTTCCATTTTTACTTAAAACCATGAAATACCTTAAAACATTTTATAAAAACATGATTCTACCCTACTAGAGGCTTCCGACATCCGAGATTCCATCGGACGGTAGGAATTCCGATACCGGAGTCTAGCCGGGTATTACATTCTCCCCCCCTTAAGAACATTCGTCCCCGAATGTACCTCAACTAGCACATAGCATGGCATGAAACATAACATACATACATACATAGCACATAAACACATAGAGATCTAACCTTAAAATAGATGAGGGTACTGCTGGAGCATAGACTCCCGTGTCTCCCAAGTGCATTCCTCCAAATTGTGGTGGTTCCACAGGACTTTCACCATCGGGATTTCCTTGTTCCTTAACTTTCTGATCTGGGTGTCTATGATCCGTACTGGCTGTTCAACATAGGTGAGATCCTCTTGGACCTCCACATCAGGCTCACTAAGAACCTTGCTCGGATCTGACACAAACTTCCTCAACATTGAAACATGGAAAACCGGATGGATTCTTTCCATTGAAGTAGGTAAATCCAGCTTGTACGACACATTCCCAATCTTTTGCAAGATTTGGAAGGGCCCGATGTATCATGGGGCTAGTTTACCTTTCTTCCCAAAGCGAACCACTCCTTTCATAGGAGACACCTTGAGCAATACCAGATCCCCCTCCTGAAACTCGACCTGCCTTCTGCGGATGTCTGCATAACTCTTCTGTCTGCTTGCAGCAGTCTTGATCCTTTCTCTGATTAGGGGTACTACTCTGCTGGTAATCTCTACTAGCTCAGGCCCTGCCAAGGCCTTTTCTCCAACTTCTTCCCAGCAAACAGGTGATCTGCACTTCCTCCCATACAAAGCTTCATATGGAGCCATCCCGATGCTAGCATGATGGCTGTTATTGTAGGCAAACTCCACCAAAGGTAGATGCTGCCTCCAAGAACCGCCAAAGTCCAGCACACACATTCTAAGCATATCCTCGATAGTCTGGATGGTCCTTTCTGACTGTCCGTCAGTCTGGGGGTGGAAGGCAGTGCTGAAATCCAACCTAGTACCCATGGCACTCTGCAGACTCCGCCAAAACCTGGAGGTGAACTGGGGCCCTCTATCTGACACTATCGAAACAGGAACCCCATGCAGTCTGACGATCTCATCTACATACACCTGCGCCAACTTGTCCACAGAATAGCCACTCCTGACAGGGATGAAGTGAGCAGATTTAGTGAGTCTATCCACAATCACCCATATGGAGTCCAATCTGTTGGACGCCGCCAGTAACCCCACTACGAAGTCCATAGCTATATTTTCCCATTTCCATTCTGGAATGGGTAGCGGGTTAAGCATTCCAGCCGGCTTCTGATGTTCCAGCTTCACCCTCTGACACACTTCGCAGGCTGACACAAACTGTGCCACTTCCTTCTTCATAGCTGGCCACCAATAAACCTTCTTTAGATCTTGATACATCTTGGTGGCTCCGGGGTGAATGCTGTATCTTGCATTATGAGCCTCTCTCATAATGTCTCCTTTTAGCCCTATGTCATCTGGTACACATAGTCTGCTCCCATAGCAGAGGATCCCCTTGCTGTCGAATCTGAACTCACTATCATTGCCTGACTGAACAGTCCTGGCAATCTTTACTAACTCCAGGTCCTCATGCTGTTTCTGAGCCACCTGCTCCAGAAACACGGGTGCCACTCTCATCTGGGCCACCAAGGCACCTGTACCAGACAACTCCATCTGTAGACCTTCCTCAATGAGCTTGTAGAACTCCTTCACCACTGGCCTCCTCTCTGCCGATATGTGGGATAAACTGCCGAGTGATTTCCGGCTTAAGGCGTCTGCCACAACATTCGCCTTACCCGGATGGTACTGAATCTTGCAATCATAGTCACTCAGCAGCTCCACCCATCTTCTCTGTCTCAAGTTCAAATCTCTTTGACTCAGGATGTACTGCAGGCTTTTATGATCTGTGAAGATCTCACATTTTACCCCATAGAGGTAGTGCCTCCACATCTTGAGTGCAAAGATTACTGCTGCCATCTCAAGGTCATGCGTGGGGTAATTCAACTCATGCTTCTTCAGCTGCCTAGAAGCATAAGCGATCACCCTCTCATTCTGCATTAGTACACAACCCAGTCCCACACGGGATGCATCACAAAAGACTGTAAAGTCCTCATCACTAGATGGCAGAGCTAAAACTGGTGCTGAAGTCAACCTCTTCTTAAGCTCTTCAAAACTCTCTTCGCACTGGTCGGTCCACAGAAACTTTTGATTCTTCCTGGTTAACCTGGTCAGAGGAGCTGCTATCTTTGAGAAGTCCTGAACGAACCTCCTGTAGTAACCTGCCAAACCCAAGAAACTCCTGATCTCCGTTACTGAAGTGGGTCTAGGCCAGTTAGCCACAGTTTCTGTCTTCTTGGGGTCTACCTCTATACCATTTTCTGACACCACATGCCCCAAGAACGAAATGCTCCTCAGCCAGAACTCACACTTAGAGAACTTGGCATACAAGCCATGTTCCCTTAAAGTCTGCAGAACCAACCTCAGATGATGGGCATGCTCCTCTGCGTTCCTGGAATACACTAAGATATCATCTATGAAGACAATAACGAAGTGATCCAGGTATTGACTAAATACTCTGTTCATGAGATCCATGAATGCTGCAGGGGCGTTGGTTAACCCAAACGGTATCACAAGGAACTCAAAATGCCCATATCTGGTCCTGAAAGCTGTCTTTGGCACATCTTCATCCCTTATCCTTAGCTAATGGTACCCCGATCTTAGATCTATTTTGGAGAAACAACCCGCTCCTGCTAGCTGGTCGAATAGATCATCGATCCTTGGCAGAGGGTACCTATTTTTGGTAGTGACTTTGTTCAACTGCCTGTAGTCGATACAAAGTCTGAGGGATCCATCCTTCTTTCTCACAAACAAGACCGGAGCACCCCAAGGTGAGGTACTCTGTCGGATGAAGCCCTTTTCTACCAACTCTTGCAACTGCTCTTTCAATTCCTTCAACTCGGCTGGGGCCATCCTGTAGGGAGGGATAGAGATCGGTCTAGCTCCAGGCACCAACTCTATTTCGAACTCTATCTCCCTATCAGGTGGTAAACCTGGAAGCTCATCTGGAAAGACATCCTGAAACTCTCTGACAACTGGCACCGAGGCTGGCTCCCTGACCTGACTACTAAGCTCTCTCACATGAGCCAAAAACCCCTGACATCCCTTCCTAAGCAACCTAAGAGCTTGAAGAGCTGATATCAGACCTCTAGGTGTGCCCCTCTTGTCTCCTCTGAAGACGACCTCTGACCCGTTCTGATCTCTGAACCTGACTACCTTGTCTCTGCAGTCCAAGGTAGCACCATGGGTAGATAGCCAATCTATCCCTAGAATGACGTCAAAGTCTGTCAAATCTAGAACCACAAGGTCGGCGGAGAGGCATCTTCCCTCAACAAAAACTGGACTGTACTGGCAGACTGACTCTGCCACTGACGGGTCACACTTGGGTCCACTGACCCATAGGGAACACTCTAACCCAGAGACTATCAGACCCAACCTCTCAACGGCTCTCGGAGCAATAAAAGAATGAGATGCACCCGGGTCCATTAAAGCATACACATCAGAACACCCAATGACGAGATTACCTGACACCACGGTGTTGGATGTGTTAGCCTCCTGCTGAGTCATGGTGAAGATCCTGGCTGGAGCTGATGGACCTTCACCTCGGGAACCAGAAGAAGAGGCTGCCCCTCTCCCTCTACCTCTGCCACTGCCCTGAGTTGTGGCTGGAGCTACTGGCTGTGCCACACTACCAGAAGCTGTCTGCTAGGGCTGGCCCATAAAAGGTGCTCTAGGACACTCCCGAGCCATGTGTCCCTCCTGTCCACATCTGAAACATGTATTAGTCCCAGCTCGACACACTCCCCTGTGCGGCCTTCCACACCTCTGGCATTCTGTACCATCTGAGCCTGAGCTCGAGCCACCGCCAAATCCCAGACCGGATTTCAACTTATTCCAAAACTTATTCTTCTTCGGCTTCTTGGTGGTGTTATCCCACCTCTTCTTACTTGAGCTCTGAGAAGAGAGACCTGGCCCTCCTCTGCCTAGGGTCTTAACCCCTGAAGACTGGGTCACTGACTGCTTCACTGACCCCTCAACTATAGCACTCGCTTCCATCCTTCGAGCCATATCCACCACAGTGTGGAAACTTTCCCTCTCAACTGACTGGATCAACGAGGAGTACCTGGAATGCAGCTTCATCACATATCTCTTGGCTTTCTTCGTATCTGAATCTAGAGCTTGCCCTGAGAAAGGCAATAGCTCTAAGAATTTATCCATGAACTCCTCTACGCTCATGTGCTCTGTCTGCCTCAGTTACTCAAACTCAATCATCTTCAGTTCTCTGGAACTGTCTGGAAAAGCCCAACTAGCGAACTCATTCGCAAATTCCTCCCATGTCATGCCGTCTAGTCTCGGGTCCACATAACACTTGAACCATTCCCGTGCCTTCTTGCACTTTAAAGTGAACCCTGCCATCTGAATGGCCCTGCTATCATTCGCCCCTAGCTCATCAGTTATTGTCTTTACTACTCTCAGATACTCAAAGGGGTCATCCCCTGACTTGTATTTGGGAGCATCCAGCTTAAGGTAATCTGTCATCTTTACTTTGCTCCCATCGGCTGAGCTAGGTCTAGGAGGTTGAGTAACTGGGGCTGTTGGTTCTGTAGGTGGTGGAGGTGGGGGTGCAGCATTCCCCGAGGTGGGGTTTGCCGGGTTAGGATAGAAGGGTGAGGGTGGATAAGCTGGGTACTGTGTGTAAGGTGGATAGAAAGGTGGATAAGGCATGTAGGTAGGGTAGGGGTTAAAGCTGGAGTAATCCGATGTGCCTCCCATCGGATACCCCGAACCCTGTGGAAAGGGTGGATAATGGGGTGGAAAACCATACCCCGAGGCCTGAACGCCTCCCTGAGACTCCCCTGTCCCCTCTTCCTCCATGCTAACATCCAGATTCCCATCCCTCCTCTGATCCTCTTCCGTAACCTCCCTCACATCTGAAGAACTTCCTCCTCTATCTGTCCCCCTTCTGCTAGCATCAAAAGACCTTCTAGGGTCCCTTGACACTCTTTCTCTGTTTGCTCTACATGACATTGCCCTAGGCAATGTAGGAGGACGGGCGCTCGTGCCCTCATCCTCAGGTGGTACTCCAGTCAATCTTGCAGATCGACGGGTTCCTCTCATCCTGTTTTCTGAAAAACAATACACATCACATAAACATTAGCATCATATGGTTCATATGGGCACACATGAACCCTCATCACATAAACATATCATTCATATCATAGCATCAATGCACATGTATAAAATCATGGCATTTCACATCATCATACAAGACAGGACTCCACATCCTATCCTAGTGGACATGATCTTCCTATTGTGCTTGACCTTCTAGAACATCTATGAGCCCGACACTCTAGGTCCGATCCTATGAACCTAGGGCTCTGATACCATTCTGTAACGACCCGAAAATCGGACCGCTACCGGCGCTAGGATCCGGGTCGACTTAAGGCCGCCGGGACCCGTAGCAAGCCAAACATACATCCTGGAAACCTGTTTAATCCCATACATGATCAAGAAAATACATAAAAATTTAAAACTTTTCTTTCATACATCCAACTCAACCTGAACATATACTGCACATAGCCATAATCATAATCATGATCCCTCTGTGGGATCTCATCAATGCCCCAATGGGCGATACATCATAAGATGAGTTGGCTTTCATGAACATAATAAAACATTTTGATCATGTAATAAAAGGGATACCTCATATACAATGTCAAGCACAATATCTAATCCTCAATATCATTACATAACTGAAACTGTACTCTTACATAACATTAATACATTTATCATGTCCACACTAACTATTACATACACGTGACTTCATTACTCTTGTAAACCTCCTGGTCTACCCTGTACCTGCAATCCTGGGGAAATTGGGAGAGGGGTGAGCTACTAGAGCCCAGTGAGCAGAATAATAAAACACTTAAAACATATGATAACATGAAATGCATCACATCACAGCTAATCACATCAAGGATGAACTTGTCACCAATAGCCCTCTACATGGTCCAACTGTGCCAGAACGTAGAATGGGTCCTGGTCTTTCCCTTACATATCATAACATAATATTGTCCAACTATGCCAGAACGTAGAATGGGTCCTGGTATTTCCCTTACATAGTGCCAGCGAACGTAGAATGGGTCCCACTGGTCTTACTTTCCGTACTGTACATATCATATCGTCATATCATAGATCGAGGGCTATGGATCATTCAACATTCATCCACATCAACATCAAAATGTGCAATGCAACATATTCATGAATTCTAATGCAAGCAACCTAATTCATCACATGGCATTCATGATGCATGAACAATGCTCAAAACTTTGAAATTTATTTACTTTAAAAGTAAAGGTTTATTCCACTCACCTCTGGATAGCTCTGACCAGACACTGGGGCAACAGACTCACTGCGGGGGTCCTCGGTTCCTCGGGTCCGAACCTACACAGGTGGACTCAAATGAGGGACCAACATACATGAACATAACTCTAAACTATTCCCCAAAAACCCCCTAAAACATCATGGAATAATCATAGAACAACATGCAAGAAATGGCTGAACAGGGCACTTTCGGCGGCAGGTTCAGCGGCCGAAAATCCCTCCAGAGCCGAAAGTCAGGCAGGTTCGGCGGCACCTTCGGCGGCCGAAACTCCCAGACAGAGGCGAAACTCATGCAAGTTCGGCGGCACTTTCGGCGGCCAAAAGTCCCAGACAGAGACGAAAGTCTCCTTTCGGGGGCAAGCTTCGGCAGCATAAGGCTGCCTCCACAAGCATGTTCGGCGGCCGAAAGTTCCTTCGGCTGCCGAACCTGGTTTCTCCCTTAGTGGCAGAAACTCAGCTCTCCTATGCACATTCGCTTCCAAAACTACCCAAACATGCATAAACCTATTCTACAACATTCCCAATCATACACAAGCAAACATACAAGTTCCTAGGGGCATCAAACCATCAAAAACCCCAACTACAACACACAAGCAACTCACATTGTTCAAAAACACAAATAAAACCCATAACCTAACCATGAGCTAAACATGCATTCTACCCCATAGATCTTGCATAAAACTTACTTTAAACATGAAATGAGTTTAAGATCGGCTCTTACCTCTTGAAGATCGAGAGAGAGACGTCCTAAACTCGGAGGTGGGAGATTTTTGGGTTCTTGAACCTCAAAGCTCCAAAACTTGCTTAAAACTCAAAAATCTTCAAAACAAAGTAAAAACTTGTGAAAAACTCGAAAGATCTGAAGGAAAAGACTCAAGATCGGTGAGGGGTGGCGAAGAACTCACCTTGGCCGGAAATGGGGAAAAAGCTCACCCGTTTTCGGCTAAGGGACCCTTTTATAGTGGCTGGCCAAGCCACGTTCGGGGGCCGAACGTGCCTCCGCATGCATGCCATGTTCGGCGGCCGAACTTGAGGTTCAGCGGTCGAACCTGGACTTTCCTCACTTATGCTTTCGGGGGCCTAAAGGCGCTCCCGAAGGCATGCATGTTCGGCGGCCGAACCTGAGTTTTCCTTCAAGGTTGTTTTTATACAAAAACTCATTTCCATTTTTACTTAAAACCATGAAATACCTTAAAACATTTTATAAAAACATGATTCTACCCTACTAGAGGCTTCCGACATCCGAGATTCCACCGGACGGTAGGAATTTCGATACCGGAGTCTAGCCGGGTATTACAAGAACTCACGAATATATTGCATTGCATAATATGTTGATGATGCGGATGAATGTTGAATGATCCTTTAGTCCTCATATGTTATGATATGATGATGATACGGTACGGAAGACCAGTGAGGCCCATTCTACGCCCCTGGCACAGTTGGAATGTTATATTATGCTATGTTATGATTATGTAAGAGAAAGACCAGTGAGGCCCATTCTACGCCCCTGGCACAGTTGGACCATGTAGAGGACTATTGGTGACAAATTCATCCTTGATGTGATTAGCTGTGATGTGATGCATTTCATGTTATCATATGTTTCAAATGTTTTATTATTCTGCTCACTGGGCTCTTGTAGCTCACCCCTCTCCCTTAACCCCCAGGCTTGCAGGTACAGGGTAGACCAGGAGGTCAGCAAGAGTAATGAAGTCTTGTGTATGTAATAGCTAGAATGTGGACATGACAAATTGTATAATGATGTAGAGTTATGAATAGTTATGTAATATAATGATATTGAGGATTAGAGATTGTGCTTGACCCTATGTGTATGGTATCCCTTTTATTACATGATCTTAGATGTTTATTGATGCTTATGTAAACCAACTCAACACATGTTATGCCACCCATTGGGGGCATTGATGAGGTCCCACAGAGGGGCCAATGTCTATGATTATGTTTATGTTCAGTGCATGCACAGGTCGAGTTGGTGTATGAGAGAATGAAGGAAAGAAAAGTTTTAAATTTTTATGTATGTTGTTGATCATGTATGGGATTAAACAGGTTTACAGGATGCATGTTAGGCTTGCTACGGGTCCCGGCGGCCTTAAGCCGACCTGGATCCTAACGCCGGTAGCGGTCCGATTTTCGGGTCGTTACAATAATTCTCCCAATCATTAGCTTTTTCTATCCACAAATTTGAACCAGCCAATGTTGGTAAACCACTCAAAAAATTAATAATAATAATTTTTTTTTAACTTAGTTGCCTAGGATAGTATCAAGACTCACTGCAGTAGGTTAAAAATAGAATTTCAGAATGCACTATTGATCTTTTATCAAGCAATATCAATTCACTTAAACATAAGTTTACACATTTCAAACCATAAAGAAAAATGCATAAAAAGGTAAGCGAAAGCTATTTATGCCAGCTATATAAAATAATTCAATTTAACTTTAAAAGTCAACTTTTGTTTTATTTTTATTTTTAATTTTTAAGTTTTATTTTTATTTTTTTAAGGAGATAAACAAATCAAATAAAACAAAAAGAATAATTAAAACTGAGATAAACAAATCAAATAAAACAAAAAGAACAATTAAAACTAAACAAGTGTACATACTCTCCCCACACTTGGATCACAATGTCCTCGACCTAATAAAAAAAAATAAAACAACCCAGCTATTCCCCCACACTTGGAACACAACAAAAATAAATAAGTAAATAAATAAGAAGAGAGTTTAAAATATAACCCAAAGGATGTGAGGACTCCTACTCCTACTGCTACTGCTACTGTCAGTATTGAGATCGAATTGTAGCCCGCACATCGCTGATGTTGTTAGCTAAACGTGCTAGATGAGTAGCAATTCACTCCAAGATATTTTTAAATCGACTCTCCATCTCATCAATTCTGTTATTGAGGGCTTGAAAAGCTTGTTGACATCAAATGGAGGATTAGCAATACTAGAGGTAAAAGGAGCCGTGCGTAAAGCACTTCTTTTTTGAACACTCGGTCGGGTTGCGGGATGATGGGACCTGGAGCACAAATAGAAAATACAGCACCACCATTTTTGCATAGTAGACCCATGTCATAGTGAATATGCAAATCTTTGACCCATTAATCTGAATTTAACAACCTGTGCAACCTATTAGTGAATCAACAGAAAAGGTGAAACAAAATTTCTAAATAAGTTCATAGTAAATTGGACAATTAATGGCAAAAAATTTATCCCAATACACATCCACATTTAAATCTAATTTCTGTAAGTCATGTAGATTTTACCTTGTACAATAGGAAGAGTTGAAGAGTTGAAACAAAGGCACATCTGGCTTTTTCTTTTGCATTTGTAAAACGAAAGTTACCGTTATGGAACCGGAGGTAAGTGATGTCTATCCCGTGTCTGGATACCAGCAAAACAGAAGTATTTACCACAGCGGGATTATTGATGGGAGAGGTAGGAAACTGGTCTGCTGAAGAGGTGGAAGTGGAGTGATGCAAGTCAGAAAGTTGCTCACCGTTGGTGGTGGCTGAGGGTTGTGGACCAGCGCAAGGTGGTGGCTTGGCACGTGGGTTGGTGTCCGCGATGGATGCGTGTGAGGGATTCAAGGCGAGTTGCACGGCGCGAGACGACGAGGAATGAGCGGCGGCAGTGGAAACGAGTCGATCTTGCTCGCGGATGGTGGCGCACGTCAACGATGGAGAGGTGGTGGCACGATCTGGTGAAGCACGCGGGTTGCGATCTGCGCGTGTGTTGGGCGTCGCGGCCAGCGGAGATGGAGAGGTAGTGGCGGCGGCTGGTGTTGGCGGCTTGCGACCAGTAAAGGTACGAACTCGCCGACCGTCAGAGGTGGAGGTGGAGCGTCTTTTGGGAGCCATGGGTTATTTGCTGCTATAGGAGAGAAGAGATAAAAGGGAAATTAGGTTTAGGAAGAGTAAAAGTAAAGGGTAAAGAGGAAAAAAAATAACTAAATAAATTTAACCATAATACCACTTTTTGTTTTCAAAACACAACCATAAATATAAAATCACATACCTGTAGAACTTACCACAGGAAAAGATGACTGAGGATAAAAACAAAGAAATAAAATTGAATGAAACTAAAGATCAAACAAAGAATATTCTTATGACTTGTATGGTTGGTTATGGGCATAACCAAGAACATAAACATATCTCTGTAGAATTTTTTTTTATAAATAAAATGTTATCCAGAGAATAAAAAAAGTAGTTCTAATTTAAAGTCTTAGCTAGACTTCACTTCCTTGCAAGTTAGTTAAAGGAGTGGAGAGAGATCACAGAGATTAACTTCCTCAACCTGCTGTGGCCCGAAATTCTCATAAAAATGTTTTAAACGATGGCCATTAACCTTGAATGACTTGCTGGTGTCCATACTTCTTATTTCTACAGCACCATTAGAAAAAATATTGGTGACAATAAAAGGATCAACCCATCTAGTTCGTAATTTACCAGGAAATAATTTCAGTCTAGAATCATATAACATAACTTTTTGACCAACTGAAAATTGTTTTCTAGAAATTAATTGATCATGCAATGCCTTGGTTCTTGCTTTGTATATTCTGGAATTATCATAAGCTTCATTCCGAATTTCTTTCAGCTCTTGCAGTTGCAACTTACGATGCACACCAGCTTTATTCATACTCATATTGCATTATTTTGCAACTACAAAAAAACTGACTATCAGCGACGGATTTAGTGACGAAAATTCCTTCTGTCGAAAAAAAAATTTAGCAATGAAATTAGTGACGGATCAGCGATGAATAATTTATGTTTATATTTCCGACGGATTTGTGATGAATTAGCGACGGATTTTTAAAATATTAGCGACGGATTTTTAAAATATTAAAATATTAGCGACGGAATTTATTCCGTCGCTAATCCGTCAGAAAATACAAACAATATAAAAAAAACCCTATTCTCTTTCATCTCTCTTTTGATTTCAGCCACCCTTTTCCTCTCTTCTCTTCTCCTCAGCGCCGCATCCTTCTCCTTGCCACTGTCGCCACCCCCGCCGTCGCCGCCGCTGTTCCCGTGGCTGTCGCGCGTTGCCATCGCCTCGCCGTCGCTGTTGCTGCTGCTTTTCCTGCTGCCGCAACTGTGTCGCCATTGCTGGAGCCGCCACCGCCGCTGCTGATCGTTGTCACTCCATGTAAGTTAGTGATGGAATGATTGGTTGATTCTCTTATGGTATGATTAATGTATGCTTGTCCTACTACTTTTTAATTTTGTATTAATTAATAGATTAATAATTTTGAAAAGGATTAGATGATTACTTAGCCATTGAGTTTGATGGGTTTATTGCTTAATTGTTTGTGTTTGTGTTATTTATTTATTTATTTGGGGTTTTGAGTTGACATCAATTATTGAGGACATGATTATTTTTAAATATTTTTTGGATTATGGGTGATTAGTAAGCTACTAATTTTTATAAATCAAGTAAGATAGCTTGTAAATTTATGTTAAAAGTAATGTGGAATTACAAATAAATGACATGCATTAATTGGTTATAAAAAGAAAAAGTGTTGCAACACTTTTTACATGCTGTGCAGCATCAGGCTGCTGCTGTGACAGCAGCAAGCTGCTTGCTGCAGCAGCTTGCAACAAGCTGCTTGCTGCAGCAGCTTGCAACAAGCTGCTGCTGTGCACTCAGCAACCTTAATTATGTTATATATTAATTATTATATATCATAATTAATTATAATAATAAATAGACATGAATAAAGCAATAATTTATTTTAAAATGTTTAATTTCCACTTTAAAACTGAGAGCAATTTTTTGAAAACTAACAATTTAATATTAATAAAAATACAAGTTAAAGCACTCCATAGTTTATTAATTTAGGAAGGAAAAGAAATTACTCACCTTATTTTCTAAATTCTTAAAAATTTAGGAGTTAGATACTTAAGTGTTAACTACTTAATAATTATACCCTTTATTTAAAATAAATTGGCTGTAACAATATTCTTATACTCTTTATTTAAAATAAAAATTTTTATAAAAATTCAATTGATTTCTTATTTATTAATTTTAAATAAGAAAATTTTTATTATTTAATTGAAGAATTCAAAACATATAAGAATTATTTTCTTACAAACAGATTAATTCAGACAAAGGCATAGAGATTTAGTGGAAGAATGATAAGTTTTAAATTGGCCAATAACTCTACAACAAATGTAGAAGGGCATAATCTCTCTATTGTTCAAATTAATTAATCCTTCCAAAAGGTGTCTACATTCATTAATCCTTCCAAAAGGCATAATCCAGACAAAGGCATAGAGAATAAGTCATTTTATAAATTTCAAAATAATAATATATAATTTTATTAATATATATTACTCCTTGATATGTATAGTTCGGCTTGGTCGGTTTACTTTATGTGTCTTCATTCAACTTTACTTTGATATGTATTGTTAAATTGATTAGTGTGTTTTATTTGTTAAATTAGTATATAATTAAAGTTGAATTTGTTTATATTTCAGAATATAGTTATTATGTCGGTAGATCGTAGATGGATGTATGAGCGACTAGATCATCTTAATTCCGAATTTGAGATTGGAGTGGAGACATTTCTAAACTTTACCTATGCACAAGTACAGTTTACATGTCAAAATAAAATTCGTTGTCCATGTTCTAAGTGTCAAAATAGAAAATTTCAGAATAGGCAAGATATTACTTATCACCTTTGCAAAAGTGGATTTGTTTGAGGATATACTAAGTGGATTGCGCATGGTGAATCTGAACAACTTTAGGAACAGTCTATTGATTATCTTGCTGCAACCAACAATGTTAATGATTATAGAAGCATGGTCATAGAAGCAATGGATATAAATTATGGTACAGTTGGAGTTGGTAGTTCTGAAATGGGCGATCAAACCATGGAGCCGAACTTAGAAGTTTCAAAATTCTATGAATTATTACATGGTGCAGATGTGCCATTATGGGAAGGCTGCAATAATCATACCAAGTTATCTGCTGTATCTCAATTACTGAACTTAATGTCAGAATTTCACATTAGTCATAGTTGTTTTAATAAGTTTATGGGAACAGTAAAAAGTATGCTATCAGAAGGAAACCTCTTACCAAATAATTTTTATAATACGAAGAAGATGATATCCACTCTAGGCCTTGGTTATACAAAAATCGATGTTTGTGTAAACAATTGTAAGTTGTGCTTTCAAGAAAACATCGACAGAACATCATGTACAATATGTGGTCACCCTCGATATAAACTAATACAATCATTTATGGGGCGACGAAAAAAGAGACCATTTAAAGTGTTGCGATATCTACCTTTGATTCCCAGACTCCAAAGACTTTTTATGTCATCCAAAACTGCTCTGCATATGGTTTGGCATGCTTCTAACCAACATGTAGATGGTAGTTTGGTGCATCCTGTTGATAGTGAGGCATGGAAACATTTTGATCGCACCCACTCTTGGTTTGCATCTGATCCAAGAAATGTTCGGCTTGGATTATGTACTGATGGATTCAATCCTTTTGGGCAACGGTCTAATCTGTATTCTTGTTGGCCTGTAATTGTTGTAGTTTACAATTTACCTCCATGGATGGCAATGAAAAAACCTTACATGTTTCTGAATATGGTAATTCCAGGTCCTAAAAGCCCTAGAAAAAGTTTGGATTTTTTTTGAGGCCTTTGATTGATGAGCTGAAATTGTTGTGGCATGAAGGAGTTTGGACTTATGATTGCCACATATTGATGCAAAGACTGATACCAATTGCATTTCGTGACATATTGCCTAAAGCAGTTTGGGATGCTTTGACTGAGTCGAGTCATTTTTTTAGAGACATAACTGCAACCACACTCACAGAAGAAAATTTGAATATCTTAGAAAAAAATATTATTGAGAGCATTTGCAAGATGGAGAAGATATTCCCACCTGGTTTCTTTGACTCAATGGAGCATTTACCTATTCACTTGGCATACGAGGCAAAAGTAGGTGGACCTGTGCAATATCGTTGGATGTATCCCTTTGAACGGTAAATGTAATACTAAATATTTATATATGATGTATTGTAAATAAATGTCAAATAAACTAACTAACAGTCTAATTATTCTTTTACTAGATATCTCTTTGACTTGAAGAAAAAAGTAAAAAATAAAGCTTCTGTTGAGGGTTCAATTGTTGAGGCATATATTATTGAGGAAATTTCATCTTTTTGCTCACACTACTTTGAGCCATCTATCTCGACAAGGCTAAATAGAGTTTCAAGAAATGATGATGGTGGACATGTAGAACCTATAGGACACCTTTCGATTTTCACTCATGCAGGTCGGCCTTTTGGGCATTTAGATCATGGCAGAATGTTGTCAAATGAAGAGTATCGCGCAGCACATTTATATGTGTTGTTGAATTGTCCTGAAATTGATCCGTTTATTGAGTAAGTGATTTAAATTAAGTATTAACATATTAATGGTAAAATAAATTATGATACAAAAAAAATAATTTTTTTGTAGGATTTTTTATTCTTATTTACGAGAAACAATACCAAATATCAGCGATCAACAAATTGAGCGAATGCGAGAGCAAGAACTGGCTAATTGGTTAAAAGACTATGTAAGTATTGCAAGTGATTATTTTAACATGTGTAACAGCCCGGCCCTTTCACCGGCACTGTTACCGTTCACGGCCCAGGGCTATCCCTCGCCTGGCCTCTTGCCACCTCGGGCTTTCCACTGGCGTCGTGAACAGCTCTTAACATCCATTCACCCTCACGGGTTCCTGGCAGGATTTGTCCCCTTGGGTTCTCGCATCGCATCCTTCCCCAAGTGGATTTGGCCCAAATTTCCCTTTGGAAATTAGGTCGCCTCCCCCACTACTCGAACCCTTGACCTCCCACTTTAAGGGAATAGTCTGGTGAGAGTGAGTACCAATTGTTCCCCATTCTCGATCTCAGGTGAGTTTTGGTCCTCCTTTGGTCGTTTTCATGATTTCCTCTACCTACCCTTCAAATTTTCATGAGATCAACCATTTGTTGTGAAGTTTTGAAGTTTTGATCAAGGTTTTGAGAGCTTGGAGACTTGTAGAGCTTGGGTCCTCCATATCTCAAGCTTTGGGTCACACCAACCCTCGATCTTCAAGAGGTAAGTGTAGATCCTTGCTTCTCTACTGTTTTTAATGAATTTTTAGTAAGTTTAATGATTGATAGGCGGTTGTCGAAGCCGTCAAAAATAAACCTATTAAACAATCAATAATAAACTTGTAGATAGTGGCAATAGGGTCGAACCACAGGGAATTGACACCAATGATTTTTCTAATAGTGACTAGGTCAAGTAAATAACAAGTAATTAAAAGAGGGGGGTTTGATTTGAGGAGTTAAAACTAAGTATCAAAAGAAAGCAATAATGTAAAGATGAGTAAATCAATGGATGAAAAGCTTCTAGTTGAAGTATGGATCTATTTCAGATTGTTTAGAATTGATCATTGATTCTTTAACACTCCTATTTATTCCAATAAATTAGTTTTGGATGTGGAAGACGCTTCTCACAATCCAAATTCCTCCTTAGTTCTAGTTTGATTAGGAAACGTTCGCTAATCAAACACTAGTTAACAAGTTGCCAAGGAACGTCCTTGGGGCATTATAGCATCGAACAACTGTTAACTGCATTAAGACTTAGAGAAACCTAATTCTAACCTTGCCAACCGCGTGGTCAAGTTTAGATCATGCAACTTGATTAAATGTGAGTTTAAACAATTTAAGCAATTACGGACCTAAATCATTCAAACAATATTACTTAAGCAATTTAAAAGCAATGGGCCCTTATTGATTCTAAAAGCAAAGTAATATTTATGGAAAGCTCAAATTGCATAAATATTGAAATTAAATAGAAGTTTAACAATGGAGATTTAAATCTCCCAATTCATCACAAAATCTGAAATTCACCAACTTCAACTAAAAAAGAAAGAGTTTAGCCACTCATGGTGGACTAAATACACAAAAAGATGAAAAGAAAAGAAAAAGGGAAGATGCTGGAGAGTTTCTGGCGAGTTCAATTCCTCAGCAGAAGATGTCTTTACTGGTTTGGAGGTTGCCCTTTTATAGTTGAAGAAATCTCTCCTTCTAGGGTTTTGAAATCCCTTTTTAATTTGGCTTGTGATTCCTCTTTTGATGTTGAATTTAATTGCAACTGGAATTCCTTAAGTGAGAGACTCTTTCGTGGCTCTTGGAATTGATTTGGTAGTGATTGAGTTGGATTTGGACTTCTGAAAACTCAAAATTCGGTTTCCAGCTGTTTTCCCGCCTCTGCTGTCAAGTTCTGCTGTCAAGGTGATTTGCCCAGTTTCTGCGAGTGATTTGGGCAAATCACTGGGCAAATCGCTCTCTGGGATTCAATCCAGTTTCTGTCTCTATCGCTGCAAGTGATTTGCCCAGTTTCTTCGAGTGATTTGGGCAAATCACTGGGCAAATCATATTTGCTGTCATTTTCTGCACTTTTTCTCCAACTCTTCAATTTCTTCCTTTTCTACAAAAACATAACAAAAACACAATTTAAGCTAGAAAAATGTGTAAATAAACAGTAAATAATATATTAAAAATATGGCTAAATTATGCTTGGTCAAATACCCCCACACCTAGCTTTTTGCTTGTCCTCAAGCAACAAATAACTTAGCCAATCAAGCCCCTTTTTCCTTAGAGCCTAAGTACCACTTAATCAGCCCCCCCTAGACTCCTAATCTGAATTATCACAGTATAGAGTACATGCACTAAGGTCATCCTCTCCTTTCCTTGTTTCCTTTCACCTACCATGGTCAAGAGAAAGGTTTTTGAATCAATCATGCTTATTCCTTTATGTTAGTTTTAATGCAACCCCTAGGAGTGACTTGCCCCTTTTCTTCTCTCTTTCTTTTTATTTTTAGCAGCACTTATTCTTATCCTTGCCTGAAAAAGTCACTAACCTTTTTACGCGATTGTGTACATGGGTGATACACCCCCGGTTACTCAGTTAGTCACTTGTTCAAGTGGCTACTAGCTTTATTCATAGTCTGGACCATCGAAACTTATTTGCTTGAAAAAGTCACTGACCTTTTTACGCGATTGTGTACATGGGTGATACACCCCCGGTTACTCAGTCAGTTACTTCTCCAAGTGGCTATTAGGCTCAGTTCATAGTCTTAGACCATTGGAACAAGTTTGTGATTTGTGCTTTGTGCTGGTTTTTCATGATAATTTGGGCAAATCAGCTCATAGGGAGTTACACTAACTTTGTGTTTGCATGTATTTGTATTTTTTATTTCCCTTGACCTTAGCACATTTAAGGATTCAATTCAAGAGGAAAACTCCCTAAGTAAAGGTAACATACTGTGAATGATTCAATTTAGGCTTAAAGGGGTGGCAAATCAATGGGGTCATGAGATAAGGGCACTCTTTCAACCTTGTTATCTATGTTGAGTAGAGCAATTAGCTACAAAATTCTGTGTGTGTGTGCAAAAAGTGTGAAGAAGAAAAAAAAAATAAAAATTTGGTGTGTGCAAAAAGGGGTAAGAATAATGCAAAAAGAAACAAAAAGAAACAAAAAGAAACAAATAGATGATGGAATCAATGCAACAGTAACCTAACAATACCCCCACACCTATGACAAACATTGTCCTCAATGTGTAAGCATGTATATAAAAAATTAAGAAGAAAAGGGAAAAGGACTTCCTGGCCTGTGGGTGATTTGGCCAGTGATTTGGGCAAATCACTGGTCAAATCACTGACTGTCATGGTGGTGGGGCAGAAAGTGTTGAACCAGCAGCTGCAACATGCTTTCCATGTGCTGCATCCTGTCTTGAGCCTCCACCGAATGGTCTTGAAGTGCCTTTTATGTCCTCCAAGGTCCACCTAATTGCTTTTTTGTGCTTCCTTAACACATCAAGGAGCTTTTCTTCTTCTTCTTGGCTGAGCTGGTTGGAAATAATTACTGGAAGTGTATTTCCAGCTCCCAAGTAGGCATATTTGAGGTGGCTAGGCAAGGGTTTCAGATCTGGTGTATCTGCTGTCTGCTGGTTTCCTGTCTGCTTGCTGTTTGATTTGCCCAGTGATTTGGGCAAATTGCTGGGCAAATCACCTTCTGTTAAGTCTGTCTGCTCACTGATTTTGGGCGATTTGCCCAATTTACTGGGCAAATCACTGGTCAAATCACCTGTAACCAGCTGTGAACAGTACTCCATCTGGTCTGTCTTGGTGTTGCTGTCCACTTCTTCTCTCCTGCAAAGACCTTCATAAAGTAAGTTTTCTTGATCAAAATCAAAAATTTCTTGACTTAAATCATCAATAACATCAAGGCCATAAACAGGAGAAACATCATTGGGGAATTTCATGGCATCATAAACATTAAATTTTATAATTTCCCCTTCAAACTCCATGGTCAATGTGCCATCATGCACATCAATTTTTGTTCTTGCTGTGCTCAAGAATGGTCTCCCAAGTAAGATATCAGAGGTGATGTTGCCCTTATCCTCCTCCATGTCAATCACATAAAAATCAGCTGGGAAGACTAGTTGGTCCACTTGCACCAACACATCTTCAAGCACTCCCTTGGGGTGGACAATGGATCGGTCAGCCAGTTGGATCACAATGCTGGTGCCCTTGAGTGTACCTGCATTCAACAGGTTAAAAATGGAAAGAGGCATGACATTAATTGAAGCTCCAAGGTCACACATGGCCTTCTTTATCCCAACATTGCCAATCTTGCATGAAACAGCGAACATGCCTCTATCCTTGCATTTGACTGGTAATTTTCTTTGGATTACTGCTGAGACACACTCCCCCACACTTACCTTTTCACGTTCAGCAAGTTTCCTCCTATTTGTGCATAGTTCTTTAAGAAACTTGGCATACCTTGGAATTTGCTTTACAGCATCAAGTAGAGGTATGTTGATTTCCACCTTGCGAAAGGTCTCAAGTATCTCTTTTTCCTCTTTTTCTTTTTGAGATCTTGCAAATCTTTTGGGAAAGGGAGGAGGTACCTTGAATTTCTCAGCTGGTAGCTGTTTCTGCCCTTGACTGGATTCTGCCTGGTCTGTGGGTGATTTGCCCAGTGATTTGGGCAAATGACTGGGCAAATCAGTGCTGGACATCTCAGTTTTCCCAGCGATTGGGTCAGTTTCTACTAGTGAACTGGGCAAATCACTGCCCTGATCACTTTCTGGCAGAATTTCTTCCATGCCCTGTTTTTGCAATTTTTCAGCCCTATTGTCTTGCAACTCCTTTCCACTCCTTAATGTGATGGCGCTAACATTTTGTCTTGGATTTATCTCAGTTTGGGAAGGTAGCTTTCCTTGAGATTCAATTTTGTTCAAGGATGAAGCCATTTGCCCCATTTGTTTCTCAAGATTCTGCACAGTATTTGCCAAATTTTTCACAATCTCTTCAAGAGATGCATTGGGATTCTGAGGTGGAGCTTGAGCTTGATTCCTTTGCTGGTAGCTTGGATATTGATTTCCCCTTGCATAACTGAAATTTGGATGGTCCCTCCAACCTGGATTATAAGTATTAGAATAGGGATCATACCTTCTTTGCCCATTGAAACCTCCAACAGTATTGACTTGCTGGTCCTCCTCTTGAAGGGAAGGACATAGATCAGTTGGGTGGTTGTTGGCACATATTCCACATGTCTTGGGCTGCTGAATCTGCTGGACTTGTTGGGTTTGACTCACAACAAGGCTACGGACAGCATTGGTGAGTTCAGAAAGTTGGGATGATAGAATGGAATTACTCACCTCATTTACATTCCTTGATGGCAGCTCTTGGTCTCCAAATTGTTGAGAAGCTGCAGCCATGGAGGAAATTAAGTCCCTCATCTCTCGAGGTGATTTTTTTTCAATTGTTCCTCCACAAGCTGCGTCAATGAATTTTCTCTCTGAGGGTAGCAAACCTCCATAGAAGTACTCAATGAGAGATTGGTCAGAAATATCATGCCGAGGGCAGCTTGTGCACAACTTTTTGAACCTCTCCCAATACTCATACAAGCCTTCAGAGTGCTTTTGCTTTATGCCACTTATTTCTCGACGGATGCCTATGGCTTTTGAGGTTGGAAAGAATTTTCTCAAGAATGCTCTTACCATATCAGCCCATGATGTGATGGATCCGGGTGGCAAGTAGAATAGCCATTCTTTGGCATAGTCTTCAAGGGAAAAAGGGAAGGCTCTAAGCTTGATATCATCTTCTGGAATGCCTTGAGGTCTCATAGTTGAGCACACAACGTGGAATGCCTTCAAATGCTTGTGAGGATCTTCATTTTCTAGGCCTCTGAATTTAGGAAGGAGATGAATCAGACCTGTCCTTAGCTCGAATGGTGCTGTCAATAGGGGATATTCAATGCATAAGGGTGCTTGATCTCCTGTTGGTTCAGCTAACTCTCCGAGAGTTCTTTCCCTTTGTTGTGGTGCTTGGATGGGCACGTTTCTTGCTTGATTTTCAGCTTCTACATGTGCAGCAGGTGGTGCTGCCATTGCTGGATTTTCTGCCATGTCCAGAAATTCAGTTTCTGGTAGAAATTCTGCTGTAGCAGGTGCGGTGATGGAAGTTTCTGCTGGTGCAGAAATTTCTTCAGCAGGAGCAGTAGGTGGTCTGTGAGATGGTGTTGTTGATGAAGATGGTCTTGAGGCTTGGTTCCTCAAATTTGCTTGCTTCCTTAAGCTCTTGGAAGTTTTTTCAATCTCCGGATCGTAAAGAAGAGTGTCTTTACGGCCAGACCTGGTCATAAAGGGAAAATACGTTAGTTTAAATCAATTCCCCGGCAACGGCGCCAATTTTTGATAAGCGATTGTCGAAGCCGTCAAAAATAAACCTATTAAACAATCAATAATAAACTTGTAGATAGTGGCAATAGGGTCGAACCACAGGGAATTGACACCAATGATTTTCCTAATAGTGACTAGGTCAAGTAAATAACAAGTAATTAAAAGAGGGGGGTTTGATTTGAGGAGTTAAAACTAAGTAGCAAAAGAAAGCAATAATGTAAAGATGAGTAAATCAATGGATGAAAAGCTTCTAGTTGAAGTATGGATCTATTTCAGATTGTTTAGAATTGATCATTGATTCTTTAACACTCCTATTTATTCCAATAAATTAGTTTTGGATGTGGAAGACGCTTCTCACAATCCAAATTCCTCCTTAGTTCTAGTTTGATTAGGAAACGTTCGCTAATCAAACACTAGTTAACAAGTTGCCAAGGAACGTCCTTGGGGCATTATAGCATCGAACAACTGTTAACTGCATTAAGACTTAGAGAAACCTAATTCTAACCTTGCCAACCGCGTGGTCAAGTTTAGATCATGCAACTTGATTAAATGTGAGTTTAAACAATTTAAGCAATTACGGACCTAAATCATTCAAACAATATTACTTAAGCAATTTAAAAGCAATGGGCCCTTATTGATTCTAAAAGCAAAGTAATATTTATGGAAAGATCAAATTGCATAAATATTGAAATTAAATAGAAGTTTAACAATGGAGATTTAAATCTCCCAATTCATCACAAAATCTGAAATTCACCAACTTCAACTAGAAAAGAAAGAGTTTAGCCACTCATGGTGGACTAAATACACAAAAAGATGAAAAGAAAAGAAAAAGGGAAGATGCTGGAGAGTTTCTGGCGAGTTCAATTCCTCAGCAGAAGATGCCTTTGCTGGTTTGGAGGTTGCCCTTTTATAGTTGAAGAAATCTCTCCTTCTAGGGTTTTGAAATCCCTTTTTAATTTGGCTTGTGATTCCTCTTTTGATGTTGAATTTAATTGCAACTGGAATTCCTTAAGTGAGAGACTCTTTCGTGGCTCTTGGAATTGATTTGGTAGTGATTGAGTTGGATTTGGACTTCTGAAAACTCAAAATTCGGTTTCCAGCTGTTTTCCCGCCTCTGCTGTCAAGTTCTGCTGTCAAGGTGATTTGCCCAGTTTCTGCGAGTGATTTGGGCAAATCGCTCTCTGGGATTCAGTCCAGTTTCTGTCTCTGTCGCTGCAAGTGATTTGCCCAGTTTCTTCGAGTGATTTGGGCAAATCACTGGGCAAATCATATTTGCTGTCATTTTCTGCACTTTTTCTCCAACTCTTCAATTTCTTCCTTTTCTACAAAAACACAATTTAAGCTAGAAAAATGTGTAAATAAACAGTAAATAATATATTAAAAACATGGCTAAATTATGCTTGGTCAATGATGTTTTGATGGTTGAATATGGATAGATATGTATGTTAGGCTTGCTACGGGTCCTGGCGGCCTTAAGCCGATCTGGATCCTAGCGCCGGTAGCGGTCCGGATTTTCGGGTCGTTACAACATGTGCATTATTGTTGACTTCTAACTTAATGTTTCAACATTAGGTGGGAAGGAAAGAAGTTGATAATTGCATTTATCAAATAGCTCAAGGGCCCAGCCGAAAAGTACAATCATATAAAGGATACTTTGTGAATGGATATAAATTCCCTCGACATGATTATCGCAGAGAGCGAAAAATATTAAATAGTGGTGTATGGGTCAAAGGAAGTTGTTATAATGAATATGAAAGTGATTACTATGACTTTCTGAATGAGGTATTAGAATTAGAGTACTTTGGAGAGGGAAACAAGATAATCATTTTCAAGTGTGAATGGTTTGACACTAATAGAGGGGTAAGAGTCCATCCTCAACATGGTCTTGTGGAAATCAATGTTAAATTAAGGCTAGTATCATCTGATCCATTTATTTTAGCTCAATAAGCTCATCAAGTTTGCTATATTAAATACCCTAAAATCAATAAAGTCAGAGTTGACTGGTGTGCGATTTTCAAAACCAAAGCTAGGAGCACTTATAATATTGGACCTTCCTGTAACGACCCGAAAAAAATCGGACCGCTACCGGCGCTAGGATCCGGGTCGACTTAAGGCCGCCGGGACCCGTAGCAAGCCTATCATGCATCCTGTGAACCTGCTTAATCCCATACATGATCAACAACATACATAAAAATTTAAAACTTTTCTTTCCATATACATCAACCAAACTCAACCTGTGCATATACATTAAACATAACATAATCATAACATTGATCCCTCAGTGGGATCTCATCAGTGCCCCCAATGGGTGACATAACATATGCTGAGTTGGTTTACATAAACATCATAAAAATCTCTACGATCATGTATAAAAAAGGGATAACAACATTCTAGGGTCAAGCACACCTCTAATAATCCATAAACATAATTACATAACTATACTGTACTATTACATTACATCATACTACGATTTGTCATGTCCACATTCTAACTATTACACAAACAAGTTTTACTCTAACCGACCTCCTCTTCTATCCTGTACCTGCAAGCCTGGGGGTAAAAGGGAGAGGGGTGAGCTAAAAGCCCAGTGAGTAGAACTATAAAACATATTAACACTATGCTCCAATGAAATGCATCATAACACAGACAATTCACATAAGGGTTGGGTGAACTTGTCACCAACTAGTCCAAGCTAACTCTGTGCCAGGCCGTAGCATGGGGTCCTGGTCTTCCTGTCATAACATACATTACTTACCATTTGCCCCAGGGCCTCCTCTGGGCTCCTGGTCTTCGAGTCCCATAACCGTGCCAGGCCGTAGAATGGGGTCCTGGTCTTTCCTTACATAGTGCCAGGCCGTAGAATGGGGTCCTGGTCTTCCTGTCATGGACTAATTGGGTCATCCAATATTCACCCACATCAACAACAATCGATGCAATGCGGCATATTCGTGGAAACTAATGCAATCATCCTATTGCATAATCATGATGCATGAAATATGATAAAACATTTAATTTAAAAGATTAAGTTTAGTTCCACTCACCTCTGGCTGACTCTGACAACACCGAAGCAGCTGAACTCACTGCTGGGGTCCTCGGTTCCTCGGGTCCGAACCTACACAGGTGGACTCAAATGAGGGACCAAACATACCTGAACATAACTATAAACTACTCCCCAAAAACCCCTTAAAACATCATGAAACAACCATAGGAAAACATGCAAGGAAGGCCTGGACAGGGCACTTTCGGCGGCAGGTTCGGCGGCCGAAAGTCCCTCCAGAGCCGAAAGTCAGGCAGGTTCGGCGGCACCTTCGGCGGCCGAAACTCCCAGACAGAGACGAAACTCATGCATGTTCGGCGGCACTTTCGGCGGCCGAAACTGCCAGACAGAGACGAAAGTCTCCCTTTCGGGGGCAAGCTTCGGCAGCCGAAAGGCTGCCTCCCCAGCCATGTTCGGCGGCCGAAAATCCTTCGGCTGCCGAACCTGGTTTCTGCCAAAGGGCAGAAACTTGGCTCCCTATGCACATTTCGCCTCCAAACCTTACCAACATGCATCAAACCTATTCTACAACACACAAACACCAGCATACATGTTCCTAGGGGCCTCAAACCAACATAAACCCCATCTACAACATATCAAGAAGCTCACATTGTTCATGAACATACATTTATACCCATAAACTCCAAAAACATA
The DNA here is from genome assembly GCF_001659605.2 of Manihot esculenta. NCBI lineage: Eukaryota > Viridiplantae > Streptophyta > Magnoliopsida > Malpighiales > Euphorbiaceae > Manihot > Manihot esculenta. The sequence continues at coordinate 6,779,082 of NC_035161.2, read as the reverse complement.
ACCATAACCTAAACATGCATTCTAACCCATAGATCTACTTAAAACTTACTTAAAACATGCAATGAGCTTAAGATCGGCTCTTACCTCTTGAAGATCGAGAGAGAGACGACCTAAACTCGAAGTTGGGAGAGATTGGGTTCTTGAACCTCCAAGCTCCAAAACTTTGCTCAAAAGCTCAAATTTTCAAAACAAAGTTAAAACAAATGAAAATCTTGAAAGATCTAGAGGAAAGGCGTCAAAGATGGGTGAGGGACGGCGGAGACTCACCTTGGCCGAAAATGGGGAAAAAGCTCGCCCGTTTTCGGCTAAGGGACCCTTTTATAGTGGCTGGCCAGACCACGTTCGGGGGCCGAATGTGCCTCCGTATGCATGCCATGTTCGGCGGCCGAACTTGAGGTTCGGCGGCCGAACCTGGACTTCCCTCACTTATGCTTTCGGGGGCCTAAAGCACACCCGCAACGCATGCATGTTCGGCGGCCGAACTTGAGGTTTGGCGGCCGAACCTGAGTTTTCCTCCAATGCTATTTTCATTCAAAAACTCATTTTCTTTCATGCTTAAAACATAAAACGCATTAAAACATTTCATAAAAACATGATTTTACCCTACTAGAGGCTTCCGACATCCGAGATTCCACCGGACGGTAGGAATTCCGATACCGGAGTCTAGCCGGGTATTACACTTCCATGGTTAACATCAATTCAAATGAGCAAAACTCCAGTGATGTTGCTTATCAGGATGATAATGTCTCAAGACCTCAAGAAATTATACCAACAACCAAACTTGATGATCCCACAATGTTACTTGATTCAAGTATTATAGTTGAGGTGGATGTTAATGAATTGCAAAATGTGCAACAACTACTTGGAGTGGTGGAAGAGGAAGAGGATGAGGAAGAGGAAGAGGAAGAGGACACTGAAGAGTCAGATTTTTATTTAGAAGTTGATGGTGTTGATAGTGATGATGATATCAACTTAGAAGATGATTCTGAATGATACATTGTAAAGTATATCATATTTTTATATATATTCATAGACTTAATATTTGATTATGGTTTTATATATTGTTTGTATTTATTGTTAATTTAAAATTATGGATAATTATTTTTTCAGATGCCTCGAAGAGCAGTATCATCTAGAGGTAGAGGACATAGCCAGCAGCTCTCTATGAATGAAGTAGATGACGCAGTACAGGTGCAAGAGAAAACACAGGAGCACACTCCACAAGCATTAGGGGGGCAAGCAAACGCATTCTCATCATCATCAGTTCGAACTAGAGGTCTGAATTTGGGACATCCTATCAGATGGTTCAATAAATTCATAGATTAGTTTTAAATTTTATGAACATTGTTAAGTATTATGGATTTATTTTAAATTTTATGACCATTGTTAAGTATTATGAATTTATTTTAAATTTTATGAACATTGTTAAATATTATGGATTTATTTTAAATTTTATGAATATTGTTAAGTATTATGAACATTAATTATAATTATTATGAATGATGTTTAATTTATATTAAATATGATTTTTAATTATAAATTATTTGATTATACAGGAAATATCTAAATAAAAGCAGGAAATTATTTTTTGTGATTGAATTTTAACAGATTAGCGACGGATTTGTGAGAATATTGATTAAAATGTGTTAATATTTCCGACGGAAATTTTCCGTTACTAATTATTTTCGACAGATTAGCGACGGATTGTTCATAGATAAATTTGGAATTTTCGACGGATTTAGCGACGAATAGCGTTCGTCGCAAAAATTTTCGACAGAATTATCCGTCGAAAAATCCGTCGCAAATTTATCCGACGGATTTCAGATCCGTCGGAAATCCGTCGGTACTCTTTCCGACGGAATCCTGATCTGTTGGAAAAAATTAGCGACATGACTTTAAGCGACGGATTTGAGTCCGTCGGAAATTCATCGCTGAAAGTTTTAGCGACAGATTTTTTACTATCAGCGACGGATTTTTCCGTCGCTGATAGTCTGTTTTTTTGTAGTATAAGTGACAAGGCTTGCCATAGATGAGGCGGTAAGGGGACATGCCAATGGGTGTTTTAAAAGCTGTGCGATATGCCCATAAGGCGTTCTCTAACCTGAGACTCCAATCTTTGCGATTAGGACTGACAATTTTTTCAAGAATAGACTTAATTTCTCTGTTGGACACCTCTGCTTGCCCGTTTGTTTGTGGATGATATGCTGTGAAAATTGGATGATGGACACCATACTTCTTAAAAAGTGCTGCAACTATCTTATTGCAGAAATTAGTTCCATGATCACTGATTATGGCATTTGGGACTCCATGCCTGTTAAAGACATATGACTTAACAGAACCCACAACAACTTTAGCATCGTTAGTACGGGTAGCTTATGCTTCTACCAATTTAGAAACATAATCAACAGCTAACAGTATGTATGTATGACTAAAAGTAGATGGAAATGGCCCTATGAAATCTATACCTCACACATCGAATATTTCACAGATAAGGATGGGTTGTTGGGGCATCTGGTCATGACGACTTAAATTTCCAGTTTTTTGACAATTAGCACAAGACTTACAAAATATATAGGAATCATGATATATATGAGGCAAATAAAATCCACTATCAAGGATCTTACGAGCTATTCTCTTTGGAACAAAGTGAGCTCCATATGTGTGGGCATGACAGAAGCTCATAATGGAACTGATTTCATTACCCGTGACACATCTCCTAATAATCTGGTCTGAGCATATACGCCATAAATAAGGTTCATCCCAAGTATAATACTTGGAACCATGTTTGATCTTTTCTCGTTCATCTCTGGTTAAGTCATCGGGTAAGGATTTAGAGACCAAATAATTAACTATATTTGCGTACCATGGAACTTGCTCTGATGCAGAGAACAAGTATTCATCCGGGAAGTCATCATTAAGTGGTACAATGTCTTCAACCAACAATGGCAGTCGGCTAAGATGATCAGCAACTAAGTTCTCAGATCCCTTCTTGTCTCAGATCTCAACATCGAACTCTTGAAGCAAAAGAATCCATCGAATCAATCTAAGCTTTGCATCTTTCTTCTTGAAAATGTATTTTAGAGCTGCATGGTCAGAGTAAACAATTACTTTAGTACCAAGTAAATATGAACAAAAATTTTCTAAAGCAAAAACTATAGCTAACAGTTCTTTTTCTGTGGTTGAGTATGGGCACTATCAAGTGTTCTAGATGTATAGTAAATAACGTGAGGATCTTTTCCCTTCCTTTGGCGTAAGACCGTGCCCACAGCCTGGTTGCTTGCATCGCACATAATTTCAAAAGGTTGACTGCAATCAAGGGGCTGTATTATGGGCGCAGTGATTAATACCTCTTTGAGTGCATCAAAAGCTTCCTTGCAAGAATTATCAAAAGTAAACTCAACATCCTGTTGCAATAACCTGCAGAGTGGCTGAGCTATTTTTGAGAAATTCTTAATAAATCGTCGATAAAAACCTACATGTCCAAGGAAAGAACGAATTTCACGCACATTAACAGGATAGGGTAGTGACTTAATGATATCTATCTTACTTTCATCAACCTCAATTCCCCTTTTTGACACAATGTGCCCCAATATTAGCCCTTGATCTATCATAAAATGACATTTCTCATAATTTAACACCAAATCAGACTCTAGACACCTTTTAAGGACTTTTTCAAGGTTAGGTAAGCATGTATCAAAGGAGTTACCATATACAGTGAAATCATCCATGAAAACTTCTATGATGTCTTCTACAAAATCTGAAAATATACTAACCATACATCGCTGAAACGTGGCTGGTGCATTGCAAATCCCAATTGGCATTCGTGGATAGGCAAATGTGCCAAATGGATAGGTGAAGGTAGTCTTCTCTTGGTCTTCGGGTGCCACAAAAATCTGATGAAAGCCTGAATATCCATCAAGACAACAATAATGAGATTTCCCAGCTAGACGCTCAAGCATCTGATCAATAAAAGGAAGTGGAAAGTGATCTTTTCTGGTGGACATATTTAATTTACGATAATCTATACAAACCCTCCACCCGTTTTGGACGCCGGTGGGTATTGATTCTCCATCTTCATTTTTCACTACAGCAATGCCTGTTTTCTTAGGGATAACCTGGACTGGGCTCACCCATTTGCTATCGAAAATGGGGTAGATCACACCTGCATCAAGTAATTTCAGGACTTCCTTTTTTACCACTTCCATCATAGAAGAATTCAGACGACGTTGAGCTTCCCTGGTGGGCTTGCTGTCGTCTTCCAGTAAAATTTTGTGCATACAAATGGAAGGACTAATTCCTTTTATATCAGCTATAGTCCAGCCGATTGCACCTTTATTTTCTTTTAGAACTCGAATCAACTCCTCTTCTTCATATGGTGTCAGCTTGTTGGAGATAATTACGGGTAGAGAACTTCCTACCCCAAAGTATGCATACTTCACGTGAGTAGGCAACGGTTTCAGCTCTAACTGTGGGGCCTGCATAACAGATGGTAAAAGTTTAGAATGAGTAGTAGGTAATTCCAAAGAAGAGACATTACATTTAATTTTGTTAACTTCAAGTTCATGGACCACATCTTCCAACCTTCCTTGTAAGACAAAATCAGTACTTATGGCTGCTAATTTAGCTTTACTCAGGTTTTCACACATAACATTTCGTAGTTCATCCTCACCTTGCAACTCAAATACTTGCTGGACTAAAGGTTCGATGATATCCACACCACACACATTAGAAAGGTCATTTGGGTATTTCATGTTGTCATACACATTAAATTTTATAATTTTCCCATCGAACTCCATGGTAAGTGTGCCATTAAAAACATCTATTTTTGTTCTAGCAGTTATTAAGAAAGGTCTACCTAACAAAAGATCAGATGTATTAGAGACCCTATCATCATCCATATGGACTATGTAAAAATCAGCAAGGAATACTAAATTACCAACTTGTACCAGCACATCCTCTAAAACTCCCTCGGGGTATATAACAGATCTATCAGCCAATTGTATCACTACTCCAATTTCTTTCAAAGGGCCAACATTTAAAGATTGATAAATGGACAATGGCATTACATTTATAGATGCACCCAAGTCACACATTTCTTTTTTAACCCTAACCTTTCCAATTTTGATAGGTATAGCAAACATACCTTGGTCCTTGCATTTGGTAGGCATTTTACTTTGAAAAACAATATATACCTTTTCATCCATACAAACCTTTTGGTAACCCACCAGCTTTCTCTTATTTGTGCATAATTCCTATAAAAACTTTGCATAGCGAGTTACCTGTTTAATTGCATCAAGTAAACGTATATTAACTTCTACCTTACGAAATGTCTCAAGGATCTCATTTTCTTCTTTCTCTCGTTTGGACCTGGCTAATCTTTGAGGAAAAGGAGGTTTAATGATCAGAGGTTCATATTGCACGTGTAATACCCGGCTAGACGCCGGCATCAGAATTCTGACTTTCCGGCGGACTCTCCGTTGGAATCTGGAATTCGAGGATGTCGGAGCCTTCTAGAAGGGTTTTAAAAGAGGTTTTCAAAATGTTTTTAAGTGTTTTATGGTTTTGAATGCAAAGGAATTGGGTTTTTCAAAGGAAAAGACTAAGGGGAGAAATTGCAGGTTCAGCCGCCAAAGGATAAGTTCGACCGCCGAACATTGCATGGTTTCGCCCGCCGAAGGTGAAGTTCGGCTGCCGAACGTTGCATGGTTTTGCATGCAGCTTAAGCCGCCGAAGGTGAGGCGGTTGGCCACCTATAAAAGCCCCGTTGACCGAAAATAGAGTGTGTTTCACTCTCTTTTCGTGCAAGGGTAGGTTCCTGCTCTCCTTGGGGTCTTTTCATGAGGTTTCTTCAAATCTTTTAAGGTTTTCATGAGTTTTCTCCTTGTTTTGAAGAGTTGTGAGCTTTGAGCAAGATTTTGAAGCTTGGAGACTTGTGGAGCTTGGATCTCCATATCTTCACGTTTGGGGTCACACTAACTCTTGTTCTTCAAGAGGTATGTAATACCCGGCTAGACTCCGGTATCGGAATTCCTACCGTCCGGTGGAATCTCGGGTGTCAGAGACCTCTAGAAGGGTAAAAGCATGTTTTCATAAAATGTTTTAATGTGTTTTATGTTTTTAATCAAGAAAGAAAATGAGTTTTTGCTTGAAAATGATCTTAGAGGAAGACCCAGGTTCGGCCGCCGAACCTCAAGTTCGGCCGCCGAACATGCATGCGCTTCGGGTGAGCCTTAGGCCCCTGAAGACATAAGTGAGGGAAGTCCAGGTTCGGCCGCCGAACCTCATGTTCGGCCGCCGAACATGGCATGCATGCGGAGGCACGTTCGGCCCCCGAATGTGGCCTGGCCAGCCACCTATAAAAGGGTCCCTTAGCCGAAATGGGTGAGCTTTTCTCCCCATTTTCGACCAAGGTGAGCTCTTCACCGTCCCTCGCCAATCTTGAGTTTCTTCCTTCCATTCTTCACGATTTTTATGAGTTTGCAACTTTGTTTTGAAGATTTTCGAGTATAAAGCAAGTTTTGGAGCTTTGAGGTTCAAGGAACTCAATCTCTCCCATCTCCGAGCTAGGGTCGTCTTCCTCTCGATCTTTAAGAGATAAGGGCCGATCTTGAGCTCATTTTATATTTTAAACAAGTTTTAAGTTGATCTTTGGGGTAGAAATGCATGTTTAGGTTTTTGGTTGGTTTAAGGGTTATGTTAAGTTTTTGAGCAATGTATGGTGCTTGTGGTTGTTTGATGTGTTGTAGATGGGGTTTAGGATAGTTTAAAGCCCCTAGTGTAATACCCGGCTAGACTCCGGTATCGGAATTCCTACCGTCCGGTGGAATCTCGGATGTCGGAGACCTCTAGAAGGGTAAAATCATGTTTTTGTAAAATGTTTTCATGAATTTTAATGGTTTTAAGTATGAAATTAAATGAGCTTTTGCATGAAAATACCATTGGAGGAAAACCCAGGTTCGGCCGCCGAAAGGCCAAGTTCGGCCGCCGAACATGCATGCGTTTTGGAGGCACGTTAGGCCCCCGAAAGCATGAGTTAGGGAAGTTCAGGTTCGGCCGCCGAAAGTCGAGTTCGGCCGCCGAACATTCCATGGATGCGGAGGCACATTCGGCCCCCGAACGTGGTCTGGCCAGCCACCTATAAATGGAGCACTTAGCCGAAATGGGCGAGTTTCCTCCCATTTTCGGCCACAGCGAGCTTCCGACCTTCCCTTTTCAACTCTTGTGTTCTTCCTCCAAATCTCTTCCATTTTTCTTGAGTTTTAAACTCACATTGCAAGTTTTGAGCATTTAAACCAAGTTTGGAGCTTCGGGAACTCAGGAGCTCATTTTCGTGGATCTCCAAGTTTAGGTCGTCTCCCTCTCGATCTTCAAGAGGTAAGAGCCGATCTTAAGCTCCTTATGTGTTTTAAATAAGTTTTATGCAAGATCTATGGGTAGAAATGCATGTTAGGGTATATGTTGAGTTTATGGGTTATATTGATGATTTGAGCAATGTGTGTGGATTTTGTGTGTTTGAAGTGTTGTAGTTGGGGTATATGACTACTTGAGACCCCTAGGAACTTGTATGCATGTTTTAGTTGAGATTTATGCATGATTTGAGGTTTTGGGAGGCAAGAGGTTCATGTGAACCAAGTTTCTGCCCTTCTGGCAGAAATCAGGTTCGGCCGCCGAAGGTGCCGCCGAACCTGCCTGACTTTCGGATCTGTCCAGGACTTTCGGCCGCCGAAGGTGCCGCCGAAAGTGCCCTGTTCAGCCATTTCATGCATATCTCTATGTGATGTTTTCAGGATGTTTTAGGGGGGGTTTTTGGGGAGTAGTTTATAGTTATGTTCAGGTATGTTTGGTCCCTCATTCGAGTCCACCTGTGTAGGTTCGGACCCGAGGAACCAAGGACCCCAGCAGTGAGCCAGCTGCTACAGAGTTTGTCAGAGTCAGCCAGAGGTGAGTGGAACTAAACTTAACCTTTTAAATTAAGAAATGAAATGCTTTTATCATGCTTCATGCATCATGATCATATTATAGGTTGTTTGCATTAGAATTCACGAATATGCCGCATTGCATTGTTGTGATAGATGTTAGTGGATGGACATTAGGATGATTCATTAGCCTTCTGAATACGAAGTCCTGTGGTGCCCATAATAGGGCCGGGCAATAACTCCGAGTACGAAGTCCTGTGGTGCCCATAATAGGGCCGGGCAATACGAAGTCCTGTGGTGCCCATAATAGGGCCGGGCATGGAGTTGAGGGATTTTTGAATCAGTCCATCCGTGGTGTGATTTGTTTGCGCAGTGACGCATTTCATGATGGCATGTTTTAAATATTCTTTTTATAGTTCTACTCACTGGGCTTTTAGCTCACCCCTCTCCCTTTACCCCCAGGCTTGCAGGTACAGTATAGTGCGGGAGTCCGGATAGAGTAAAGAAGTCATGTTTATGTAATAGCTAGCAATGGACATGATCAAATTGTAATGTAAAAGTACAGTATAGTTATGTAATGAGTTTTATGGATGTTAGTGTGTGCTTGACCATAGAATGTTGTATCCCTTTTTATACATGATCTTAGAGATTTTGATGATGTTTATGTAAACCAGCTCAACACAGGTTATGTTACCCTTCGAGGGCACAGATGAGATCCCACAGAGGGATCAAAGTTATGTTTATATTTATGCACAGGTTGAGTTTGGTTGATGTTTATGAAAAGAAAAGTTTTAATTTTTATGCATATTGTTGATCATGTATGGGATTATACAGATTTACAGGTTTTATGTCAGGCTTGCTACGGGTCCCGACGGCCTTAAGTCGACCCGGATCCTAGCGCCGGTAGCGGTCCGATTTTCGGGTCGTTACAGAGTGGTATCAGAGCCCTAGGTTCATATGGTCGGACCTAGAGTGTCGGGCTCATAGATGTCATAGAAGGTCAAGCACAATAGGAAAAGATCATGTCCACTAGGATAGGATGTGGAGTCCTGTCTTGCATGATGATGTGAAATGCCATGATTATATGCATGTGCATTAATGATATGTGATGTATGTGATGCGGGTTCATGTGTGCCCACATGAACCATATGATGTTAATGTTGCTTGTGTTGTGTACTGTTTTTCAGAAAACAGGATGAGAGGAACTCGTCGATCAGCAAGATTGACTAGAGTACCACCTGAGGATGAGGGCATGAGCGCCCGTCCTCCAGCATTGCCTAGGGCAATGTCTAGTAGGTCTAACAGAGAAAGAGCAGCAAGAGACCCTAGAAGGTCGTTGGATCTGGGTAGAAGCAGATCAGTCAGAGGAACAGTTCAGGGAGGAGCGTCAGAGGATATGGGGGATGATATGGACGTAGAACAGAGGAGGGATGGCAGTTTGGGAGTCAATATGTCAGAAGAAGGAATGGGAGAGTCCCAAGGAGGCACTCAGGCCTCGGGATTTGTACAGCCACCTCACTACCCACATTTCTCACAACATCCCGGGTATTCGATGGGAGGTACATCGGATTACCCTAGTTTCACCCCTTATCCCACACAGATGCCATACCCACCATACTACCCACCGTACTCTCAGTACCCAATGTATCCACCTCCACCCTACTGTCCAAATCCAGAAAACCCTACCTCAGAAAATATTGCACCACCTCCACCACCTGCAGAACCAGCAGCCCCAGTTGCTCAACCTCCTAGATCTAGCTCAGCCAGTGGGAGCAAGGTCAAGATGACAGACTATATGAAGCTGGGTGCTCCCCAGTTCGAAACCGGTGATGATCCGTTCGTGTACTTGGAGCGGGTCAAGGCAATTACAGATGAGATCGGGGCTGATGACAGTAGAGCCATTCAAATGGCCGGGTTCACGCTCAAGTGCAAGAAGGCACGGGAGTGGTTCAAAAATTATGTGAACCCGAGAGTGGACAGCATGACTTGGGAGGAGTTTGCTAATGAATTTGCAGGATGGGCTTTCCTTGATAGTTCAAGGGAATTGAAGATGATAGAATTCGAGCAGTTGAGGCAAACTGATGACATGAGTGTAGACGAATATACTGACAGGTTTATGGAGTTGCTGCCATTTGCTGGGCAGGACCTTAGCACAGACCAGAAGAAGTCGAGGAGGTATATCATGAAGCTCCATTCCAGGTATTCCTCCTTGGTACAGTCAGCAGATAGAGAGAGTTTTCATGCCATAGTAGACATGGCTAGGAGAATGGAGGCTAGTGCCATCGTTCAGGGGACAATTAAGCAGACAGTGGCACAAGCTTCTGGTTCCAAAACTCCGGGTGGGGGAAGGTTAGATCCCTCTACCCTGAGTGCAGCAGCTTCAGGCAGCAAGAGATGGGTTAAGCCCAAGGGTAAGAAGAATAAGTTCTGGAATAAAGTCAAGTCCAGTCTGGGATTTGGGAGTGGCTCAAGCTCTGGCGCGGATAATGTAGTTTGTGCGAGGTGTGGTAGACCACACAAGGGAGTATGTCGGTTTGGGACTACAGCCTGTTTTAGATGTGGTCAGGAGGGGCATATAGCTCGAGACTGTCCAAGAGCGGCCCCAATGGCTTAGTCCCAGCAGACAGCTTCAGGCAGTGTAGCACAGCCAGCAGCTCCAGCCATGACTCAGGCCAGTGGCAGAGGCAGAGGGAGAGGAGCAGCCTCTTCTTCAGCGGGTTTCAGAGGTGAAGGTCCATCAGCTCCAGCACGGATCTTCACAATGACACAGCAAGAGGCAGATGCATCTAACACCGTGGTGGCAGGTAACTTAATTATTGGTTGTTCAGATGTGTATGCCTTGATGGACCCTGGTGCATCTCATTCCTTTATAGCTCCGAGAGCCGTGGGGAGGTTAGGTCTGATGACTTCTGGGTTAGAGTGTCCTCTCTGGGTCAGTGGACCCAAGTGTGATCCATCTGTGGCAGAGTCAGTCTGCCAGTGTAGTCCTGTATTTGTTGAGGGAAGATGCTTGTCCGCCGACCTGGTGGTTCTAGATTTGACAGATTTTGATGTCATTCTAGGGATGGACTGGTTATCTACCCATGGTGCTACCTTGGACTGCAGGGACAAGGTAGTCAGGTTCAGAGGTCAGGATGGGTCTGAGGTTGTCTTCAGAGGAGACAGGAGGGGTACACCTAGAGGTATGATCTCAGCTCTTCAGGCTCGTAGGTTGCTTAGGAAGGGATGTCAGGGGTATTTGGCTCATGTGAGAGAGCTTAGCAGTAAGGTTAGAGAGCCCGCCTCGGTGCCAGTGGTTAGAGAATTCTTAGATGTATTCCCAGACGAGCTGCCAGGTTTACCACCTGCTAGGGAGATAGAGTTCGAGATAGAACTGATGCCTGGAACCCGACCGATCTCTATCCCTCCCTACAGGATGGCGCCAGCAGAATTGAAAGAGTTGAAGGAGCAGTTACAGGAGCTGGTAGACAAGGGCTTCATCCGACCGAGTACCTCACCCTGGGGTGCTCCAGTTTTGTTTGTGAGAAAGAAGGATGGATCCCTTAGACTTTGTATCGACTACAGACAGTTGAACAAAGTCACTACTAAGAACAAGTACCCATTGCCAAGGATCGACGATCTATTCGACCAGCTAGCAGGAGCGGGTTGTTTCTCCAAAATAGATCTGAGATCGGGGTACCATCAGTTGAGGATCAGGGAAGAGGACGTACCAAAGACGGCTTTCAGGACCAGATATGGGCATTTTGAGTTCCTTGTAATGTCGTTCGGGTTAACTAACGCCCCTGCAGCATTCATGGATCTCATGAACAGAGTGTTTAGCCAGTACCTGGATCACTTTGTTATTGTCTTCATAGATGATATCTTAGTGTATTCCAGGAATGCAGAGGAACATGCCCATCATCTGCGGTCGGTTTTGCAGACCTTGAGGGAACATGGCTTGTATGCCAAGTTCTCCAAGTGTGAGTTCTGGCTAAGGAGCATTTCGTTCTTGGGGCATGTAGTGTCAGAGAATGGTATAGAGGTGGACCCCAAGAAGACAGAGACTGTGGCTAACTGGCCTCGATCCACTACAGTGACAGAGATCAGGAGTTTCTTGGGTTTGGCAGGTTACTACAGGAGGTTCGTTCAGGACTTCTCAAAGATAGCAGCTCCTCTGACCAGACTAACCAGGAAGAATCAGAAGTTTCTGTGGACCGACCAGTGCGAAGAGAGTTTTGAAGAGCTTAAGAAGAGGTTGACTTCAGCACCAGTTTTGGCTCTGCCATCTAGTGGTGAGGACTTTACAGTCTTTTGTGATGCATCCCGTGTGGGACTGGGTTGTGTGCTTATGCAGAATGAGAGGGTGATTGCTTATGCTTCTAGGCAGCTAAAGAAGCATGAGTTGAATTACCCCACACATGACCTTGAGATGGCAGCAGTAATCTTTGCACTCAAGATGTGGAGGCATTACCTCTATGGGGTAAAATGTGAGATCTTTACAGATCATAAGAGCCTGCAGTACATCTTGAGTCAGAGGGATTTGAATTTGAGACAGAGGAGATGGGTAGAGCTGCTGAGTGACTATGATTGCAAGATTCAGTATCATCCGGGTAAGGCGAATGTTGTGGCAGACGCCCTAAGCCGGAAGTCACTAGGCAGTCTATCCCACATCACGGCAGAGAGAAGACCAGTGGTGAAGGAGTTTTACAAGCTCATTGAGGAAGGTCTACAGTTGGAGTTGTCTGGTACAGGCGCCTTAGTTGCTCAGATGAAAGTGACACCTGTGTTTCTGGAGCAAGTGGCTCAGAAACAGCATGAGGACCCAGAGTTAGTGAAGATTGCCAGGACTGTTCAGTCAGGCAAGGACAGTGAGTTCAGATTCGACAATAAGGGGATCCTCCGCTATGGGAGTCGATTGTGTGTACCAGATGACATAGGGCTAAAAGGAGACATTATGAGGGAGGCTCATAATGCAAGATATAGCATTCACCCCGGAGCCACCAAGATGTATCAAGATCTGAAGAAAGTTTATTGGTGGCCAGCTATGAAGAGAGAAGTGGCACAGTTTGTGTCAGCCTGCGAAGTTTGTCAGAGGGTGAAGCTGGAACATCAGAAGCCGGCTGGAATGCTTAACCCGCTACCTATTCCAGAGTGGAAATGGGAGAATATAGCTATGGACTTCGTAGTGGGGTTACCGGCGACGTCCAACAGATTGGACTCCATATGGGTGATTGTGGACAGACTCACCAAATCTGCTCACTTCATCCCAGTCAGGAGTGGCTATTCTGTGGACAAGTTGGCGCAGGTGTACATTGATGAAATAGTCAGACTGCATGGGGTTCCTGTTTCTATAGTGTCAGATAGAGGGCCCCAGTTCACCTCCAGGTTTTGGCGGAGTCTGCAGGATGCCATGGGTACTAGGTTGGATTTCAGCACTGCCTTCCATCCACAGACAGACGGACAGTCAGAGAGGACCATCCAGACCATAGAAGATATGCTGAGAATGTGTGTGCTGGACTTTGGCGGTTCTTGGAGGCAATATCTACCCTTGGTGGAGTTCGCCTACAATAACAGCCATCATGCTAGCATCGGGATGGCTCCATATGAAGCTTTATATGGGAGGAAGTGTAGGTCACCTGTTTGCTGGGAGGAAGTTGGAGAAAAGGCCTTGGCAGGGCCTGAACTAGTAGAGATCACCAGCAGGGTGGTACCCTTAATCAGAGAAAGAATCAAGACAGCTGCAAGCAGACAGAAGAGTTATGCAGACATCCGCAGAAGACTAGTAGAGTTTCAGGAGGGGGATCTGGTATTGCTTAAGGTGTCTCCAATGAAAGGAGTGGTTCGGTTCGGGAAGAAGGGTAAGCTGGCTCCGCGGTACATCGGACCCTTTGAAGTCTTGCAAAAGATTGGGAATGTATCGTACAAGCTGGATTTACCTGCTTCAATGGAGAGAATCCATCCGGTTTTCCATGTTTCTATGTTGAGAAAATTCGTGTCAGATCCGGGCAAGGTTCTTAGTGAACCTGATGTGGAGATCCAAGAGGATCTCACCTATGTTGAGCAGCCAGTACGGATCCTAGACACCCAGATCAGGAAGCTGAGAAACAAGGAAATCCCGATGGTGAAAGTCCTGTGGAACCACCACAATATAGAGGAATGCACTTGGGAGACACGGGAGTCTATGCTCCGGCAATATCCTCATCTCTTTTAAGGTTAGTCTCTATATGTTTCATGTGTATGTTATGTTGTCGCTATGCATGTGCTAGTTGAGGAACATTCGGGGACGAATGTTCTTAAGGGGGGGAGAATGTAATACCCGGCTAGACTCCGGTATCGGAATTCCTACCGTCCGGTGGAATCTCGGATGTCGAAGACCTCTAGAAGGGTAAAATCATGTTTTTGTAAAATGTTTTCATGAATTTTAATGGTTTTAAGTATGAAATTAAATGAGCTTTTGCATGAAAATACCATTGGAGGAAAACCCAGGTTCGGCCGCCGAAAGGCCAAGTTCGGCCGCCGAACATGCATGCGTTTTGGAGGCACGTTAGGCCCCCGAAAGCATGAGTTAGGGAAGTTCAGGTTCGGCCGCCGAAAGTCGAGTTCGGCCGCCGAACATTCCATGGATGCGGAGGCACATTCGGCCCCCGAACGTGGTCTGGCCAGCCACCTATAAATGGGGCACTTAGCCGAAATGGGCGAGTTTCCTCCCATTTTCGGCCACAGCGAGCTTCCGACCTTCCCTTTTCAACTCTTGTGTTCTTCCTCCAAATCTCTTCCATTTTTCTTGAGTTTTAAACTCACATTGCAAGTTTTGAGCATTTAAACCAAGTTTGGAGCTTCGGGAACTCAGGAGCTCATTTTCGTGGATCTCCAAGTTTAGGTCGTCTCCCTCTCGATCTTCAAGAGGTAAGAGCCGATCTTAAGCTCCTTATGTGTTTTAAATAAGTTTTATGCAAGATCTATGGGTAGAAATGCATGTTAGGGTATATGTTGAGTTTATGGGTTATATTGATGATTTGAGCAATGTGTGTGGATTTTGTGTGTTTGAAGTGTTGTAGTTGGGGTATATGACTACTTGAGACCCCTAGGAACTTGTATGCATGTTTTAGTTGAGATTTATGCATGATTTGAGGTTTTGGGAGGCAAGAGGTTCATGTGAACCAAGTTTCTGCCCTTCTGGCAGAAACCAGGTTCGGCCGCCGAAGGTGCCGCCGAACCTGCCTGACTTTCGGATCTGTCCAGGACTTTCGGCCGCCGAAGGTGCCGCCGAAAGTGCCCTGTTCAGCCATTTCATGCATATCTCTATGTGATGTTTTCAGGATGTTTTAGGGGGGGTTTTTGGGGAGTAGTTTATAGTTATGTTCAGGTATGTTTGGTCCCTCATTCGAGTCCACCTGTGTAGGTTCGGACCCGAGGAACCAAGGACCCCAGCAGTGAGCCAGCTGCTACAGAGTTTGTCAGAGTCAGCCAGAGGTGAGTGGAACTAAACTTAACCTTTTAAATTAAGAAATGAAATGCTTTTATCATGCTTCATGCATCATGATCATATTATAGGTTGTTTGCATTAGAATTCACGAATATGCCGCATTGCATTGTTGTGATAGATGTTAGTGGATGGACATTAGGATGATTCATTAGCCTTCTGAATACGAAGTCCTGTGGTGCCCATAATAGGGCCGGGCAATAACTCCGAGTACGAAGTCCTGTGGTGCCCATAATAGGGCCGGGCAATACGAAGTCCTGTGGTGCCCATAATAGGGCCGGGCATGGAGTTGAGGGATTTTTGAATCAGTCCATCCGTGGTGTGATTTGTTTGCGCAGTGACGCATTTCATGATGGCATGTTTTAAATATTCTTTTTATAGTTCTACTCACTGGGCTTTTAGCTCACCCCTCTCCCTTTACCCCCAGGCTTGCAGGTACAGTATAGTGCGGGAGTCCGGATAGAGTAAAGAAGTCATGTTTATGTAATAGCTAGCAATGGACATTATCAAATTGTAATGTAAAAGTACAGTATAGTTATGTAATGAGTTTTATGGATGTTAGTGTGTGCTTGACCATAGAATGTTGTATCCCTTTTTATACATGATCTTAGAGATTTTGATGATGTTTATGTAAACCAGCTCAACACAGGTTATGTTACCCTTCGAGGGCACAGATGAGATCCCACAGAGGGATCAAAGTTATGTTTATATTTATGCACAGGTTGAGTTTGGTTGATGTTTATGAAAAGAAAAGTTTTAATTTTTATGCATATTGTTGATCATGTATGGGATTATACAGATTTACAGGTTTTATGTCAGGCTTGCTACGGGTCCCGGCGGCCTTAAGTCGACCCGGATCCTAGCGCCGGTAGCGGTCCGATTTTCGGGTCGTTACACCTAGGAGCTGATGTATGTATCTATGTATGTTATGAGTGAGTTATATGCTTGATCTAAAAGGTTGGGAGGCAACTGTGCATGAGGTACCAAGTTTCTGCCCTTTGGCAGAAACCAGGTTCGGCAACCGAAGGACTTTCGGCCGCTGAACCTGCCTGGGAGGCAAGCCTTTCGGCTGCCAAAGCCTGCCCCCGAAAGAGGACTTTCGTCTCTGGAGGGCAGTTTCGGCCGCCGAAAGTGCCGCCGAATATGCATGAGTTTCGCCTCTGTCTGAGAGTTTCAGCCGCCGAAGGTGCCGCCGAACCTACCTGACTTTCGGCTCTGGAGGGACTTTCGGCCGCCGAACCTGCCGCCGAAAGTGCCCTGTTCAGCCTTCCTTTGCATGTTTTGCATGATTATTTTGAGGTGTTTTAGGGGGTTTTTGGGGGATGTTTTTAGAGCTATGTTCTAGTTGTTTGGTCCCTCATTTGAGTCCACCTGTGTAGGTTCAGACCCGAGGAACCGAGGACCCCAGCAGTGAGTCAGCTGCTTCAGTCATTGTCAGAGCTAGTTGAGGTGAGTAGAATAAACCTTACGTTTTAAAGCAAATCAATTATAAAGTTTTGAGCATGTTCATGCATCATGAATACCATGTGATGATCTAGGTTGTTTGCATTAGAATTCACGAATATGTTGCATTGCATAATTTGATGATGATGTGGATGGTTATTGGATGATCCTTAGTCCTCGATATGATGCGATGTGATATGATACGGTATGGTATGGAAGTCCAGGTTGTACCCATTCTACGTCCCTGGCACTATGTAAGAGAAAGTCCAGATTGTACCCATTCTACGTCCCTGGCACATTGGAATGTTATGTTATGTTATGTTAAGAGAAAGACCGGTTGACCCATTCTACGTCCCGACACTTTGGAATGTAGAGGACTCTTGGTGACAATACCATCCGTGATGTGATTTGTCTGTGATGTGTTGCATTCCATTATAGCATATGATTTAAATGTTTTATTATTCTGCTCACTGGGCTCTAATAGCTCACCCCTTTCCCTAATCCCCCAGGGTTGCAGGTACGGGCTAGTCAGAGAAGTCGAGATGGATGAAGTCTTGAGTTGTAATAGTTAGAATGTGGACATGACAAATTGTAAAATGATATAAAGTTATGAATAGTTAGGTTATGTAAAAATGATATTGAGGATTAGAGGTTGTGCTTGACCCTATGTGTATGGTGATCCCTTTTGTATACATGATCTTTGTTTTATGATGTTTATGTTCCACCAAGCTTGTGTATGATGAGTTGCCCCATTGGAGCATTTGATGAGAGCTCCAGTGTGGGGTTTATGTTTATGTCTATGTATATGCTTATGTGAATGCACAGGTTGAGCTTGGAAGAAGAAAAGAAATGGTTCAAATTTTTATGTATTTTCTTGATCATGTATGGGATTAAACAGGTTCACAGGTTGTATGTCAGGCTTGCTACGGGTCCCGGCGGCCTTAAGCCGACCTGGATCCTAGCGCCGGTAGCGGTCCGATTTTCGGGTCGTTACAGAATGGTATCAGAGCCCTAGGTTCATATGGTCGGACCTAGAGTGTCGGGCTCATAGATGTTATAGAAGGTCAAGCACAATAGGAAAGGTCATGTCCACTAGAATAGGATGTGGAGTCCTGTCTTGTATGATGATGTGAAATGCCATGATTATATACATGTGCATTAATGCTATGATATGAATGATATGTATGTGATGCGGGTTCATGTGTACCCACATGAACCATATGATGCTAACGTTTATGTGATGTGTACTGTTTTTCAGAAAACAGGATGAGAAGAACTCATCGATCTGCACGATTGACTGGAGTACCACCTGAGGATGAGGGCACGAGCGCCCGTCCTCCAGCATTGCCTAGGGCAATGTCTAGTAGGTCCAGCAGAGAAAGAGCAGTTAGAGACCCTAGAAGGTCTTTGGATCTGGGAAGGAGCAGACCAGTGAGGGGAACAGTTCAGGGAGGAATGTCAGAGGATATGGGGGATGAGATGGATGTGGACCAGAGGAGGGATGGCAGTTTAGGAGTGAGCATGTCGGAAGAGGGAATGGGAGAGTCCCAAGGAGGCACCCAGGCCTCGGGATTTGTTCAGCCACCTCACTACCCACCCTTTTCTCAAAATCTCGGGTATTCGATGGGAGGTACGTCGGATTACCCCAGCTTTAATCCTTACCCTTCTCACATGCCATACCCATCTTACTACCCACCATACCCACAGTACCCCATGTACCCACCTCCACCCTACTATCCAAATCCAGCAAACCCTATCCTAGGGGATGCTGCTCCTCCTCCTCCACCAGTAGAACCCACAGTTCCAGAAACCCCAGTACCTAAGCCTAGCTCATATGGTGGGAGCAAGGTCAAGATGACCGACTACATGAAGCTGGGTGCTCCTCAGTATGAAAAAGGGGATGACCCGTTTGTGTATCTTGAGAGGGTCAAGGTGATCACAAATGAGATTGGGGCTGATGACAGTAGAGCCATTCAGATGGCTGGGTTCACGCTTAAGTGCAAGAAGGCACGAGAGTGGTTTAAGAATTATGTGAACCCGAGGGTGGACAGCATGTCTTAGGAAGAGTTTGCAAACGAGTTTGCAGGATGGGCTTTCCCCGATAGTTCAAGGGAGCTGAAGATGATAGAGTTTGAACAGTTGAGGCAGACTGATGATATAAGTGTGGATGAGTTCACAGACAGATTCTTGGAGCTGTTGCCATTTGCAGGGCAAAATCTTGACTCAGACTAGAAAAAGTCAAGGAGGTATATCATGAAACTCCACTCCAGATATTCCTTCTTGATCCAGTCAGCAGATAGGGAGAGCTTCCATGCCATAGTGGATATGGCCCGGAAAATGGAGGCTAGTGCCATCATTCAGGGGACAGTTAAACAGTCAGTGGCACAGCCCTCTGGTTCTAAGACCCCAGGCTCTTCTTCTCTGAGTGCAGCAGCTTCAGGTAGCAAGCGGTGGAGTAACACCACTAGGAAGCCGAAGAAGAACAAGTTCTGGAACAAGATCAAGTCCAGTCTCGGACTAGGGAGTGGCTCAAGCTCTGGTGCGGATAATGCAGTTTGTGCAAAGTGTGGTAAGCCACACAAGGGAGTTTGCCGGGCTGGGACAACAGCCTGCTTCAGATGCGGGCAAGAGGGACACATGGCTCGGGAGTGTCCTAGGACGGTACCTATGGCTCAGTCCCAGCAGACAGCTTCAGGTAGTGTAGCGCAGCCAGCAGCTCCAGCCACGACTCAGGCCAGTGGCAGAGGCAGAGGGAGAGGGGCAGCCTCTTCTTCAGCGGGTTACAGGGGTGAAGGTCCATCAGCTCCAGCACGGATCTTCACGATGACTCAGCAGGAGGCAGATGCATCTAACACCGTGGTGGCAGGTAACTTAGTCATTGGTTGTTCAGATGTGTATGCCTTGATGGACCCTGGTGCATCTCATTCTTTTATTGCTCCGAGAGCCGTAGAGAGGTTGGGTTTGATGATCTCTGGGTTAGAGTGTCCTCTCTGAGTCAGTGGACCCAAGTGTGATCCATCAGTGGCAGAGTCAGTCTGCCAGTGCAGTCCAGTCTTTGTTGAGGGAAGATGCCTTTCCGCCGACCTTGTGGTTCTAGACTTGACAGATTTTGACGTCATTCTAGGGATGGACTAGTTATCTAGCCATGGTGCTACCTTGGACTGCAGGGACAAGGTAGTCAGGTTCAGAGGTCAGGATGGGTCCGAGGTTGTCTTCAGGGGAGACAGGAGGGGTACACCTAGAGGTCTGATATCAGCTCTTCAGGCTCGTAGGTTGCTTAGGAAGGGATGTCAGGGTATTTGGCTCATGTGAGAGAGCTTAGCAGTCAGGTTAGAGAGCCCGCCTCGGTGCCAGTGGTCAGAGAGTTCTTAGTTGTCTTCCCAGACGAACTGCCAGGTTTACCACCTGCTAGGGAGATAGAGTTCGAGATAGAATTGATGCATGGAACCCGACCGATCTCTATCCCTCCCTACAGGATGGCTCCAGCTGAATTGAAGGAATTGAAAGAACAGTTGCAAGAGCTGGTAGAAAAGGGCTTCATCCGACCGAGTACCTCACCTTGGGGTGCTCTAGTATTGTTTGTGAGACAGAAGGATGGATCCCTTAGACTTTGTATCGACTACAGGCAGTTGAACAAAGTCACTACCAAGAATAAGTACCCATTGCCAAGGATCGACGATCTATTCGACCAGCTAGCAGGAGCGGGTTGTTTTTCCAAAATAGATATGAGATCTGGGTACCATCAGCTGAGGATCAGAGAAGAAGATGTGCCAAAGACGGCTTTCAGGACCAGATATGGGCATTTTGAGTTCCTTGTAATGCCGTTCGGGTTAACCAACGCCCCTGCAGCATTCATGAATCTCATGAACAGAGTGTTTAGCCAATATCTGGATCACTTTGTTATTGTTTTCATAGATGATATCTTAGTGTATTCCAGGAATGCAGAGGAGCATGCCCATCATCTGAGGTTGGTTCTGCAGACCTTGAGGGAACATGGCTTGTATGCCAAGTTCTCTAAGTGTGAGTTCTGGCTGAGGAGCATTTCATTCTTGGGGCATGTAGTGTCAGAAAATGGAATAGAGGTGGACCCCAAGAAGGTAGAAGCTGTGGCTAACTGGCCTAGACCCACTACAGTGACAGAAATCAGGAGTTTTTTAGGTTTGGCGGGTTACTACAGGAGGTTCATTCAGGACTTCTCAAAGATTGCAGCTCCTCTGACCAGATTGACCAGGAAGAATCAGAGATTTGTGTGGACTGACCAGTGTGAAGAGAGTTTTGAAGAGCTTAAAAAGAGGTTAACGTCAGCGCCAGTGTTAGCTTTGCCAGCTAACAATGAGGATTTCACAGTTTTCTGTGATGCATCCCGAGTGGGATTGGTTTGTGTGTTAATGCAGAATGAAAGGGTGATTGCTTATGCTTCTAGGCAGCTGAAGAAGCATGAGTTGAATTACCCCACACATGACCTAGAGATGGCAGCAGTAATCTTTGCACTCAAGATGTGGAGGCACTACCTCTATGGGGTTAAATGTGAGATCTTCATGGATCATAAGAGCCTGCAGTACATCCTGAGTCAAAGAGATTTGAACTTGAGACAGAGAAGATGGGTAGAGCTGCTGAGTGATTATGATTGCAAGATTCAGTACCATCCGGGTAAGGCAAATGTTGTGGCAGACGCCCTAAGCCGGAAATCACTAGGCAGCCTATCCCACATCACGGCTGAGAGGAGACCAGTGGTGAAGGAGTTTTACAAGCTCATTGATGAAGGTCTACAGTTGGAATTGTCTGGTACAGGTGCTTTGATTACTCAGATGAGAGTGGCACCCGTGTTTCTGGAGCAGGTGGCTCAGAAACAGCATGAGGACCTAGAGTTAGTGAAGATTGCCAGGACTGTTCAGTCAGGCAAAGCTAGTGAGTTCAGATTCGACAGCAAGGGGATCCTCCGCTATGGGAGCCGACTGTGTGTACCAGATGATGTAGGGCTGAAGGGAGACATTATGAGAGAGGCTCATAATGCCAGATACAACGTTCACCCTGGGGCCACCAAGATGTATCAAGATCTGAAGAAAGTTTATTGGTGGCCAGCTATGAAGAGAGAAGTGGCACAATTTGTGTCAGAGGGTGAAGCTGGAACATCAGAAGCCGACTGGAATGCTTAACCCGCTACCTATTCCAGAGTGGAAATGGGAGAATATAGCTATGGACTTCGTAGTGGGGTTACCGGCGACGTCCAACAGATTGGACTCTATATGGGTGATTGTGGACAGACTCACCAAATCTGCTCACTTCATCCCTGTCAGGAGTGGCTATTCTGTGGATAAGTTGGCGCAGGTGTATGTCGATGAGATCGTCAGGCTGCATGGGGTTCCTGTTTTGATAGTGTCAGATAGAGGGCCCCAGTTCACCTCCAGGTTTTAGCGGAGTCTGCAGAATGCCATGGGTACCATGTTGGATTTTAGCACTGCTTTCCATCCACAGACGGATGGACAATCAGAAAGGACCATCCAGACGATAGAGGATATGCTTAGAATGTGTGTGCTGGATTTTGGCGGTTCTTGGAGGCAGCATCTACCCTTGGTGGAGTTTGCCTACAATAACAGCCATCATGCTAGCATCGGGATGGCTCCATATGAAGCTTTATATGGAAGGAAGTGTAGGTCACCTGTTTGCTGGGAGGAGGTTGGAGAGAAGGCCTTGGCGGGGCCTGAGTTAGTAGAGATCACCAGTAGAGTGGTACCCATAATCAGAGAAAGAATCAAGACTGCTACAAACAGACAGAAGAGTTATGCAGACATCCGCAAGAGGCAAGTAGAGTTTCAGGAGGGGGATCTGGTATTGCTCAAGGTGTCTCCTATGAAAAGAGTGGTTCGCTTTGGGAAGAAAGGTAAACTAGCCCCACGATACATCGGACCCTTTGAAATCTTGCAAAAGATTGGGAATGTGTCGTACAAGCTGGATTTGCCTGCTTCAATGGAGAGAATCCATCCGGTTTTCCATGTTTCTATGTTGAGGAAATTTGTGTCAGATCCGGGCAAGGTTCTTAGTGAGCCTGATGTGGAGATCCAAGAAGATCTCACCTATGTTGAGCAGCCAGTACGGATCCTAGACACCCAGATCAGGAAGCTAAGGAACAAGGAAATCCCGATGGTGAAGGTCCTTTGGAACCACCACAATATGGAAGAATGCACTTGGGAGACACGGGAGTCCATGCTCCAGCAATACCCTTATCTTTTCTAAGGTTAGTTCCTTGTGAGTTCATGTGTTTTATATGTATGTTATGTTGTATGCTTTGCATGTGCTAGTTGAGGAACATTCGGGGACGAATGTTCTTAAGGGGGCAGAATGTAATACCCGGCTAGACTCCGGTATCGGAATTCCTACCGTCCGGTGGAATCTCGGGTGTCGGAGACCTCTAGAAGGGTAAAAGCATGTTTTCATAAAATGTTTTAATGTGTTTTATGTTTTTAATCAAGAAAGAAAATGAGTTTTTGCTTGAAAATGATCTTGGAGGAAGACCCAGGTTCGGCCGCCGAACCCCAGGTTCGGCCGCCGAACCTTAAGTTCAGTCGCCGAACATGCATGCGCTTCGGGTGAGCCTTAGGCCCCCGAAGACATAAGTGAGGGAAGTCCAAGTTCGGCCGCCGAACCTCATATTCGGCCTCCGAACATGGCATGCATGCGGAGGCACGTTCGGCCCCCGAATGTGGCCTGGCCAGCCACCTATAAAAGGGTCCCTTAGCCGAAACGGGTGAGCTTTTCTCCCCATTTTCGGCCAAGGTGAGCTCTCCGCCGTCCCTCGCCAATCTTGAGTTTCTTCCTTCCATTCTTCACGATTTTTATGAGTTTGCAACTTTGTTTTTAAGATTTTCGAGTATAAAGCAAGTTTTGGAGCTTTGAGGTTCAAGGAACTCAATCTCTCCCATCTCCGAGCTAGGGTCGTCTTTCTCTCGATCCTCAAGAGGTAAGGGCCGATCTTGAGCTCATTTTATGTTTTAAACAAGTTTTAAGTTGATCTTTGGGGTAGAAATGCATGTTTAGATTTTTGGTTGGTTTAAGGGTTATGTTAAGTTTTTGAGCAATGTATGGTGCTTGTGGTTGTTTGATGTGTTGTAGATGGGGTTTAGGATAGTTTGAAGCCCCTAGGAGCTGATGTATGTATCTATGTATGTTATGAGTGAGTTATATGCTTGATCTAAAAGGTTGGGAGGCAACTGTGCATGAGGAACTAAGTTTCTGCCCTTTGGCAGAAACCAGGTTCGGCAGCCGAAGGACTTTCGACCGCCGAACCTGCCTGGGAGGCAAGCCTTTCGGCTGCCGAAGCCTGCCCCCGAAAGAGGACTTTCGTCTCTGGAGGGCAGTTTCGGCCGCCGAAAGTGCTGCCGAACATGCATGAGTTTCGCCTCTGTCTGGGAGTTTCGGCCGCCGAAGGTGCCGCCGAACCTGCCTGACTTTCGGCTCTGGAGGGACTTTCGGCCGCCGAACCTGCCGCCGAAAGTGCCCTGTTCAGCCTTCCTTTGCATGTTTTGCATGATTGTTTTGAGGTGTTTTAGGGGGTTTTTGGGGGATGTTTTTAGAGCTATGTTCTAGTTGTTTGGTCCCTCATTTGAGTCCACCTGTGTAGGTTCGGACCCGAGGAATCGAGGACCCCAGCAGTGAGTCAGCTGCTTCAGTCATTGTCAGAGCTAGTTGAGGTGAGTAGAATAAACCTTTACGTTTTAAAGCAAATCAATTATAAAGTTTTGAGCATGTTCATGCATCATGAATACCATGTGATGATCTAGGTTGTTTACATTAGAATTCACGAATATATTGCATTGCATAATTTGATGATGATGTGGATGGTTATTGGATGATCCTTAGTCCTTGATATGATGCGATGTGATATGATACGGTATGGTACGGAAGTCCAGGTTGTACCCATTCTACGTCCCTGGCACTATGTAAGAGAAAGTCCAGGTTGTACCCATTCTACGTCCCTGGCACATTGGAATGTTATGTTATGTTATGTTAAGAGAAAGACCGGTTGACCCATTCTACGTCCCGGCACTTTGGAATGTAGAGGACTCTTAGTGACAATACCATCCGTGATGTGATTTGTCTGTGATGTGTTGCATTCCATTATAGCATATGATTTAAATGTTTTATTATTCTGCTCACTGGGCTCTAATAGCTCACCCCTTTCCCTAATCCCCCAGGGTTGCAGGTACGAGCTAGTCAGAAAAGTCGAGATGGATGAAGTCTTGAGTTGTAATAGTTAGAATGTGGACATGACAAATTGTAAAATGATATAAAGTTATGAATAGTTAGGTTATGTAAAAATGATATTGAGGATTAGAGGTTGTGCTTGACCCTATGTGTATGGTGATCCCTTTTGTATACATGATCTTTGTTTTATGATGTTTATGTTCCACCAAGCTTGTGTATGATGAGTTGCCCCATTGGAGCATTTGATGAGAGCTCCAGTGTAGGGTTTATGTTTATGTCTATGTATATGCTTATGTGAATGCACAGGTTGAGCTTGGAAGAAGAAAAGAAATGGTTCAAATTTTTATGTATTTTCTTAATCATGTATGGGATTAAACAGGTTCACAGGTTGTATGTCAGGCTTGCTATGGGTCCCAGCGGCCTTAAGCCGACCTGGATCCTAGCGCCGGTAGCGGTCCGATTTTCGAGTCGTTACAAGGTAAGTGTAGATCCTTAGTTTTTTATGAAGTTTTAAGTGAGTTTTATGAAGGTTTATGGGTAGAGATGCATGTTTAGGGTAAAGTGGGTTTTTGGTTTCTTTGTGGTCAAAGCATGCTTATGTGTTTAGATGTGTTGTTTGTTGGGGTTGTAAGTGAGTTTTGGACCCCTTTGTGCCTATACTTGAGTATATGCAGGTTGTGGAATTGTGGTTTGCATGTTTTGGGTGTTTGAAGGTTTGGATGGCTTGTTTATGCAGGAAGCTGAGTTCTGGATGAACTCAGATTCGGCCGCCGAAGCAAGGATTCGGTCGCCGAACCCCTTAGGAAGGCTGTGATGGCCGCCTAACCTTGCCCCTGAAAGTTGAGTTTTGGCTTGAAAGCAAACTTTCGGCCGCCGAAGGAAGGTTCGGCCGCCGAAAGTGCCTGACTTTCGTCTCTGGAGAGGGACTTTCGGCTGCCGAAGGTGCCGCCGAAAGTACCCGAGTTTCGTCTCTGGAGAGAGGGTTCGGCCGCCGAAGGTGCCGCCGAAGATGCCCTGTCCAGCTTTTCTTTGCTCGTTTTCCATGCATGCTTGAGGATGTTTTAGGGGGTTTTTGGGGAGTTGTTTATGAGTTGTTTAGAATGTGTTTGGCACCTCATTCTAGTCCACCTGTGTAGGATCGGACCCGAGGGACCAAGGAGGCCATCAGTGTTAGCTGTTGCAGAGTCAGTCCATCGTCTGCCAGAGGTGAGTGGAACTAAACTTAATCTTTTTACTTGAGAAATCAAATGCTTTTAGCATATTCCATGCATCATGGATATCATGATATGTACTAGGGTGATTGCATTAGAATCACAAAGATGGTGCATTGCATTATTTATTGTTGATGGGGATGGACCAAGGCGACCTCAATAGCCCACGATCTGTTATGTCTAGATAAGACCTGTGTGAGCTCCATAGGAGGGGCCAGGCACTAGGACATATAGTGACCTGTGAGAGCTCCTTTGGGGGCCGGGCACCGACAGAGGGAGTTTTGAGGTCATGTCCAATCCGTGATGTGAAATGTTTGTGTTGTGACGTATTTCATGAAAGCATGTTATTAATGAATTGTTTTCATTGTTTCTACTCACTGGGCTTTTTAGCTCACCCCTCTCCCCTAACCCTAGTTTTGCAGGGCCAGAGTTAGCTATGGGAAGTCAGAGTCAGCAGAGTATGAGTATGAGTTGGTTATGTAATAGAGTAGTGGACATGATGTAAATTAAAGGATTAGTATGTAATGTAATGTATAGAGATGTAATGTCATGTAATGGATAGAGTTGTGCTTTGCCCTAGTATATGATTAATCCCTTGTTATGCATGATCTTTATTGCATGTTTTAAGTTTCTTGATAAGAAAGGTGTTGCACCAAGGCTGACTTGTGAGATGCTGACCATATGAGAGTGGGTTCTATGTTTCCAGACATAGTGCATGCAGGGGATTTATCAGGTAGGGGATTTATCAGGTCTACAGAGTTCAGGATAGGCTTGCTATGGGTTCCGGCGACCTTAAGTCGATCTGGATCCTAGCACCGGTAGCGGTTCGGGCCGTTACAGAGGGGTATCGGATTCCGGGCTGTTACAGCACGGGTGCTGAAGCTGATTCATCTTGTTCAGGTACGGTCATCTCAACTTCCAGGCTACTGCGGTCGTGCCTACGACTTACCTGTCGAGGATCATCGTGCCCACGACTTACCTATCGAGGATTGTCCTGCAATTCTTTTTTGTTTTTGATTGTAACGGCACTTGCATTCTGCTTGGGGTTTACTATGGTCTGGGAAGGCAATTTACCTTGATTTTCCAATTTGTTCACCAATACTGCCAATTGACTGATTTGTGTTTCCAGATTGCGAATACTCGTCCGGGTCTCTTGTTGAAACTGTTGAGTGTCCTATTGAAATTGTTGAGTGTTAATTGCCAAACTTTTAACAATATCTTCCAAGGACATACCTGAATTAGATGAAGATGCTTGCTGCTGAAATTGTTTAGGCTGATAACTTTGAGAATTTTGTTATTTATAGCTAAAGTTCGGGTGATTTCGCCATCTTGGGTTATATGTATTCGAGAAAGGATCATACTTTCTTTGTGGAGGACCTGGAAACCCGTGGACATCATCCACATGCTGGTCATCCTCTTGAAGTGAGGGGCACATGTCGATGGGATGACCCGTATTAGCTCAAATTCCGCAAGCTTTGGCTTGTTGTGCCTTCTCTGCAACAAGGTTTTCAACTAAAGTGGTTGGATGAGAAAGTTTAGACTCAATAGAATAATTACTTACCTCAGAAACTCCCCTATGAGAGTCTTGTATAGGTACAAATTGTTGTGAATTTGCTGCCATCGTAGATATCAATTCCCTGACCTCTCGGGGTGTTCTTTTGCATATTGCACCTCCACTTGCAGCATCTATCATACGTCTTTCCATGGTTGTGAGTCCCTCATAAAAATGGAGCATGAGTTGTTTATCTGAAATTTCATGCCTAGGACAGCTAGCACATAGGCTTTTAAATCTCTCCCAATAGTCATGGAGAGTTTCTGTTTCCTTTTGCTTAATTCCTGATATTTCTCTTCTTATTGCAGATGCTCTAGAAGCGGGAAAGAATCGGTCTAAAAATAATTTTACCATTTCTCCCCATGTAGTGACTGAACCTGGAGGTAGTTAGTACAACCAGTCTTTTGCGTTATCAGCTAGAGAAAAAGAAAATGCCCTTATCTTGATTTGTTCTTTTGTAACTCCTTGTGGTCTCATGCTGGAGCATACCACATGGAACTCCTTGTGGTCTCATGCTGGAGCATACCACATGCTGGAGCATACCAAATGTCTATGAGAATCTTCCCTTTCAACTCCTCTAAAGATAAGGAGGAGATGAATTAATCCCGATTTTAACTCAAGTGGTGCATTTAGTGCAGGATAGATGATGCAAAGGGGTTGAGGGTCATCCACATTGTCAACATCCTGTATTGCTTGTTCTTCAGCTACTTTCTCTTCCACATCAAATTTACCAGAGGTATCGTTCGGGTCAGATGTTGTTTCCTCCGTGCCCACGACCTGTTCGTTGACAGCAACCTGTTTTTCAACGGTGCTCTCCTCTTCAACTGCAGCAACCTGTGCTTCAATAGGGAGTTGTTCCTCAATGCTGGATGATGAGAGGTCTTTATTTCGCTGTTTAGCCTCTTTCCTCAGTTTTCTTGCGATTTTCTCAACTTCTGGATTGAACTCGAGCCTACCTGCAAGATTAGAACATGTCATTCAAAAAGAATTAATAAAATAATTTAGAACTAATCCCCAATAACGGCGCCAAAATTTGATGGGCGTCGAAACCACTAAAAATAAATTCTTGCTTTAAAATAAAACTTGTGATAATGGTAAGTAGGGTCAATCCCATAGAAACTGGTAAATGGATTAATTCTATTGAATGAAATAAAATAAAATAAAATAAAATAAAATAAAACAAAATAAAATAAAATGGGGAGATTTTGAATATAGAGAAATAAATAAAATTAATTCAAAGGAAAAAATAATTTAAATTTAAAAGGGAGAATCAAGATGAGACAAATTCAGTTAAATGAATAATTTTAGTTCCAGTTTTTATGGGTTGATCACAAATACAAAATAATATCAATTTAATTAATAAACCAGTTATAGATATCGAAAACACTTCAGGTATCCAATTCTTTCTTAATTTTAAACTAGTTAAGAGACGTTCATTAACTAGCTCTAACTCTTGGACAACTGTAGGAGACGCTCTTAGAAATTAATCTAATTATTGCATTAAGAATTAAAAGGATCCGATTCTAACTAACAAATGCGAGACGCTCGGTTCATTTAAGTTAGATTATACTATTTCTTAGGAAGGCCTTACGCAACCTAATTCACTACTTATTTCAATTTAATTAAACAATTACGGATTTAATTAACTGAATAGCAATCTACCATTCTATCAATTGAGTAATGACGCCTTAATGCAACAACTCACAGAATGATATTAAGCAATAAACACATAAATAATATAAATACCAATAATTGAGAGAACTATAAAATCATATAAATCTCACAACCGATTTAATTGGAACTTTAATTATCCTTTAACTGAAAAGAAGAATTTAACCACACAAGTTCATGGCTAAAAATAGGAGATGAAGGATAAGATGAGATATCAGATACATCAGAATGCCCTCTTTTTATAGTGCTAAGAGTCTTAATCTAAATACAAGTAGCTAAAATCAAAATTGAGTATAGCTTGGCAGATAAGATTTATCTGTTTGGTTCCCGAATTTGAAGCAAGCTCTGTTCGTCAAGTATGTTTATGCCCATAACACAGTCGATAACACAGCTCATCTGGAGTCTCATTTTATGAATTTGATTGTAGCCATCTTTTATCTCATAATGTAGATTTCAAATTGGATTTTTCTCTTGTTATCCTCCAATCCTACTAAGATAACAAAATTTAAACAAATCAATCTATTTTAAATGAAATAAAATTCAATATCTAAATATTTTGTAATATTAAAGTTACATAATTGTGCATATTATTACCTCTTAAATAATTCTTAAGTTTGACTAAAGTATCCTAATGATCATAATTAGATTATATGTAAATCTGCTCAATCTATATAGTATAAATTATATCAAGTCTAAAAACTTAATTAAATACAACAATCTTCTATTAATCCGTGCATATCTAAATTGAATAATAATATAATATTTATTTTTCTTTGAGAATTAGGATTATATGAGTTATTCGTTAGTTTGACATTGAGATTAAATTTTTTTAGAAAAAACTCAATATTAATGCTCTTGCGATATAATTATATTTTCATTCTAATTTTAATATCCCAAATCACATTTGCTTCCTTTATATATTGTATATCAAATTTATGAATAGGAAAATATTTAGTTTGATACGCTAATCACTTGTATTAAATATAAGTATATCATTCACATATGAACAAATAATCACGTGTTTATTATGTGTAAACTTTGCAAACATTACACTAGTCAAAACTTAGTAAAATATCTCATAATCACTGTTCAAATGCTTTTTTCAAACCATATAAAAATCTAAAAATTTTATTTCATTAATTAGAAACAAGAGAACCTTTATATCACACGAAATATAAACATATTTTTAACAAAATATTCTATATAAATTTTTTTTTAAATTTTCAAAAAATAAAAATCCAATTGATAATAAAGTTTTATACAACAAAGCTAAAACAATTAAATTAAAAATTTTTTTTTAAGGATCAATAAACATAATTTTAGCAAAACATCCCACACTTGTAAATATTTTAGTTTAAACTTATAATTTTTTCATATTTAATAGGAGTTTTATCAATTAAAAAATATATTTTATTTTCTTCTATTACAATACTCTTAATACTACTGTAAATAAAAATAAAACAAATAAATGCAAGTCTATCATTAAAAATAATAACATCAAAACAGATTGTTATAGGGTTTAACAAGTCATAAAAGATAAGACTGTAAAATTTATTTATTTGGTTTATGAATTCCTAACTAAGTAGATATATCAATTAACCAAAAAAATAGTTTAGTATTTTAGAATTAATAGAAATAATCATAAGATAAAAAAAACAAAAAAAATATTGTCCTTATTCAAATATATATATATATATATATATATATATATATATATATATATATATATATATATATATAAATTTTACATTCTATTTTTTTTCATAATAAAAGCAAAATAAATAAATAAATTTAAATATACAATTAAAATAAATATCATCGGTAAAAGGATCCAATAAGTTATAAAAAAAATTAAATTATAAAATTTATTCTTTCGATTTATTGAAACATAATTAAGTATGTATAACAAATGATAAAAAAAAATTAATAAATCAGAAACGAGAAATAGGCAATTTCAATTAACAAAAAAGATAGCAAATAATTTTGAGAAATAATCATTTTTATTTATATTCAATTGGTTGAAAAATGAATAAGAATATTATCAATTAAAGTATTTTATAACTCGTTGCTCTAAGATCAAAATTAGAAAAAATTGATTTAACATATATTTTAATTTATTTTCAAATTAAATCTACAGATTTAATATTTGATTCATATTTATAAAAAAATTAAATAATAATAATAATATTGATAATGAGAAACTCACTTACTTTTATTATTTATTATTAATTTTTAACAGTAACAATTTTCAATAATCAAGATTTTAAAATAGAATTTAATTATTTTTTTTCAATAAGATTATTTCTCATCATTAAATGATAAAAAATTTTTTCATCATTAAAAAATAAGAATAAATTTTTAAAATTATTAAAAAAATAAAATAAAATAATAAAATAAGAGTTATGTAGACACTATCTTTAAAATAAAGAAAATTTTATTTTTAATTTATAATTCCGAATATTCTGTTATAAAAATTTTGAGATAATATAATAAAATCATAACAGTCAAATTTAATATTAAATTTAAAATAAATAAAAAAATTTCACAAATAAAATTTTTAACTATTATAAAACCTTCGACTATTATAAAATTTTTTAAAATTTTTTAAAATCTAAATTCATTTTAGGACAACATGTTCCAGCTGAAACCATTGCAAGGAAGAAATTCAGTTTCAAGAAGACCAAATTCGACGACAGATTGCCACATGGTCAGCTCAGGCTTGGAAACAATTATGGACTCTACCCATTCATAACATTCCTTCCCCAGTTCTTTATCCCATCCAACTTTTTCAACAAATTCATCACTAGCTCTGCTATAGAAACCTCAATTTATGGCTGATGATCCACGGAGCACGCGTCCTCTGTGGTTCGTAACACCATCCTTAGATACGAACCTTTGAGCCACTGATGGAAACTCAACGGTCTGGAGTAGTGAGAAACCATAGTAAATCTTACTGGTCACCAAAGGATTTCCGTAAGGGGAGCCTCTTTCCACCACTAGCACAGAGAACCTCTCCGAAAGGGTTGCTGTCAGGGGGTAGCCTGTGGTGCCTCTCCCCACCTCCCCCCACGACAATGTAATCAAAAGGACTTTCCTGAGACCTCATTGACATCTGAGGTCATGCAGGGGAAGCCCTTTCCTACAATAAAGGAACAAGACAGAAGCCATTAATATCAATTATTCAGATTACTAATTAGAAGTGTACTAATGTAGAGTCTACCTTGAAGCAGTGGACACGATTCAGACATTTTAAGAAGCAGAAGAAAAGCTGCAAGCAACCCATGACCATGAATGATCAATGGATTAACCATCTCTTCCACAGATTGCTGAAGAAGGTAGAAAGGTTGGCTGCATGTATTGCCCATATATAGTGGTTTGTTTAATTTTGATTTTGCAGGCCTAGCAACAAAAACTAAACCAAGTTCCTTAAGGACTAATGTATTTAAACGTAGGCATGGTTTAGGTAATGATTCACTCTTTGTAGGTGATTAATGATTCTGCTACTGCTATGATGATTTCTTCCAATGGTATCCTTTCTTTTCTTTTTAAAAATTAGCTGTTTTTCTTTTTCATAATGATATATGTATGCGACTGCATATGATTCTTGTGCATTCAAAGAAGGACAATTTTACCTGAGAACCGTACTGAACTGGAATCGAAACAAGAAAAACTAAATCAAGCGAATTTCGGTTGAGTTTCAGTTTCTAAATAAACACCGAATTGGAACTGAAACTATACACTCCTAGACCAGACAACCCAACTCGTTTTACCTGAAATAGGATTTAGTATTTTACAGCAACGTTTGAAATTCCTATGACCACTGTAAGTATTTCAATTTTCCAACATGACATGCTGGAGATATGGAGAGGGAAAGAATGCTACAGAGGTGTATCGACACAATATATATTATTACCACCTTTTTGATATGGATATACTTTGAAATTTTGCAGGAGGTTCCATACATATACCACCAATATACATAGTTCATAAACAAAGATTTTAACTCTTATCCACTTTGATGCTGAATGAAGTATATTAATAAAGCCTTCCAGTATAATGCTCCCAGAACTCTTAGAGTTGCCCATTCACTTGTTCAATTCCCTTGCAATTCAGATCTATTGTTTTTGAACCTGATTCAAATTCATTCTGACAATGGCTATTGAGATCAAATATTCTCAATCTGTCACCAATTTTTGATCTTTTCACAGGCGGCTGCTCCACACAGATGCCATCAGAAATTGTGCAGCAAGTTCTCTTCTTCACTTGATCACTTGTGCCACTGTTCCATGGCTTTTCTCGAGGGTGAATATCCATTAAAGGTAGCTCAATAGAAGCAGGGTTGGACTTGTGGGTGTTGCCGAACTCGTTCGTTAGTTGTTTATCTTCCTTTCTCCCAGAGCTCTCAGATGATGTCAAGGAGCTTTCCATTGAACAAACTGTGCCTCTCATTTTTTTTCTCTCTGTGCCTTTCAAGCTTGAACCTTCTATTTCTGTTAATTCTGAGATTGAAGGGCTTCGACATTCATTGTTAACCATCGAGACTAATCGAGACAGTTCAGCTTTTGCGAGTTCTATACCCAGAGAAGAAGAACTATAACCAGAAAGTGTTTCCTGTGCCTTCTTCAATACTGATTGTAAGTATTTCCCTTGAGCTTCTATTCTGACTTGTAAATGTCTTTGCACCTGAAATATGATTGCTAATTCAATTGTTATCTTTCTGAAATATGAACTTAGAAATAGCTATAGAGAGTGAGGGTAGGAGAAAATAGAGCTTTCTTGGACATACCTCAATCTGTTCATGAATTTTCCTCTGCACTTCCATTTGCATTTGGAGAACCTGAGCTATCTGAAAGCTTCTGTTGAACAAGCCTTTTAAATAAGTAATCAAAAATAGAACTCTTTTTCTTATGATCATATCAAGCCAAATTCATATACAAGAAAATAGAGATTATTTCTGACTATTACTCGTTGAGTGGACTTTGATTTCCTTCACTGATTCCTCCTCGTAGAGCAGGATTACTAATCTGGATCTCTTTGTAATCTGCATCAAGGAGAACTGTAAAAAACACCCACAAAAAAGAACAACAAAACTGATGAAAAAACAGCAATCATTCATATATCTTCTTAATCTAACTCATTGATCATAACTTGCCTTTCTTATTCTCAATACTGCCCTGAGACTGTGACTGAGATTGAGACTGAAACTCTGACTGTAACTCTGTTGGATGTCTCTTGGCCAGCCTATACTTCTGCCCAAAAACAAAAACATAGAATCACTAATTTTGCATTTTCTAAATTGGTAAAAGCAACAAAGATTGATTCAATCATTGTGAAAAGAAAATGCCTGCAAATGGCTCTTGAGGTGGTACAAAGTAAGTCTAGGAACACCCATCACCCTCATCAGACTCTTTGGTGTTGCCTCTGCCCATAGACAATCATGGAAAAAGATTAGATTTTTCATTAAAACACAATTTTTCTACTATGTATATGTAGAAACTTAACTGTCTTCCCCTCCAAGTTGCCTGAGAGCTTCAACAAATCTGTGATGTAGCTCTGGAGTCCACTTAAGCCTAGGTTTTGGGTCAGTGGACAAAACCAAGTTCATGTTTTGATTTTGCAAATTTTGGAAACCCATTTATTGGTTTTGTGGATGGAAGTGGAAGGGGAAGTAGAAGAGTGAAACATAAAATGGTGGAAGCAGCGTCCTTCTCTTTATAATTATGGAGTAGTTGGGTTTCCTATGTTCTCACTCCATATCTGGAAACATGAACAGGGTTATGATGTTGGGAAGAGAATATATGCCCATGAGCTGTGACTCTTCCTTTCACCCACTACCCATTCCATAATAACTTTTCTTTATTAAAATTTTCTTCTTGCTTCTTTGACTTGAAAGAGGATGGATGGGAAAGAATCTATGATGCAGCAAAAAACATAGAAAGAAACACAGAGCAATTTGGGTCTCTCAAAAGGAGAGAAAAGAGGAAAAGTGTAAGTTTTGTTTTTATCTTGCTGTTTTCCCACCTCTCTCTCTCTCTCTCTCGTCTCTCTCTCTCTCTGCTTGATTCCCTCATGAGGTAGCCCCACCATGATGAATAATGGGTGCAACTTTTCCTAACACTCTGAGAAGCTTTGAGGAAAAACAAAAATGCTTGATGGGAAATGCTTATAATGGATATTTCTTTTTGGTGACTGAAAGGAAAAACCAAATGGGTCTTTCTTTCTTTTTTAAATCTCTCTCTCTCCTTTTATTAATTTTTCTCTTTGAGAAGGGTTTAATGTTATTGGCAGATTCCTTTTGTTCTTTGTAGGGCTGGAGGAATCAAAGAATCTAACCTTGGATATTAGGACCCAAACTTGCTCTATTTTTCTTATAAAGAAATGCACCAGAAAAAGGTGAATCAAATCAGCTATCTTATTAAATTAAAGATAAACTTCCCTCAGGATAGAAATTCTTTTCTGGAAATTGAACCAAAAAAGAGACATACATGTATGAGATTATCCACTTACTGGGGAATTTATATGAGGCTCCCAGTTTCAAACACAGACTGTCAATTGGGCCAATCACATGATCTCTTTCTTAGCATACGGTACTAATGCCACAACATGTAACATCAATCACTATTCACTAACAAAAACCTGCCTTTTTAAGTGCATCTTATATCACAGATATCCAATGGAATCTGAGGAAAATCAGGTTTCTTGCACATTTCCTCTTCCCTCCCACCCAACTTTACAGTCTTTTCTACATCTTTCTTCCTTTCTTCCTCTTTTCTTTTTCTTTTATATATATATACTTTTCACCTTGAGAATCATGATTGATGAATAATGGTGGAACTTGCTTTTGAATTCTGCAACAAGGGGAACAAAAGTTGAACATTTATTTGTGTATAATGCATAACAAGCTAAGTTAAAAATTTCCCACAATGGATGTGATAAGAACAAACTGAAACTGAATCAGAAGCTTATAGGGGTAGTGTGATTACCATCTAAGAGTTAAGTAACAAGATTGCATGTGGTTTATATATGTATGTATCTGTGAGAGTGAGGGAGAAATGCATGCACAATCATGAAAGGAATAAAAGGTCCACGTATTTGCACACTTTTTACAGTATGAAAGCTATCAACTTAAAGAAATATATTCAAAAGGGAATATTAGCTTTAAGTCTGTAATCCATGTCTAAGCTGAAACTTGGAAGGGGAATTTTCATCCAGAAAAGAAAAGAAAAAGAGCAAGAAAAAAGGAAGCCAAAATGGCCAACAACAAATCGTTAAAGTCAATTGAATCAGATCGATCTTCAGATTTCTTGGGTTTCGTTCAAGAATTTTGATCAAATGGAATCAAAATCCAATGATTGATATCCCACAGCATTGCCATCTCTCAGTTCCATACATGCACTTTCCCAGGATTCAAAAGTGAAGAAAATTAGATACTAAGCAATGTTTTTAACAGACAATTAAAAGAGTAATGTCCTTATAGATAACAGAAAAAGTAGAAGAAATCAGCATGCAAGTCCTTAAGAGAGTCTGATTGTCTAGTTATCACTCAGAGATTTCAATCACTAACATAATCCCATTTCATCATCAGCTGCAAGTTGAATATATATAATGAAAATGGAGAGAAGAAGTCCAATGATCATGCTGTTACTGTCACCATTCACTTAGATAAAAAAACTTAACTGACAAATCAACACATTGGAACCAATTAGTGGTAGGTCCAGTTCAACAGCAAGTTCTTCCTAAGCAAGCATCTTCTTCTGTCCCAAAACTATAATTTCTTAGTGCAAGCTCTTTCTCTTTAAGCAGCTGCTGTACTTGAAGGCTCCTTTCTTGCTTTAATATATTCCATGATGGATAAAGGAGATTCTAGGATGATGCTGAACGGACCCGGTGTTTTTAAGGTCAGTAAGAGAAGGTCCGGTGAATCAAAAGGCTAAGATGCCTCATCAAATTATTATTCTTTAAAGGGGCCCACTACACATCTCACAAAATTAAAGCATGTAAAGCAGATGAGGAGAATATGGCCTAAGGAATCAGGATGCAGAAAATGACATGAGCAATATGCCACTGCTCTATTTATCTCTATACACATAAAACACGAGTAAGTGATTGCAGGCTTTATAAAAAGAAAATCTATCAGCAATATGCCACTGCTGAGTTGTGTTACTGGTTCAGTTGCAGCGGTACCCTGTGCAGGTTGAAGTTGAAATCATTTTAGGATCTTCAGTACAAGGCAGCGATAACAAGCTAAAGTCTTCCATTTTATCTAAGTCAAACAACATATCCATATCAGGACTACCAACTAGTCTCATCATATTTGAATCTCCAAAAATGATGGCAATAAACCAAGAATTGAGGATTGAGGTTCATCTTATGCCTTGGCAATTGGCATATGGTGAAGTTCTGGATATTAAATGTATGTGAACTTAATGTCACACATGATTTACAAGTGGTAGGCATAATTGCTTCTTCACTAGAGCATCACACTTGCTAATTTAAGCGATCACCAATTTGTAGAATCTTTTTGAGGAACATCTTTGTCCAATATCCCAGACTTGATTGAAATAGATAATGTGGAATCTCACAAAGACATTCCCTAATAATTTAGGCAAGACTAACTCATTCCTGATTAAATGCTACATCTAATGATGTAATACATCTTGGTGGACATGCATGGATGGGAATAAATATAGAGGGATATGCATATTTTCTAAGAATTAGTTTCAATTTTTTGAGTTTTATCAGCTGTTGAAAGACTGATTATTTACAGTTGAACAAGAGAAAACATAAGAACAAGGAACAATTATAACAAGCAACTTTCTTCCTGCTCTTTTGTTAGATCATCTTCTGAATCTCATCTTTACTGCTTGTACAAATAAGGAAAAGAATTGGTTTTTCCCTCCCTTCAGTTCTATATTCGTTTATCCTTTCATCATTCATTCAAGCTCTATGTAAGCATATTGTTATCTAAGTATAAAAGTGAATAAAATTTGAAGCTTACAAATCTTTGATATCTCAAGACAAGTGGTGATAAATCCGGTGCCTGCCCCACTTTCGGTCAGGAACTCCAAACTGAACCACGATCCGGAAAATATATTCGGACCTGACATATAATCCCTACACCCAGTCCAGACAAAGTTTTCTAACTCGGATACCTTACATAATCCAAGATTTCCAGAGATCCTATCCGAACCACAATCTTATTCATAACCTATTACATGAACTGAAGAGCAGAAGGATTCGGATATCAAGATCTGAAGAACAGGGAATTCTACGTAGTGCAACTACTTCTTAGAAGACATTGAATCTTACATGGATTTCATGTTCTCAGATTTTCATAAACTATTTGCATCGGAGAGGAGAGGTTGTTCACAACCACTACCCAGTGTTTTTGCATATCCATACCCACAAAAGAGATTAGAACAGCATCAATCAGATTCATTCATTATTAACTGAGCAACTCTCCACTCCTGAATACAAATTAGAAATAACTTAGAGAGTGGAAGTGTTTCAATTCACCAGTTGAATTTAGGAAATTTATAAAACCAAGTTCAAAGGACGAGTGAATTCCCAACTGTACCTGCTAAAAGATTTTTATCCCGGCGAAGGATCAAGCCAATGCCTTACAGTTTTGACGTCTCCGGCGCCTCGCAGTTGCCGGGAATCGGATGTTGGACTTGGACCGGTGGCGCTCCAGTTGCACATGTTGGGCCGTTCAGTTTTAGCCCATTGGCATAATTTTATCCTTTATCACTAAATTTTTATTTATTTTTAATTACTTGTTTATGTTTATAAATTTGAATCATATAATTAGGAATTTCATAATAAATTTATCTTAAAAATGTAATTTTATATTTAATATTTTATGTATATATTCGTTTATGAAATTAATTTGAAGCATATTTAATATTTTATTTTTTATTATATTATTATATATACATTTATACTTGCTTTAATAGAAAATTTTTATTAGTTTTACTATTTAT
Organism: Manihot esculenta; assembly: GCF_001659605.2. Classification (NCBI taxonomy): domain Eukaryota; kingdom Viridiplantae; phylum Streptophyta; class Magnoliopsida; order Malpighiales; family Euphorbiaceae; genus Manihot; species Manihot esculenta. Next base: position 6,739,642 of record NC_035161.2, on the reverse strand, counting down.
TTGTTAATTAATCACCGCTCGACTTAACATCTGAACTGAGTTCAAACTCTGAAGAAAGATACAGACTCAAAATCTATTAGAACTCACTAATCAGGTCAATTCGTTGACACACTATTCAATCCGTGCTTAAAATAAGATTGAGGATCCGGACCTACTAAAAATGAGTCTAGTTTATTTGATATGACGAAAAATAGGAGAATAGGTCTAATTATGCCGTAGCCCTATCAGCATGTGTGCCTGAAGAGAAATTAAATGATCGTCTAAGGATAATGGGCAAAAAGATACCCGTATGTACAGTTCTGTATGACAGAAACATGCAGTATTATAGTAGAATAATAGTTATACTGTGCTAAAAAAAAAGAAAAAGAAAATAAAAGAAGAAAACGCAATTCCTCCATACTAAATTTAAATAAATTTCAGAATATCATTAATTAATATAATTTTTTAATATATAAATTAATTACAAACGTACACAAATAAATTAAACAAAAATACTGGTGATATTTAAAATATGGAAGAATATCTACATAGATGTTTAAAGTTTAATCCACTAGTTAAATTTATTTTATCAAAAAGTATTTTAAATTTTAAAAATAAATTTTGGAAAAATAAACTTTTTAAAATTTAAATATAAATAAAATAAACTTTATTTTCAATTTATATATTTTATTTATTTTCTATCCCATCTTTTTGCAATTAACTTCTTTAATAATTTTCGTAAACAAACATCACTTACTCACCTTTTATGTGCAAAAGTCTCTCTTACTTACAATAGAAAATTTTCATATTAAAAATAAAATAAAATTACTTTTGCATCATATTTCATTTTACTTATTTTTTTATAATTAAATAATATTTTTTTGCGTTTACCAATAAATTAACTATTACAATGTATTATTATTATTATTAAAATAAGGTAGTATAATTTGATTTTATTTTATTATTAAAATTTTACATATATATATATATAACATTATGAAAATGTTGAGTAGAATGTAAAAAGTATGAAAATGCCAAACTAGCCGAATAAGGGGCCTTTGAGATCCTACGTCGGCTGTGGATAGTCGTGCATTTATATATCACTAAGGAATTTTATATGAGAGTTTTATTTTTAATATAAAAAAAAAAAAGCAACAAGTTAAGATGTACGTCCGTAATATTGCATGAGTTTTGAATTGAGATTCCTTTTGAGTGTGCTCCATAGACTGATCTTTTGGGTTTATACGTCGATTGTAGATGAATGTGTAGATTTATATATCACTAAAGAATTTTATTAAAATTATTATAATTTTAATTTAATTTCAATAGTTGCAATATGTATGTGATAGTTTTATCCGTTGATAGTAAAAATTGTATGCATATATGATATGGCATGTGATGTTCTGAAATTCAGAAAATATAATTTTTTGTACGTGTGTGTAAAACTTCCTTCTTTTAGGGATATTTTGTTCCTTGTATTCTCTTCTTCTTGCTTGTCAGTGGCGCCTAACGGCCTTTCCGCTACAGTGACGTCTGTCTCTGTCAGGCGGATCCATACCATCCGTTGTCATACCTATATCAGGCGGTCATTTAATTTTCCCCAGTGCGCATGCGAATAGGGTTGCGAAAGGATGAGACTTGCTCATTTCTCCCAATGTCTCATTCTTGGGCCGGCCTCTTTCTTACTGGGCTTGGACTACCCGGCCTATCGTTCATGCTAGATCCTGGGTTGAAGTAACTGGTCAGGCCTGCCTAAAAGCTTTCGAGTCTGCTTTTGTGGGTCCTAATTCAGCACAAAGGGGGTGCGAGACCCGACAGTTATCAACATGAGTTTTGAATTGAAATTCCTTTAGAGAGTAATTTATAGATGGATCCTTCAGAATTTTATATCGATTGTGAATGTGTGTAGAATTATATATCACTAAGAAATTTAATTAAAATTTTATGATTTTGATTTGAATTCTTCTTTATGGCGCAATGAACCATTAGGTAGCCATTCAGCCAGCTGCCCAATTATTTAAAAAAATATATATTTTTCTTGAAATGATTTATTTTTTTAATTTTAAAAATATTTTTTATAAAATAAATGGAGTCTTATTATGGAAAAAAATGATTTTAGTGATCGTGAAAGGAAAAGATAGTGATTTGCTTTCTGAATTTAGTGAAATTTTTACATTAAATTTTCTATTTTCAGAAGTCAATTATTTAGTTTTTATAATTTTTTAAAAAAATATATAATTTAACTATATTTGTAGTATTAATGATTAATTTATTAAATTTGTAAAAATTTCAATTATTTAATAGTTGGTCTTCAAAAATATAAAAAATAATAATTTATATAGCAACTAAATTTTGGTTAAAAAAGGAAAAAAGAAAAAAAAAAAAGGCTAATAAAACCATCCACTCGGGCTAAATCTATATTAACTTATACATTCAAGATAAATATTTTGAACTAGTATATTTTTGGAAACAAAAGTTTTCTTCCCAATTTTTTATGAAAAAAAATGTTGAAAATGATTTTTTTCCGAAAGCTTTCATTTTTATAAATATTTTTTTATATATTTGTATAAAATAAATGAATAAAAGGGTTAAAAATAATAAAGTTTAAAAAATTAAATAATTATTTATCTGAGATTAAATTAACATAAATAAAATAATATGTTATAAGATGGTTAAAAATTATTGAATGAAAGAATTTAAATATTTAATAAATTAAATAATCAAACAATAATTTCCGTATACTCACTCATAAGTAAAACCTGTTATGGTGAATAAAATCACGCGTTAGCAAGTGAACACACCTGTTTTCGTAGCGTCTAATCAAAAAAATTTTAATGTATGGCTTAACTAGCAGTATGATCTTACAATCAGAAATAATCAAGTCAAATTGAGAGTAACTCTCGTTGAAAGAGTTAATAGTAAAAAATAAAGATGGACAATTAGTAAAAACAGAGCCAGAATCGAATAAGGAGTCACGGACACAAACTAAATATTGCCTCAACGTCAAAGCTTCCGCAATTTCAAGCTTGAAATCTCCCTCTTCTAATACCACACCAAATCTAACAAAATCAAAACTATATCTACATGTGCAAGTCATGCAACTGATGCTCAATCTGTGAACGTTGTAATGGAATTGCTGCAATCTAAAACAGCTGCCGAAGCTGTTCCCAAATTTGAGCACGCCTTCTTGTAATGTTCAATAAAATAAGCGTTGCATGAGTTATAGCTGTGATATTCAGAAAAATATTCCTCAAGTAGAGCGAGTTCCGATCCTCTCATATTTTCCATGCTAGTGCTGCCATAATTTCATACCTATGTTTTTTAAGAGTGGAACAAACTTGTGTAAAGATTACTTAAAAAGCAAGATTTAAATTAATAAAAACAAAGCCTCCTTGTCTCCTAACTTCTTGAGCCAACACACACTTCACAAGGACATGATCAATATTTTCCATTCATGATAAAACAAACATTGTGCAAGAGTATTAATTTCTTTCCTAACCAAGTTGTCTCGAGTAGGTAGTATATTTCTTCCCACTCGCCACATAATGTGTTTAATTTTTGGAGGAACATCTAGCTTCCATAAATCACCAATGTAGTTTCCCTAACTCTTCCCCTTACCGAAACAAATGATAGGTTAAGTAATAAGCAATTTTGACTATATAAAAACCCTTTCGATCAAAATGCCAAACTAATTTCTCTTGATTAGCACGCTATTAGCAGTAACAGTTAGCCTAAGATAAGATAGATTAATTCAAAGTGTATTTGTATTTTGTAGATTCCTTAGAATCAGGAGCTTCTCTCTGTATTTAAACACTGTACACATTCATATCAAGATATACAAAAAATACTCATCTTCCTTCCTAAGTTAATTTGGTATCAAAGCCATAGGAAAGAAAAAAAAATGGCTTCAGATTCATCAACACCTGCTGATGTTTCTCATTCTTCTCCCCTTCAATCTTCGAATTTATTTTCTACCCCACCACACGCCCAACTTTCTTTTTCCTTGAAACTAAAGGAAACCAATTATTTAGCATGGAAGACACAATTTCTTCCTATCATCAAGTGTTATAATTTGAACCGACACATTGATGGAACTCCTGAACCAACACCAATTATCACAAATTCCACTACTTCTCAACCAGAGCCAAATCCAGAGTATCTCAAATGGATTCAGGAAGATCAGCTCCTTCTTAGCTGGATCTGTTCCTCTCTTACGGAGGAGGTGATGCCATATGTTACCGGTCTTGAGAGTGCTTTTGATGCCTGGAATTCTTTATCTGAAGCTTTTGGTATGAGTAATAGTGCTAAGAGGGTTCAATTACATATTGCCCTTCAGAATCTATCTCTAGGTGACAAACCTATATCTCTATTTTTGCGAGAAGCAAAAGTTATTGCAGATGAGTTGGCAGCGGCTGGTACTCCCATTTCCACCGATGAGTTCAATGCAACAATTTTCCGGTTACTGCCTTCTGACTATCATCCAGTCATTGCTACTCTATCTGCTAGCAAAACGAAGGTACCATTCTCTGACCTGTCTGCTCAGTTGATGTCTCATGAGATTCTCTTGCAAAGTAGAAATCGTTCGACCACCACTACGCCTATTCTTGCGAATTTCTCTCGCCAAACTCAGTCTGGATCACGATCTAATCAACGTGGTCCGAATGCAAGAGGTTCAGGTTCTAACTCCAAAGGGTCAAAGCGATGGTTTCCAAACCCTTGTCAGATTTGTGGCTTGAACAACCATCAAGCGAAATGGTGCCGCAAGCGCTATGATCAGGATTCGACTCCGATTACTGCCAATACAGCTACTACTATGACATCTGCTGATTCCACAACTTGGTTTGCAGACTCCGCTGCCTCACATCATATGACTCCCGATCTCTCTGCTCTTGAGATCACTGATGAGTATAAGGGACCGGACAAGGTTACTTTAGGTAATGGATCGGATTTGGATATTCAGCATATTTGTAATACCCGGCTAGACTCCGGTATCGGAATTCCTACCGTCCGGTGGAATCTAGGATGTCGGAGACCTCTAGAAGGGTAGAAACATGTTTTTATAAAATGTTTTAATGCATTTTATGATTTTAAGTATGAAATAAAATGAGTTTTTGCATGAAAATAGCTTTGAAGGAAAACTCAGGTTCGGCCGCCGAACCTCAAGTTCAGCCGCCGAACATGGCATGCATGCGGAGGCACATTCGGCCCCCGAACGTGGTCTGGCCAGCCACTATAAAAGGGTCCCTTAGCCGAAAACGGGCGAGCTTTTTCCCCATTTTCGGCCAAGGTGAGTCTCCGCCGCCCCTCACCCATCTTTGGCGTCTTTCCTCTAGATCTTTCAAGATTTTCACTTGTTTTCACTTTGTTTTGAAGATTAAAGCTTTTGAGCAAAGTTTTGGAGTTTGGAGGTTCAAGAACCAAATCTCTCCCAACTCCGAGTTTTTGGGGTCGTCTCTCTCGATCTTCAAGAGGTAAGAGCCGATCTTAAGTTCATTATATGTTTTAAACAAGTTTTATGAAGTTTCTTTGGGTAGAAATGCATGCTTAGGATAGTTGAGCTTTGATAGGGTTTTATGTATGTTTATGGGTATAAATGTGTGTTCTTGAACAATGTGGATGCTTGATGTGTTGTAGATGGGGTTTATGATGGTTTGAGACCCCTAGGAACATGTATGCTTGCGTTTGTGTGTTGTAGAATAGGTTTGATGCATGTTTGATAAGTTTGGAGGCGAAATGTACATTGGGAGCCAAGTTTCTGCCCTTTGGCAGAAACCAGGTTCAGCAGCCGAAGGAACTTTCGGCCGCCGAACATGGCTGGGGAGGCAGCCTTTCGGCTGCCGAAGCTTGCCCCCGAAAGGAGACTTTCGTCTCTGTCTGGCAGTTTCGGCCGCCGAAGGTGTCGCCGAACATGCATGAGTTTCGTCTCTGTCTGGGAGTTTCGGCCGCCGAAGGTGCCGCAGAACCTGCCTGACTTTCGGCTCTGGAGGGACTTTCGACCGCCGAACCTGCCTCCGAAAGTGCCTTGTCCAGGCCTCCTTTGCATGTTTTTGTATGGTTGTTTCATGATGCTTTAAGGGATTTTTGGGGAGTAGTTTATAGTTATGTTCAGGTATGTTTGGTCCCTCATTTGAGTCCACCTGTGTAGGTTTGGACCCGAGGAACCGAGGACCCCAGCAGTGAGTTCAGCTGCTTCGGTGTTGTCAGAGTCAGCCAGAGGTGAGTGGGACTAAACTTGATCTTTTAAATTAAATATTTTATCATGTTTCATGCATCATGATTATGCAATAGGATGATTGCATTAGTTTCACGAATATGCCGCATTGCATCTATTGTTGTTGATGTGGGTGAATGTTGGATGACCCAATTAGTCCATGACAGGAAGAACAGGACCCCATTCTATGGCCTGGCATTATGTAAGGAAAGACCAGGACCCCATTCTACGGCCTGGCACGGTTATGGGACTCGAAGACCAGGAGCTCAGAGGAGGCCCTGGGGCAAATGGTAAGTAATGTATGTTATGACAGGAAGACCAGGACCCCATGCTACGGCCTGGCACAATGTTAGCTTGGACTAATTGGTGACAAGTTCACCCAACCCTTATGTGAATTGTCTGTGTTATGATGCATTTCATTGGAGCATAGTGTTAATATGTTTTATAGTTCTACTCACTGGGCTTTTAGCTCACCCCTCTCCCTTTACCCCCAGGCTTGCAGGTACAGGATAGAGCAGGAGTCCGGATAGAGTAAAGAAGTCATGTTTATGTAATAGTTAGTAATGGACATGATCATATTATATTGTAATGTTTTAAACAGTATAGTTATGAAAGGATGTTTATGGATGTTAGAGGTGTGCTTGACCATAGATGGTTGTTATCCCTTTTATTACATGAGCTTAGATATTTTTATGATGATTTTTGTAAACCAACTTAACATATGCTATGCCACCCATTGGGGGCACTGATGAGATCCCACTGAGGGATCAATGTTATGTTTATGTTATGTATGATGTTTATGCACAGGTTGAGTTTGGTTGATGTATATGGAAAGAAAAGTTTTAATTTTTATGTATGTTGTTGATCATGTATGGGATTAAGCAGGTTTTCAGGATGCATGTCAGGCTTGCTACGGGTCCCGGCGGCCTTAAGTCGACCCGGATCCTAGCGCCGGTAGCGGTCCGATTTTCGGGTCGTTACAGAATGGTATCAGAGCCCTAGGTTCATATGGTCGGACCTAGAGTGTCGGGCTCATAGATGTTATAGAAAGTCAAGCACAATAGGAAAGATCATGTCCACTAGGATAGGATGTGGAGTCCTGTCTTGTATGATGATATGAAATGCCATGATAATATGCATGTGCATTAATGATATGCTATGATATGTGATGTATGTGATGCGGGTTCATGTGTGCCCACATGAACCATATGATGCTAATGTTTGCTTGTGATGTGTACTGTTTTTCAGAAAACAGGATGAGGGGAACTCGTCGATCAGCAAGATTGACTGGAGTACCACCTGAGGATGAGGGCATGAGCGCCCGTCCTCCTACATTGCCTAGGGCAATGTCTAGTAGGTCTAATAGAGAAAGAGCAGTAAGAGACCCTAGAAGGTCTCTGGATCTGGGTAGAAGCAGATCAGTTAGAGGAACAGTTCAGGGCGGAATGTCAGAGGAAGTGGGGGACCAGATGGATGTAGAGCAGAGGAGGGACGGCAGTGTGGGAGTTAGCATGTCGGAAGAAGGTATGGGAGAGTCCCAAGGAGGCACTCAGGCCTCGGGATTTGTTCAGCCACCCCACTACCCATACTTCTCACAACATCCCGGGTATTCGATGGGAGGTACATCGGATTACCCTAGCTTCACTCCTTATCCCACACAGATGCCATACCCACCATACTACCCACCATACTCACAGTACCCGATGTATCCACCACCACCCTACTATCCAAATCCAGCAAACCCTACCACAGAAATTGTTGCACCACCTCCACCACCTACAGAACCAGCAGCCCCAGTTACTCAACCTTCTAGACCTAGCTCAGCCAGTGGGAGCAAGGTCAAGATGACTGAATACATGAAGCTGGGTGCTCCCCAGTTTGAGTCAGGTGATGACCCGTTTGTGTATCTGGAGAGGGTCAAGGCTATTACAGAGGAGTTAGGGGCGGATGACAGTAGAGCCATTCAGATGGCCGGGTTCACGCTTAAGTGCAAGAAGGCACGAGAGTGGTTCAAGAATTATGTGAACCCGAGAGTGGACAGCATGTCCTGGGAAGAGTTTGCAAACGAGTTTGCAGGTTGGGCTTTTCCCGATAGTTCAAGGGAGCTGAAGATGATAGAGTTCGAGCAGTTGAGGCAGACGGATGAAATGAGTGTAGAGGAGTACACCGACAGATTCTTGGAGCTGTTGCCTTTTGCTGGGTAGAGTCTGGATACAGATTCGAAGAAGTCAAGGAGGTATGTCATGAAGCTTCATTCCAGGTATTCCTCCTTGATTCAGTCCATGGACAGGGAGAGCTTCCATGCCATAGTAGATATGGCTAGAAAAATGGAGGCCAGTGCCATCATTCAGGGGACAGTTAAGCAGACAGTGGCACAGCCTTCTGGTTCTAAAACTCCGGGTGGGGGAAGATTAGATCCTTCTACCCTGAGTGCAGCAGCTTCAGGCAGTAAGAGATGGGGTAAGCCCAAGGGTAAGAAGAATAAGTTCTGGAATAAAGTCAAGTCCAGTCTGGGATTTGGAAGTGGCTCAAGCTCTGGTGCGGATAATGTAGTTTGTGCGAAGTGTGGTAAGCCACACAGGGGAGTATGTCGGTTTGGGACGAACTCCTGTTTCAGATGTGGTCAGGAGGGGCATATGGCTCGAGAATGTCCAAGAGCAGTCCAGATGGCTCAGTCCCAGCAGACAGCCTCAGGCAGTGTAGCGCAGCCAGCAGCTCCAGCCATGACTCAGGCCAGTGGCAGAGGCAGAGGGAGAGGGGCAGCCTCTTCTTTAGCGGGTTTCAGAGGTGAAGGTCCATCAGCTCCAGCACGGATCTTCACAATGACACAGCAGGAGGCAGATGCATCTAACACCGTGGTGGCAGGTAACTTAATCATTGGTTGTTCAGATGTGTATGCCTTGATGGACCCTGGTGCATCTCATTCTTTTATTGCTCCGAGAGCCGTGGGGAGGTTAGGTCTGATGACTTCTGGGTTAGAGTGTCCTCTCTGGGTCAGTGGACCCAAGTGTGATCCATCAGTGGCAGAGTCAGTCTGCCAGTGTAGTCCTGTGTTTGTTGAGGGAAGATGCTTGTCCGTCGACCTGGTGGTTCTAGATTTGACAGATTTTGACGTCATTCTAGGGATGGACTGGTTATCTACCCATGGTGCTACCTTGGACTGCAGGGACAAGGTAGTCAGGTTCAGAGGTCAGGATGGGTCTGAGGTTGTCTTCAGAGGAGACAGGAGGGGTACACCTAGAGGTCTGATATCAGCTCTTCAGGCTCGTAGGTTGCTCAGGAGGGGATGTCAGGGGTATTTGGCTCATGTGAGAGAGCTTAGCAGTCAGGTCAGAGAGCCCGCCTCAGTGCCAGTGATTAGAGAGTTCTTAGATGTGTTCCCAGACGAGCTGCCAGGTTTACCACCTGCTAGGGAGATAGAGTTCGAGATAGAACTAATGCCTGGAACCCGACCGATCTCTATCCCTCCCTACAGGATGGCGCCAGCAGAATTGAAAGAGTTGAAGGAGCAGTTGCAGGAGCTGGTAGACAAGGGCTTCATCCGACCGAGTACCTCACCCTAGGGTGCTCCAGTTTTGTTCGTGAGAAAGAAGGATGGATCCCTTAGACTTTGTATCGACTACAGGCAGTTGAACAAAGTCACTACCAAGAACAAGTACCCTTTGCCAAGGATCGACGATCTATTCGACCAGCTAGCAGGAGCGGGTTGTTTCTCCAAAATAGATCTGAGATCTGGGTACCATCAGTTGAGGATCAGGGAAGAGGACGTGCCAAAGACGGCTTTCAGGACTAGATATGGGCATTTTGAGTTCCTTGTAATGCCGTTTGGGTTAACCAACGCCCCTGCAGCATTCATGGATCTCATGAACAGAGTGTTTAGCCAGTACCTGGATCACTTCGTTATTGTCTTCATAGATGATATCTTAGTGTATTCCAGGAATGCAGAGGAGCATACCCATCATCTGAGGTTGGTTCTACAGACCTTGAGGGAACATGGCTTGTATGCCAAGTTCTCCAAGTGTGAGTTCTGGCTGAGGTGCATTTCGTTCTTGGGGCATGTAGTGTCAGAGAATGGGATAGAGGTGGACCCCAAGAAGACAGAAACTGTGGCTAACTGGCCTAGACCCACTTCAGTAGCGGAGATCAGGAGTTTCTTGGGTTTGGCAGGTTACTGCAGGAGGTTCGTTCAGGATTTCTCGAAAATAGCAACTCCTCTGACCAGACTAACCAGGAAGAATCAGAAGTTTCTGTGGACCGACCAGTGCGAAGAGAGTTTTGAAGAGCTTAAGAAGAGATTGACTTCAGCGCCAGTTTTAGCTCTGCCATCTAGTGATGAGGACTTTACAGTCTTTTGTGATGCGTCCCGTGTGGGACTGGGTTGTGTACTGATGCAAAATGAGAGGGTGATTGCTTATGCTTCGAGGCAGCTAAAGAAGCATGAGTTGAATTACCCCACACATGACCTTGAGATGGCAGCAGTAATCTTTGCACTCAAGATGTGGAGGCACTACCTCTATGGGGTAAAATGTGAGATCTTCACAGATCATAAAAGCCTACAGTACATCCTGAGTCAAAGAGATTTGAACTTGAGACAGAGGAGATGGGTAGAGCTGCTAAGTGACTATGATATCAAGATTCAGTATCATCCGGGTAAGGCGAATGTCGTGGCAGACGCCTTAAGCCGGAAGTCACTAGGTAGTCTATCCCACATCACGGCAGAGAGGAGACCAGTGGTGAAGGAGTTTTACAAGCTCATTGAGGAAGGTCTACAGTTGGAGTTGTCTGGTACAGGTGCTTTAGTTGCTCAGATGAAAGTGACACCTGTGTTTCTGGAGCAAGTGGCTCAGAAACAGCATGAGGACCCAGAGTTAGTAAAGATTGCCAGGACTGTTCAGTCAGGCAAGGACAGTGAGTTCAGATTCGACAATAAGGGGATCCTCCGCTATGGGAGTCGTTTATGTGTACCAGATGACATAGGGCTAAAAGGAGACATTATGAGAGAGGCTCATAATGCAAGATACAGCATTCACCCCGGAGCCACCAAAATGTATCAGGATCTGAAGAAAGTTTATTGGTGGCCAGCTATGAAGAGAGAAGTGGCACAGTTTGTGTCAGCCTGGGAAGTTTGTCAGAGGGTGAAGCTGGAACATCAGAAGCCGGCTGGAATGCTTAACCCGCTACCTATTCCAAAGTGGAAATGGGAGAATATAGCTATGGACTTCGTAGTGGGGTTACCGACGACGTCCAACAGATTGGACTCCATATGGGTGATTTTGGACAGACTCACCAAATCTGCTCACTTCATCCCTGTCAGGAGTGGCTATTCTGTGGACAAGTTGGCGCAGGTGTATGTTGATGAGATCGTTAGACTGCATGGGGTTCCTGTTTTTATAGTGTCAGATAGAGGACCCCAGTTCACCTCCAGGTTTTGGCGGAGTCTGCAGGATGCTATGGGTACCAGGTTGGATTTTAGCACTGCCTTCCATCCACAGACAGACGGACAGTCAGAGAGGACCTTCCAAACCATAGAAGATATGCTGAGAATGTGTGTGCTGGACTTTGGCGGTTCTTGGAGGCAGCATCTACCTTTGGTGGAGTTTGCCTACAATAACAGCCATCATGCTAGCATTGGGATGGCTCCATATGAAGCTTTATATGGAAGGAAGTGCAGGTCACCTGTTTGCTGGGAAGAAGTTGGAGAAAAGGCCTTGGCAGGGCCTGAGCTAGTAGAGATCACCAGCAGAGTGGTACCCTTAATCAGAGAAAGAATCAAGACGGCTGCAAGCAGACAGAAGAGTTATGCAGACATCCGCAGAAGGCAAGTAGAGTTTCAGGAGGGGGATCTGGTATTGCTCAAGGTGTCTCCAATGAAAGGAGTGGTTCGGTTTGGGAAGAAAGGTAAGCTGGCTCCGCGGTACATCGGACCCTTTGAAGTCTTGCAAAAGATTGGGAATGTATCGTACAAGCTGGATTTACCTGCTTCAATGGAGAGAATCCATCCAGTTTTCCATGTTTCTATGTTGAGAAAGTTCGTGTCAGATCCGGGCAAGGTTCTTAGTGAGCCTGATGTGGAGATCCAAGAGGATCTCACCTACGTTGAGCAGCCGGTACGGATTCTGGACACTCAGATCAGAAAGCTAAGAAACAAGGAAATCCCGATGGTGAAAGTCCTATGGAACCACCACAATATGGAAGAATGCACTTGGGAGACACGGGAGTCCATGCTCCGGCAATATCCTTGTAATACCCGGCTAGACTCCGGTATCGGAATTCCTACCGTCCGGTAGAATCTCGGATGTCGGAAGCCTCTAGTAGGGTAGAAACATGTTTTCATAAAGTGTTTTAAGGTATTTCATGGTTTTAAGTATGAAGATTTAATGAGTTTTTGCATGAAAAGTCTTTGGAGAAAAACCCAGGTTCGGCCGCCGAAAGTCAAGTTCGGCCGCCGAACATGCATGCGTTTTGGAGGCACGTTAGGCCCCCGAAAGCATGAGTGAGGGAAGTTCAGGTTCGGCCGCCGAAAGTCAAGTTCGGCCGCGGCACCCGACGCCGATAGGGTCAGCCAGACGAAATGTCTTCGTTTTTCTGTGGGGGCTTGCGCAGGGGCCCAGGCGTTTCGGCCAGGCCGCCCGTCGGCCCGTTGTCTTCGGGGGCCAGCCACGCGCTCTGAAACTCACTTTTCAGGGGGCACTTAGCCGGAATTGGGCGAGGGCCTCGAATCTTTCGGCCGCTTTTTCTTTGTCCAAAGGCAGATCTCTATGCATGCTCCAGGACACAGCTCAGCTTTCCGACCTCCTACTTCCAATCACAAATTCTGTTGATATCTTCCTTCAAAACTTTGTCCCTCATCATATATATTCTAATAGGCTTAAACGAGCCATATTGATCTATACTAAACCTTAGGGGGTCCATCAACATTAGCAGTATACCCCAACCTAACACACTTTCCAACACACAAAAATCCAACCTTGAACATGTATAGCATGCTTTAACTTTCCATTTAATACTGCAACATAAACCTACATACAACGCATTTGCTAGAACATGCTGTTACCCCATAAAGACCTATCTGAAGCTTAACAATCAAGCTAGCTGTCCTCCATTTTACGATGGCTTGTTCTACAAAGAGTTTAGCGAGTGCGCTTTATACGCCACTCCCGATCTTCAAAGAGGTAGAGCGCGATCTTAAGTCCTATATGCTTTTTATAAGCCTAACGCTTTGTATAAGTTATGTTTCAGGGGTTCGAGAGAGATGAGGCTGACTCGTTACTAGGCTTGTTGAATGTGTTGTATGGGTTTGATGTTATCCGAATGATCCTTGATTCCTCAAATATGCCCAAAACTCTGTTTCAAAAGTTTCAAATAAACAATCCTGTGCAATTCAGTGTCATAGGCTTTATTCTTGTAAGAACGTCTAGTTTTGGAAGATGTTGTAGTAGGGTAAATATGCTATGTTTGATTGAACCGCCTGTAGGGGTGATGGAATTTTATTGATAGATAAGAGGTGTTTATGATCGTTATAGACTAGCAAGTTTATGCATGATTGGTGAGTTTGGAGGCAAAAATGCATAAGGGAGCCAAGTTTCTGCCCTTTGGCAGAAACCAGGTTCGGCAGCCGAAGGAGCTTTCGGCCGCCGAACATGGCTGGGGAGGCAGGCCTTTCGGCTGCCGAAGTTGCCCCCGAAAAGAGACTTTCGTCTCTGTCTGGCACTTTCGGCCGCCGAAGGTGCCGCCGAACATGCATGAGTTTCGCCTCTGTCTGGGAGTTTCGGCCGCCGAAGGTGCCGCCGAACCTGCCTGACTTTCGGCTCTGGAGGGACTTTCGGCCGCCGAACCTGCCGCCGAAAGTGCCCTGTCCAGCCATTTCTTGCATGTTTTTATGTAGTTGTTTTATGATGTTTTAGGGGGTTTTTGGGGAGTATATTAGAGTTATGTTTATGTATGTTTGGTCCCTCATTGGAGTCCACCTGTGTAGGTTCGGACCCGAGGAACCGAGGACCCCAGCAGTGAGCCAGCTGCTACAGAGTTTGTCAGAGCTAGCCAGAGGTGAGTGGAATAAACCTTAAGTTTTAAAATAAATGAAATATGGATTTTTGAGCATGATCCATGCATCATGAATGCCATGAGATATAGTAGGTTGTTGCATTAGTATTCACGAATATGTTGCATTGCATTTATGATGATGATGTGGATTGGTTATTGGATGATCCTTTAGTCCTCATAGGATATGATGATGTTATGGCATGATATGGTATGGAAGTCCAGGTTGTACCCATTCTACGTCCCTGGCACGATGTAAGAGGAAGTCCAGGTTGTACCCATTCTACGTCCCTGGCACAGTTGGACTGTATGATATGTTATGATAAGGGAAAGACCGGTTGTACCCATTCTACGTCCCGGCACAGTTGGACTATGTAGAGGACTATTGGTGACAATACCATCCGAGATGTGATTAGTTGTGATGTGTTGCATTACATAATGGCATGAAATTTTAATATATGTCTTCACTATTCTGCTCACTGGGCTTCGTAGCTCACCCCTCTCCCCTAACCCCAGGTGTGCAGGTACAGGGTAGACCAGGAGGTTAGCCAGAGTTTTGAAGTATGTGTATGTAATAGTTAGATGGTGGACATGACAATTGTATTATGATGTAATGTAAGAGATTACAGTATGTTATGTAATGAGGTATATTGAGGTTATAGATGTGCTTGACCCTACGTGTATTGTAATCCCTTTTTGATGCATGATCTTAGTTATTTGATGATACAGATGTTAACCAACTCATCTCATGTTATAGTGCTCATTGGGGCATTGATGAGATCCCACAGAGGGATCACGATTATGATCAGGACTATGTACATGTATGTTCAGGTTGAGTTGGATGCCTTTAAGGAAAAGTTTAATTTTTATGCATGTTGTTGATCATGTATGGGATTATACAGGTTTCCAGGATGTATGTTTGGCTTGCTACGGGTCCTGGCGGCCTTAAGTCGACCCGGATCCTAGCGCCGGTAGCGGTCCAATTTTCGGGTCGTTACAGAATGGTATCAGAGCCCTAGGTTCATAGGATCGGACCTAGAGTGTCGGGCTCATAGATGTTCTAGAAGGTCAAGCACAATAGGAAGATCATATCCACTAGGATAGGATGCGGAGTCCTGTCTTGTATGATGATGTGTAATGCCATGACTTTGTGCATGTGCATTAATGATATGCTATGCTATGTGATGTATATGATGAGGGTTCATGTGTGCCCACATGAACCATATGATGCTAATGTTTGTATGATGTGAACTATTTTTCAGAAATTAGGATGAGAGGAACTCGTCGATCTGCACGATTGACTGGAGTGCCACCTGAGGATGAGGGCACGAGCGCCCGTCCTCCCACATTGCCTAGGGCAATGTCTTGTAGAGCCAACAGAGAAAGAGTGTCAAGGGACCCTAGAAGGTCTTTTGATGCTAGCAGAAGGGGGATTGATAGAGGAGGAAGTTCTTCAGATGTGAGGGAGGTTATGGAAGAGGATTAGAGGAGGGATGGGAACCTGGATGTGAGCATGGAGGAAGAAGGGACAGGGGAGTCTCAGGGAGGCGTTCAGGCCTCGGGGTATGGTTTTCCACCCCATTATCCACCCTTCCCACAGGGTTCAGGGTATCTGATGGGAGGTACATCGGATTACTCCAGCTTTAACCCCTACCCTACCTACATGCCTTATCCACCTTTCTATCCACCTTACACACAGTACCCAGCTTATCCACCCTCACCCTTCTACCCAAACCCGGCAAACCCCGCCTCGGGGAATGCTGCACCTCCACCTCCACCACCTACAGAACCAGCAGCCCCAGTTACTCAACCTCCTAGACCTAGCTCAGCTGATGGGAGCAAGGTGAAGATGACAGATTACCTCAAGCTAGATGCTCCCAAATACAAGTCAGGGGATGACCCCTTTGAATATCTGAGAGTGGTGAAGACAATAACTGATGAGCTAGGGGCAAGTGACAGCATGGCCATTCAGATGGCAGGGTTCACTTTAAAGTGCAAGAAGGCACGGGAATGGTTCAAGTGTTATGTGGACCCGAGACTAGACGGTATGACATGGGAAGAATTTGCGAATGAGTTCGCTGGATGGGCTTTTCCAGACAGTTCCAGAGAACTGAAGATGATTGAGTTTGAACAACTGAGGCAGTCAGAGCACATGGGTGTAGAGGAGTTCACGGATAAATTCTTGGAGCTATTGCCTTTTTCAGGGCAAGCTCTAGATACAGATACGAAGAAAGCCAAGAAATATGTTATGAAGCTACATTCCAGGTACTCCTCGTTGGTTCAGTCAGCTGAGAGAGAAAGTTTCCACACTGTGGTGGATATGGCTCGAAGAATGGAAGCAAGTGCTATAGTTGAGGGGTCAGTGAAGCAGTCAGTGACCCAGTCTTCAGGGGTTAAGACCCCAGGCAGAGGAGGACCAGGTTTCTCTTCTCGGAGCTCAGGTAAGAAGAGGTGGGATAACACCACCAGGAAGCTGAAGAAGAATAAGTTTTGGAACAAGTTGAAATCCGGTCTGGGATTTGGCGGTGGCTCGAGCTCAGGCTCAGATGGTACAGAATGCCAGAGATGTGGAAGACCGCACAGGGGAGTGTGTCGAGCTGGGACTAACACATGTTTCAGATGTGGACAGGAGGGACACATGGCTCGGGATTGTCCTAGAGCGCCTTTTATGGGCCAGCCCCAGCAGACAGCTTCTGGTAGTGTGGCACAGCCAGCAGTTCCAGCCACAACTCAGGGCAGTGGCAGAGGTAGAGGGAGAGGGACAGCCTCTTCTTCTGGTTCCCGAGGTGAAGGTCCATCAGCTCCAGCCAGGATCTTCACCATGACACAGCAGGAGGCTAACACAGGTGATTGTGGACAGACTCACCAAATCTGCTCACTTCATTCCTGTCAGGAGTGGCTATTCTGTGGACAAGTTGGCACAGGTGTATGTGGACGAGATCGTCAGACTGCATGGGGTTCCTGTTTCGATAGTGTCAGATAGAGGGCCCCAGTTCACCTCCAGGTTTTGGCGGAGTCTGCAGAATGCCATGGGTACTAGGTTGGATTTCAGCACTGCCTTCCACCCCCAGACTGACAGACAGTCAGAAAGGACCATCCAGACTATCGAGGATATGCTTAGAATGTGTGTGCTGGACTTTGGCGGTTCTTGGAGGCAGCATCTACCTTTGGTGGAGTTTGCCTACAACAACAGCCATCATGCTAGCATCGGGATGGCTCCATATGAAGCTTTGTATGGGAGGAAGTGCAGATCACCTGTTTGCTGGGAGGAAGTTGGAGAAAAGGCATTGGCAGGGCCTGAGCTAGTAGAGATCACCAGCAGGGTGGTACCCATAATCAGAGAGAGAATCAAAACTGCTGCTAGCAGGCAGAAGAGCTATGCGGACGTCCGCAGCAGACAGTTAGAGTTTCAGGAGGGGGATCTGGTATTGCTCAAAGTGTCTCCAATGAAAGGAGTGGTTCGCTTCGGAAAGAAAGGTAAATTAGCTCCACGATACATCGGACCCTTTGAAATCTTGCAAAAGATTGGGAATGTGTCATACAAGCTGGATTTACCTGCTTCAATGGAAAGAATCCATCCGGTTTTCCATGTTTCAATGTTGAGGAAGTTTGTGTCAGATCCGAGCAAGGTTCTTAGTGAGCCTGATGTGGAGGTCCAAGAGGATCTCACCTATGTTGAACAGCCAGTACGGATCATAGACACCCAGATTAGAAAGTTAAGAAACAAGGAAATCCCGATGGTGAAAGTCCTGTGGAACCACCACAACTTGGAAGAATGCACTTGGGAGACACGGGAGTCTATGCTCCAGCAGTACCCTCATCTCTTTTAAGGTTGGATCTCTTTGTGTTTATGTGCTATGTGTATATGTTATGTTTTATGCCATGCTATGTGTGCTAGTTGAGGTACATTCGGGGACGAATGTTCTTAAGGGGGGGAGAATGTAATACCCGGCTAGACTCCGGTATCGGAATTCCTACCGTCCGGTAAAATCTCGGATGTCGGAAGCCTCTAGTAGGGTAGAAACATGTTTTCATAAAGTGTTTTAAGGTATTTCATGGTTTTAAGTATGAAGATTTAATGAGTTTTTGCATGAAAAGTCTTTGGAGGAAAACCCAGGTTCGGCCGCCGAAAGTCAAGTTCGGCCGCCGAACATGCATGCGTTTTGGAGGCACGTTAGGCCCCCGAAAGCATGAGTGAGGGAAGTTCAGGTTCGGCCGCCGAAAGTCAAGTTCGGCCGCCGAACATGGCATGCTTGCGGAGGCACTTTCGGCCCCCGAACGTGGTCTGGCCAGCCACTATAAAAAGGGGCACTTAGCCGAAATGGGCGAGCTTTCTCCCATTTTCGGCCACAGCTAGCTTCCGACCTCCCTCTTCCAAATCTAGTGTTCTTCCTTCAAATCCCCACCATTTTTCTTGAGTTTTAAGCTTGCATTGAAGGTTTTGAACTTTTGAAACAAGTTTTGGAGCTTTGGGAACTCAGGAGCTCATTTTCGTGGATCTCCAAGTTTAGGTCGTCTCCCTCTCGATCTTCAAGAGGTAAGAGCCGATCTTAAGCTCCTTATATGTTTTAAGCAAGCTTTTAAGTTGTTTTATGGGTAGAAATGCATGTTTAGGCTTGTTGATGAGTTTATGGGTTTTGATGTTTTGATGAACAATGTATGTTGATTTTTGTGTGTTTGAAGTGTTGTAGTTGGGGTATATGCTTGTTTGAGACCCCTAGGTGTGATATATGGTGTTTATGCATATTTTAGAACAAGTTTATGCATGATTGGTGAGTTTGGAGGCAAAAATGCATAAGGGAGCCAAGTTTCTGCCCTTTGGCAGAAACCAAGTTCGGCAGCCGAAGGAGCTTTCGGCCGCCGAACATGGCTGGGGAGGCAGGCCTTTCGGCTGCAGAAGTTGCCCCCGAAAAGAGACTTTCGTCTCTGTCTGGCACTTTCGGCCGCCGAAGGTGCCGCCGAACATGCATGAGTTTCGCCTCTGTCTGGGAGTTTCGGCCGCCGAAGGTGCCGCCGAACCTGCCTGACTTTCGGCTCTGGAGGGACTTTCGGCCGCCGAACCTGCCGCCGAAAGTGCCCTGTCCAGCCATTTCTTGCATGTTTTTATGTAGTTGTTTTATGATGTTTTAGGGGGTTTTTGGGGAGTATATTAGAGTTATGTTTATGTATGTTTGGTCCCTCATTGGAGTCCACCTGTGTAGGTTCGGACCCGAGGAACCGAGGACCCCAGCAGTGAGCCAGCTGCTACAGAGTTTGTCAGAGCTAGCCAGAGGTGAGTGGAATAAACCTTAAGTTTTAAAATAAATGAAATATGGATTTTTGAGCATGATCCATGCATCATGAATGCCATGAGATATAGTAGGTTGTTGCATTAGTATTCACGAATATGTTGCATTGCATTTATGATGATGATGTGGATTGGTTATTGGATGATCCTTTAGTCCTCATAGGATATGATGATGTTATGGCATGATATGGTATGGAAGTCCAGGTTGTACCCATTCTACGTCCCTGGCACGATGTAAGAGGAAGTCCAGGTTGTACCCATTCTACGTCCCTGGCACAGTTGGACTGTATGATATGTTATGATAAGGGAAAGACCGGTTGTACCCATTCTACGTCCCGGCACAGTTGGACTATGTAGAGGACTATTGGTGACAATACCATCCGAGATGTGATTAGTTGTGATGTGTTGCATTACATAATGGCATGAAATTTTAATATATGTTTTCACTATTCTGCTCACTGGGCTTCGTAGCTCACCCCTCTCCCCTAACCCCAGGTGTGCAGGTACAGGGTAGACCAGGAGGTTAGCCAGAGTTTTGAAGTATGTGTATGTAATAGTTAGATGGTGGACATGACAATTGTATTATGATGTAATGTAAGAGATTACAGTATGTTATGTAATGAGGTATATTGAGGTTATAGATGTGCTTGACCCTACGTGTATTGTAATCCCTTTTTGATGCATGATCTTAGTTATTTGATGATACAGATGTTAACCAACTCATCTCATGTTATAGTGCTCATTGGGGCATTGATGAGATCCCACAGAGGGATCACGATTATGATCAGGACTATGTACATGTATGTTCAGGTTGAGTTGGATGCCTTTAAGGAAAAGTTTAATTTTTATGCATGTTGTTGATCATGTATGGGATTATACAGGTTTCCAGGATGTATGTTTGGCTTGCTACGGGTCCTGGCGGCCTTAAGTCGACCCGGATCCTAGCGCCGGTAGCGGTCCAATTTTCGGGTCGTTACGGATCATCTCTTTTAAGGTTAGTCTCTATGTGTTTTATGTTGTATGCCTTACATGTACTAGTTGAGGAACATTCGGGGACGAATGTTCTTAAGGGGGGGAGAATGTAATACCCGGCTAGACTCCGGTATCGGAATTCCTACCGTCCGGTGGAATCTCGGATGTCGGAGACCTCTAGAAGGGTAGAAACATGTTTTTATAAAATGTTTTAATGCATTTTATGGTTTTAAGTATGAAATAAAATGAGTTTTTGCATGAAAATAGCTTTGGAGGAAAACTCAGGTTCGGCCGCCGAACATGGCATGCATGCGGAGGCACATTCGGCCCCCGAACGTGGTATGGCCAGCCACTATAAAAGGGTCCCTTAGCCGAAAACGGGCGAGCTTTTTCCCCATTTTCGGCCAAGGTGAGTCTCCGCCGCCCCTCACCCATCTTTGGCATCTTTCCTCTAGATCTTTCAAGATTTTCACTTGTTTTCACTTTGTTTTGAAGATTAAAGCTTTTGAGCAAAGTTTTGGAGTTTGGAGGTTCAAGAACCAAATCTCTCCCAACTCCGAGTTTTTGGGGTCGTCTCTCTCGATCTTCAAGAGGTAAGAGCCGATCTTAAGTTCATTATATGTTTTAAACAAGTTTTATGAAGTTTCTTTGGGTAGAAATGCATGCTTAGGATAGTTGAGCTTTGATAGGGTTTTATGTATGTTTATGGGTATAAATGTGTGTTCTTGAACAATGTGGATGCTTGATGTGTTGTAGATGGGGTTTATGAGGGTTTGAGACCCCTAGGAACATGTATGCTTGCGTTTGTGTGTTGTAGAATAGGTTTGATGCATGTTTGATAAGTTTGGAGGCGAAATGTGCATTGGGAGCCAAGTTTCTGCCCTTTGGCAGAAACCAGGTTCGGCAGCCGAAGGAACTTTCGGCCGCCGAACATGGCTGGGGAGGCAGCCTTTCGGCTGCCGAAGCTTGCCCCCGAAAGGAGACTTTCGTCTCTGTCTGGCAGTTTCGGCCGCCGAAGGTGCCGCCGAACATGCATGAGTTTCGTCTCTGTCTGGGAGTTTCGGCCGCCGAAGGTGCCGCCGAACCTGCCTGACTTTCGGCTCTGGAGGAACTTTCGGCCGCCGAACCTGCCGCCGAAAGTGCCTTGTCCAGGCCTCCTTTGCATGTTTTTGTATGGTTGTTTCATGTGCTTTAGGGGGTTTTTGGGGAGTAGTTTATAGTTATGTTCAGGTATGTTTGGTCCCTCATTTGAGTCCACCTGTGTAGGTTCGGACCCGAGGAACCGAGGACCCCAGCAGTGAGTTCAGCTGCTTCGGTGTTGTCAGAGTCAGCCAGAGGTGAGTGGGACTAAACTTGATCTTTTAAATTAAATATTTTATCATGTTTCATGCATCATGATTATGCAATAGGATGATTCATTAATTTCACGAATATGCCGCATTGCATCTATTGTTGTTGATGTGGGTGAATGTTGGATGACCCAATTAGTTCATGACAGGAAGACCAGGACTCCATTCTACGGCCTGGCACTATGTAAGGAAAGACCAGGACCCCATTCTACGGCCTGGCACGGTTATGGGACTCGAAGACCAGGAGCTCAGAGGAGGCCCTGGGGCAAATGGTAAGTAATGTATGTTATGACAGGAAGACCAGGACCCCATGCTACGGCCTGGCACAATGTTAGCTTGGACTAATTGGTGACAAGTTCACCCAACCCTTATGTGAATTGTCTGTGTTATGATGCATTTCATTGGAGCATAGTGTTAATATGTTTTATAGTTCTACTCACTGGGCTTTTAGCTCACCCCTCTCCCTTTACCCCCAGGCTTGCAGGTACAGGATAGAGCAGGAGTCCGGATAGAGTAAAGAAGTCATGTTTATTTAATAGTTAGTAATGGACATGATCATATTATATTGTAATGTTTTAAACAGTATAGTTATGAAAGGATGTTTATGGATGTTAGAGGTGTGCTTGACCATAGATGGTTGTTATCCCTTTTATTACATGATCTTAGAGATTTTTATGATGATTTTTGTAAACCAACTCAACATATGCTATGCCACCCATTGGGGGCACTGATGAGATCCCACTGAGGGATCAATGTTATGTTTATGTTATGTATGATGTTTATGCACAGGTTGAGTTTGGTTGATGTATATGGAAAGAAAAGTTTTAATTTTTATGTATGTTGTTGATCATGTATGGGATTAAGCAGGTTTTCAGGATGCATGTCAGGCTTGCTACGGGTCCCGGCGGCCTTAAGTCGACCCGGATCCTAGTGCCGATAGCGGTCCGATTTTCGGGTCGTTATAATATTGGTAATCGTATTATTCAAACTCCTGCTGCAAAACTTCATTTGAATAATCTTTTACATGTGCCTACACTGCAATCTCATTTACTATTTGTTAATCAGTTTGCCAAAGATAATGATTGCACCTTTAAATTTGACTCTTGCGGCTTTGTTGTGAAGCACAAACCAAGTAAGCGGGTTTTGATTACTGGTCCAGCCGAGGATGGTATTTACAAGTTCAGATTTCCACCTCCTGTTTCGCATCCTACAGCTATGGTTTCTGCGAGGACTACGCAACCAGATTGGCATTCCAGACTTGGTCATCCTCAACACTCAACAGTATCTTTTCTTATTTCAAAGTTTAATTTGCCGCATTCTTCAATAAAACAGTCATCCAACAGCCTTTGTGAAGCTTGCTGTTTGGGGAAGAGTAAACAACTTACTTTGCCTTTGACTGGAACTATTGCAAATAAACCATTAGCCTTGGTTCATGGTGATGTCTGGGGTCCTGCCCCCGAATTATCGTTTTATGGAGATCGATATTTTGTCATTTTTGTAGACGATTTTTCAAGATATTGTTGGTTATTTCCTATTAAGAAGAAAAGTGATGTTTGTTCTGTTTTCATAAATTTTCATAAACTTGTTGAAAGACAGTTTCAAACTCCACTGCTTGAATTTCAATCGGATTGGGGAGGGGAGTTTCGCACTGTCCATAATTATTTGAAGGAACAGGGTGTTCATCATCGTATTACATGTCCGCACACTCATCAACAGAATGGTACAGTTGAGCGGAAAATTCGACATGTTGTTGACACTTGTCTTGCATTACTTGCTCACTCCTCGGTTCCCAAACGATTTTGGAATTTTGCAATGTCTACTGCTGTGTTCTTGATAAATCGGTTGCCAACTTCAGTTTTACAAAATATTTCACCATATCAGAGGTTATTTTGTAAAGCTCCGGCTTATCAGTTTCTACGGGTCTTTGGTTGTACGGTTTATCCATTACTTAGGCCCTACAATCAGCATAAGTTTTCATACAGAACTGTTGCTTGTCTTTTTCTTGGCTATTCTAATGATCATTTGGGATATCTTTGTTTTAATCCTAATGATAACAAGTTGTATGTCAGCAGGCATATTCAATTTGATGAGTCCCGATTTTTATACAAGGAAACTCTTTCCACCGGTGCTTCGATTCTTGGTAAACCACATTCAGACATAGATTCTGTTTCATGGCTCACACTTTCAGTGCCGACTTCTAAGCCAATTAATTCAGAAAAGCAACCATCTGCTGGACAAGTAGACACGCCATCTTCTGCTGGTCAGGAGAATCTTATGCTATCGACAACTGAATCTGGATCAAACCCATGCTTGCCGCAGCATATTCAGTCTTCAGATAGTTCTCTGCCGTAACAATCATCTGGAACAGGACTTGAACTTGCGTTGGTTTTTGAATCCAACACTGCAACAACTACTTCTTTGCCGTCGGAACAGCCACTTGATCCGATTTCTGCACCCACACCCCGTCCACATCCTACAATGGTCTTGAGACCCAATCCTAAGAAGAAAACATTTGCTTACACTACAACTATAAGTTCCCATGGAGAGAAGCAATGAGTAGTGAAATTACTGCTCTAATTCAACATCAGACTTGGGAATTGGTTCCTAAACCTTCGAATATTAATGTTGTGGGATGTAAGTGGGTCTTTAAAGTTAAACGGCATCCAGACGGTAGTGTTGAACGATGCAAAGCTCGGTTGGTTGCCAAGGGTTATAATCAAGTTGAAGGGCTTGACTATGCTGCCACTTTTAGTCCAGTGATCAAACCACCAACAATCCGTGTTGTTTTATCTCTCGCTGTTATGAAAGGATGGGATTTGCGGCAATTGGACATTTCCAATGCGTTTCTAAATGGGTTTTTGGAAGAAACTGTATATATGACCCAACCTCCTGGGTTTACTGATTCCCGATGTCCTACATATGTTTGTAAATTGAACAAATCCATTTATGGCCTTAAGCAGGCTCCTCGGGCGTGGTTTCAGAGATTAAGTTCTTTTCTATATGGCCTTGGTTTCTCCGGATCACACACTGATTCTTCTCTTTTTATTAAAGAAGCCAACGGAGCTGTTTTATATATTCTTTTATATGTCGATGACATTGTCATCACTGGTAGTTCTTCTACTATGATTCAAGATTGTATACAGCAGATTGCTCATGAGTTTAAATTGCGCCATCTTGGCAAATTAAGTTACTTTCTTGGAATAGAAGTCCATCATCACAAAAATGGAATTCTTCTTTCTCAACACAAGTATCTTCAAGATTTGCTTCAGCACACTAAAATGGAACATGCAGTGGCTGTAAAAACGCCTATGGCTACCAATTGTCAATTACATCTTGAAGATGGTGAACCAATGGCTGAACCAGATTTGTATCGACGAACGGTAGGTGCTTTGCAATATGCTTGTTTGACACGACCCGATTTGGCATTTTCTGTCAACAAACTTTGTCAATTTCTCTCGAAGCCAACGATGACTCACTGGACAGCATGTAAGAGAGTCCTTCGCTATGTTAAGGATACAATTCAACAAGGGTTATTTATTACACCATCTACTAATAGCAGACTACAAGCCTTCTGTGATGCTGACTGGGCAGGAAGTTTGCAAGATCGTCGATCTACCGGTGGCTTTGCCATCTATTTTGGAACAAATTTAATTTCTTGGTCCGCTAAGAAACAACCTACAGTTGCAAGATCTTCCACAGAGGCTGAATATAGAGCTGTTGCAAATACGACAGCTGAACTGATTTGGCTTCGGTCTTTACTTAAGGAATTGCGACAACCTTTGCTTAACCCAACAATCATTTGGTGTGATAATATTGGCGCTTCATATTTAGCTGTCAATCCATGTTTTAAAGCCCGAACGAAACACATAGAAGTAGATTTTCACTTTGTTCGGGAGCAAGTCAAGGAAGGAAATATTTTTACAAAACCCCCCCCTTAGCACCAGTCGATTTCAGCAGCATAAAAACAAGCTTCGACTTCTCACCCGAGATTCTAAGCTTGAGAGGGGGTATTAGCAGTAACAATTAGCCTAAGATAAGATAGATTAATTCAAAGTGTATTTGTATTTTGTAGATTCCTTAAAATCAGGAGCTTCTCTCTGTATTTGAACACTGTACACATTCATATCAAGATATACAAAAAATACTCATCTTCCTTCCTAAGTTAATTCACGCAAACTCAACCGAATGTTCAAAATTCTTCTAAATAATTCATATTAAATAAATTCTACATCCGTTCACCAGCAACAAATAGGTCATAAACCCACATAGCATTAGGAATAAATATAATAACATCTTTAGAATAGAAATTTTCTTCCTAGAAATTCAAGGATCAATATTCACATAGATACTATTCCCATCTCTTGCACCCCATATTTCAATACCTGTTTAGAGAACAAAATACTCTTCTAAACATAGTTACAACCTAATTCAGGAGTAGCCGATAAAAAGTTTTCTCTTAAAAGTATTTAACTTTAAAAACCCTCTACATAAAAGTGTTGGTATCTCTTAAAAATCTTCACCCTTATTACATAGCAAAGTAACACCGAAATATCTCAAATCCCTAAACTCTATCACACTTTCTGATTTCTTATCACATATTAAGTTCCATCCTTCCAAAAAAAATAAAAATAAAATTTAAAAACATTTTACAATAATTTTTTTAATCCAAATAATATTATTAATAATAAAAATTCTAAAAAAAAAAAACTCAACATTCTCGGTTTAAACTAGCTTAAACAATTAAATTCTTGTATTAGGTCAAAAACTCAAGATATTAGGTGAAAAGAATCCAGAACTATCAGATTCAAGCGAGCTTTGATTGGAGACTAACAAAACAGTAAAACTAGCATTTAAAATAACTATTTGTATAAACAATACATTGCCATATTAATTTATCTCATAATCTACCATAAA
Source organism: Manihot esculenta (assembly GCF_001659605.2). Lineage (NCBI taxonomy): Eukaryota > Viridiplantae > Streptophyta > Magnoliopsida > Malpighiales > Euphorbiaceae > Manihot > Manihot esculenta. The sequence goes on along the minus strand of NC_035161.2, from coordinate 6,712,890 downwards.
GTCCATTAAACTCATAGAAAAGTAAATCCTACAGTCTAATTTCACACTTTCCAATATAAAATATCTTCTCCTTTATTATTTTAACTCTAATTTGAAGAAAAAATAGAAAAAAAAAATATTTTCCTTTTCTTTCTCTATTTTTCTCTCCCTTCCAAACAATATAAAGTAAAATTATATAAATAATGAAAATGTAATCAATCCTGAAATTGAAGGAAAATTCCTTGGCCAGGCTATGGGCCCTTTAGTCAATTTTATGCTTGGGCATTTGACACGTGTTCAGTTGTCATTGGCAGAGGAACGAACGGTAGGAATGTTGTCAGGAACCTTTTTCAATTCGCTTTTTGCAGGTGGGACCAGAGAAAAATGTTGGTGATGTGGCAGATGCAGGGAAGTTTTAAATGCAAGCTTGCGGTGTGAAACAAGGTGGGTCACGTGGCCATGTGCTTACATGGCATGTGAGACCAGACAGCTTGGAAATTTCGAGATTCTGTACCTCCAACACAGCATGCGGCATTCCGATAATTAACTCCGGTTTCAACTAACTTGATCTTTTTTTTTAATACATCAAAGGAAAATACTTGATAATTTTTTTAAATTTGATTTTATTTAAATGAGAAAAAGGGGTGGAGTGCTGACATGGCGCAACACAAAAGGAAGGGACAGCACAGCACTATCTTTATAAGCAAGAATGAGGAATCAAACGCTCTCAAAGATCTCAAACGCCACATAAACTTGTGGCTCACAAACTTTCCCTCCTTTGCTGATGTGGCATTCCTCTCTTTTCTTTATTTACCAACTATGACTTCCATCTTCCAACTCCCTCCTCCTCCTCCTCTCTCTTCCTCCTCCTCCACCACCACCGCGATCACAGCTCCAAGAGAATGTCGGGTTTTAAAGATTCTACGATAAAGCTCTTCGGCAAGACGATTCCATTGCCGCTTTTCCACCGCCCTCCACACTTGTCTTCTCCTAATGAGTCTTCTTCAGCGGCAGCTGTTGGTCCTGTCCAGCTTCAGGACTCCTCCGATGAGAATCCCACTTCTTCTCCTGAAAATACGTTTTCCATGGAACAAGAAGCTCACCAATGGAACAGGGTATCTTTGTTTTTCTGTGTTTGTACTGGTTTTTTCTCTGATTTTCTCTCTATCTAGAAAACTGATTCTGATTTATTTTAACAAGTGATCCATGGAATATACGAGTATTTTCAGTCCACCACTTGCTATATTTTTGTTAAGTTCAGAGTAGCTTCTGACAATTATCAAGATGAGTTCTTGTATTTTTAGCTGTATCAGTGTTCTGTTTTTTGCTCTGTTTCTTATTAAATGGATTTCCAGAATGAAACTGAATTTTCTGTTTTGGAAATTTTGTCTGAAATTTCAGGAATCCTCAGAAAAAGATGCCACAGATGATAAACAGGAAGGTACTACATCGGATCATGTAATTGAGGACTCAAAAGATCCAACAACATCATCAGACATTAATGAGAAATTACTCAAGACTTGCTCAGCTGAGAGAGAAGCTTCACCCCAGAAAAGCTCCAAGAATGGAGAACAAAGCGAGACAAGTAACTCTCAAGAAAAGACTTTGAAGAAACCTGACAAAATACTTCCATGTCCTAGATGTAATAGCATGGATACCAAGTTCTGTTATTACAACAACTACAACGTTAACCAGCCACGTCATTTCTGCAAGAACTGTCAGAGATACTGGACTGCTGGAGGAACCATGAGAAATGTCCCTGTCGGAGCTGGTCGTCGCAAGAACAAAAGCTCTTCTTCTGCTGCTGCTGCTGCACATTACCGTCAAATAATGGTATCGGAAGCTCTCCGAACCAGCACCTCTGTCCTTAATTTTGGCTCAGATTCTCCTCTTTGTGAATCTGTGGCTTCTGTACTGAACCTTTCAGACAAAACACAGAACAATATTCGAAATGGGTATCACAGACCTGAACAAAGTATCCTCATTTCTTGTGGAGGAGGAGCAAGCGATAATGGTGATGATCGAGCAAGTGGATCTTCTGTCACAGTTTCGAATTCATCGGAGAAGAAAGGAAACTGTGGCTTTACTCCTGAACCTCAAGTTCCAAGCTTTGCAGGGCCTCCTTGGTCTTATCCATGGAGCTCTCCAATGGCTCCGCCGACTTTTTGCCCTTCTGGGTTTCCAGTTTCATTTTATCCGGCACCGGCATACTGGGGTTGCAGTGTTCCGACTCCTTGGAATGTAGCACCATGTCTCTCGCCACAATCACTATCTTTGAATCATCACTGTTTTACTTCTGCACTAGGTAAACACACAAGGGAAGGCAAAATCTTAAATCCTACACATTCAGAATCTCCCTCAGAAAGCAGTGTTTTGATCCCAAAAACTCTCAGAATTGATGATCCTAGCGAAGCTGCAAAATCCTCTATATGGGCAACACTTGGGATTAAGAGCAGTGACAAAACAAATTTGAATGGAGGAAGATCACTCTTCAAAGGTTTTGAATCTAAAAATGAAGACAGAAACTACAGAGCTGAAACTTCTCCACTGTTGCATGCCAACCCAGCTGCCTTGTCTCGATCTCTCAAATTCCAAGAGAGCACCTAAAGCTAAAATGAGTCATCTGTCAATAGCTTCCATAGCTACCTTTTAAATCTTCATCTGTAGCATTATGAACATGCAACAGGTGTTTTCAATTTCTTGTACATATAATATATTATAGATATATATATATATCTCAAAGTGTGAGACATGTATTACAGATTCAGACAACATAGAATCTTTTGATTTTATAATGTTGCAGAATAAACTGTCAAAAGCTTCTTCACTCTATCAACAAACCTGCATGAACTGCATCTTTCTGCAGAATCTTACCCTGATAAAAAAGCTGCATTTCATGGACCCTTTTCAATTCTAAGAAGATCAGAATAATTCCTCCAAGCTATACATATACACATACCATCTGATATATCATACTTCAATCATACAGGATTGAACAGCCTTGCATCAGATGAAGGAATACAGTTGCATGTATCTGATCCTACCCATGTGTGTAATCTTGTTAGATGCCAGGGAGCAGATACAAGAGATTTGCAGGTTGTGTGATGGTAGAGAAGTAAAAAAGCAATGATCACAGAGCTTACTATTAATCGGGTGCTCAAAAATTATCTACTAAGCCAAGCTAACAGAGAAGAGCCAGGGTGGGAAGTACACAAGGAGATGAGAGCAGATTCAAAAGAGATGGAGAAAAGTTTCTTGCAGGCCCACACTACTCTTCAACAGATAAACTTGAATATAAATAAATAAAATATTTATATAAATGTCACATAACAACCCACAGAGAAACCAAACAACAACACCAAAAGGTGGAAAGGAAAAAGTTTTCTTTCTCATGCATCTTTTTGCCTTCTTTTTACGCTTTCTCTTCAATTTTTTTTTTTTTTTTTGTTTTTTGCTTTTATATGGAGACAAGTATTCTTGTATTTGTTTTTCTATTAGAATAATTTATTGTAATATCCTATGTTTATGAATATTGCAAAAATAAATGATAGTAGTTAATTATCTCCAACTTTTCATGATTGGAACTTGTCATAAAATCTCTCTAATTCTTGTGGCTATCCTTGGAGAACAACTTCTTTGTTGTGTGTCAACTTCATACTCTTAAGTAAGCATTTTGATTAGCTAATTCTATTAATATAATATGTGGAAGCCATTGATACTCTTATGGAAAGCCCACTAAAACTTTCCTTTTTGAAAGTTCTTCAATCCCATTACTCTTATGGAAAGCCCACTAAAATTTTCCTTTTTGAAAGTTCTTCAATCACATTGGTGAGTTTCTTGGGTCTCAATAAATACCAGCTTCCTATCCATAAAAATAAATCAATCTGATGCGTAGCAATTAATCTTTATATTTTATAGTAGATTTGAACTAAATTTAACTTTTATTGCTGTCGACATCCATTGTAGATTTATGATAAAATTTTAAAAAAAAAATTTCGAGATACACAACTTTTAAAGTATAACAGAGAGCCGCAGACCTATTCATTAAGTCCAAAACTTTATCATTTATAGAATTAATTTTTTATTTTTATTATTTTTTTAAAAAAAATTTTCATAATTTTTCATAATAGAGTTTTTGCTATTATAAATAGTTATATTTTTTTTTATTGTTTAAGAGATTTTTGAATTTTTCAAGAATTCAACAAGAAATTTCGGTTTTTAGTGTTTATTTTCTTAATAGAGTGTAATTAATTCTATTTTAAAAAGTTTAGAGTTTAAATCTTAGTATATTTAAAAATTAAAAACAAGTAATTTATCTTTTAATAAGTCTGATCGACATAAATTTAAATTAATCAACTGATATTATACTAAATGAATAAATAAATGTCAGCTTCCTAGTACTATTTTTATTTTCTAACATTAAGAAATAACAATAACTATAACTTCTCTTTGTACTACAAAGCATTCATGATGAATGGGATGAGCAGTATTCGGTTCAAATCGAAAAAATCGATCGAATTGAATTAATTTTAAAATTTAGTTTGGTTTTTTATTCAATTCGATTCGATTCGGTTTTTAATTTTAAAAATTTCGGTTATTTCGGTTCGGTTCAATTTTGATCAGAAAAAAATTGAAAAAATCAAACCGAATCGATTAATGATAATAATATGTTATTTTCAATAATATAGAGAAATTAAATTATATTAAGATTAAAATATTTTAATTAAATTTTAAAATATTAAAAATAAAGTGTAAAAAATAAAAAATTTATTAAAAATCAAAATCGATCAAACCGAATCAAATCAAATTGAATCAGACCGATTCGATTCGATTCGATTTCTGATCAAAATCGATTCGGTTTGGTTTTTATAAATATTAAAATTTCGATTTTTGATTTATTTAGTTCGATTTAATTTTGAACCGAACCGATCAAATGCTAACTCCAATGAAAGCAAATGACCTATAAAGTCAAGCTACACCACCACTTCAATAAAGTTTTACCCATTTTGAAGTGAAAAAAAAAAGATTATTTAACAAAATATGGACTTGGACTTGCTTTTTAAGTGGATTTTAGTATGATTTATGTTAGAATTATTAAACTATTTAAACATTTTGGTAGAGGCTTAATTAAAATGTGCTTAAAGATAACAATTTGATAATAATTTAAAATTATTAAAAAAAATTATTATATATAATAATATATATTAATAAATAATTAATTTTATATTTAATAAAATTATAATTTTAATAATAATTTATAACTAACGTAAAAAAAAATAAATATATTATTGCTTTATATATTATACAGTGAAGATAAATGTATTAATTTTTAGGAGTGAGTAGTATTCGGTTTAAATCGAAAAAATCGATCGAATTGAATTAATTCAAAAATTCAGTTTGATTTTTTTTTATTTTAATTTAATTTAATTTTTAATTTTAAAAATTTTAATTATTTTAATACGTTTCTATTCCTCTTCACATTAGTACCATGTGCTATAGGTCTCTTCAAAAATTTTTAAATTATGTAGAAATATTTATATATATAAAAAAATATTATTAGATTTTTATATATTTAAAAAATATTTTATAATTTATAAAATTAAATTATTTAATTTTTTATCAAATAAATCTTATTCCCCTTTAATGCTATTTAGTTCATTTAATTTTATTTTATTCCTTTCATTCTCTATTTTTTTTAATCTAAAAAATTTATTTTTTATTTTTAAAATTTCAATTTTAATTCGTAAGTTTTTAAAAAGAATTATATATTCATTATATAATTTAATTTTATATACTATTTTTATTATTAAAAAGTAATTATCTCACTTAATTAATTTTTAATCTATTTATATAATTAAAATTATTTATTAAATTATTTAAATATTAAAAAATAAATTTTAATTTTTTTTAAATAAAAATGTTATGAGTAATATTTCATTAATGAATGAGTTTTATAGAATATTTAAATTTAAAAATTTTTTAATAGGTAATAGGTTAGATAATTTAAATTTAAAAATATTTAAATATAAATTAAGTATTATTTTTATAGATAATATATTAAATTATTTAAATTGAGGAAAAATGAAATGAATATATTATTTTTATAGTTAATTGGTTAAATAATTTAATTTTTATAGTAAATATTATATTAAATTATTATATTATTTTAATAGTATTACTTTTTATATGTGACAATTATAATAGAAAAAGTTATTTTTATAATAAATATTATTAAAAATAAATTTTATAATAAAGAATTTTTTCTATAATAAATATATCAAAAATAAATTTCATAATAAAATTAAAGATGAGTTATCAATCGATTAACGATATAATTATAAATATAAAATAATAAATTTATTATTACTATATTTTAATTTATAAAAAATAAATAAATTGTAATTTAATTATAATATTTTATTAATTTTTATAAATTTTTTAAATATATATTTATTTTATATATTTTATTTTACGTTTAAATCGGGCCTTCAAAAACAAAATTTCTAGATCCTGACGCTCTTAAGCTTTCTCAATAAAAAATTATTTATAAAATAAATTAATTCTCACGTAAATTCTTCGTAAATTAAAAAATTAAATTATTTTTTATGTTCTTAGATTTAGAGAATAGGCTTTACAATGGTGGTTGTGTAAACTTAACCTCCGTGAAGGATGTTCCTCACCTTTTATCATTTTTTCCCTTTTGTCTACTATCGACGCCTAACTGTCTCTTTGCTACAATATCGTCTGTCTCTGTCGAACAAGTCCGTACATACGAATGGCGTCAGACGTACTCTCCACATCAGGCGGCTATTTAATTCCCCCGGCGCGTATGCAGGCAGGGCTGCGAGGTAACTGAGCCTGCCGTCCTTCCTCATGTCACATCACTGGGCTGAGCTCAAGGTTGGGGCGCCTGAGCTTGTGAGTGACTCGACCTACTTTCTGAGGTCTGGGTCGAAGGGGCCAGTCTGACCTGACAGGGAGGATTTCTGAATCTTGGGCTGGGGCAATTTTCGTGGGCCTGACCCCCTTCTTGGACATGTGAAACCCGACGATCATCAATTGTCCCTTTACCTCCTCAGCAGTTATTGCATGAGTGATGATGACGTAAATATCTAGGTTCTCTTAATGACCGCGCAGCTTGAGAACGGTTTCCATCAAAACGTCTCTTCTTTGCTTTTCTATTTTCAAAATTCAAAAAACCTCAAATTTCTACAGAACTCTTCTTCTCCGGTCGCTCTCTGCGCACCTCGTTTCTCCACATTTTTCCTGCGAAATCATCTTCAAGGTACGTACTCTGTTCTGCCATGGAAGATCCAAAACTTCAGGATGTTATGAACCTAGAGTCTAATGTCACTACTTCCTCCCTCATGTCCTCTTTTCTTGAGAATATCTAGATACCCCCTTATTTCGGATTAGGGCTCCTCATCATAACGAGAGGATCGTTCTTCCAGAACCTCCACCCTCCGGTCTCATTGATCCCTAGAGGGATCGCAGTCTAGTTTTTTTTTGTTAAACAGCGTGAGTTTGGCCTAACCTTTCCCTTCTCTCCATTTTTTATCGAAGTTTTTCGGTATTTCGAAATCACTCCCCGTATGGTTGCCCCTAACTCGATTCTTTTCATGTGTTCTTTTGAGTCTATCTGTTTGAGCTAGGGATTCTGTAATACCCGGCTAGACTCCGGTATCGGAATTCCTACCGTCCGGTGGAATCTCGGATGTCGGAGACCTCTAGAAGGGTAAAACCATGTTTTCATGAAATATTTTAAAGTTTTTGATGATTTTAAGTAAAGAGGAAATGAGTTTTTGAATAAAAACAACCTTGGAGGAAAACCCAGGTTCGGCCGCCGAACATGCAGGCATTTCGGGTGTGCCTTAGGCCCCCGAAGGCATAGGTTGAGGAAAGTCCAGGTTCGGCCGCCGAACCTCAAGTTCAGCCGCCGAATATGGCATGCATGCGGAGGCACGTTCGGCCCCCGAACGTGGCCTGGCCAGCCACTATAAAAGGGTCCCTTAGCCGAAAACGGGCGAGTTTTTGTCCCCATTGTCGGCCAAGGTGAGCTCTCCGCCGTTCCTCATCAATCCTTGAGTTTTTCCTTCAAATCTTTCAAGATTTTCACAAGTTTTTGCTTTGTTTTGAAGATTTTCGAGTTTAAAGCAAGTTTTGGAGCTTTGAGGTTCAAGAACTCAAAAATCTCCCACCTCCGAGTTTAGGACGTCTCTCTCTCGATTTTCAAGAGGTAAGAGCCGATCTTAAGCTCATTTCATGTTTAAAGTAAGTTCTATGCAAGATCTATGGGGTAGAATGCATGTTTAGCTTATAGTTAGGTTTTTGAGTTTATGTTGTGTTTTTGAGCAATGTGTTGTTGTTGTGTGTTGTAGTTGGGGTTTAAGTTAGTTTGAAGCCCCTAGGAGCCAATGTATGTATATTTGCCTGATTTGAATGAGTTACTTGCATGTGGGAAGTTTTGGAGGCAAATATGCATAGAAGAGCTGAGTTTCTGCCATTCTGGGAGAAACCAGGTTCGGCAGCCGAAGGAACTTTCGGCCGCCGAACCCTCTTGTGGAGGCAGCATTCGGCTGCCGAAGCTTGCCCCCGAAAGAGGACTTTGCCTCTGTCTGGGAGTTTCGGCCGCCGAAAGTGCCGTCAAACATGCATGAGTTTCGCCTCTGTCTGGGAGTTTCGGCCGCCGAAGGTGCCGCCAAACCTGCCTGATTTTCGGCTCTGAAGGGACTTTCGGCCGCCGAACCTGCCGCCGAAAGTGCCCTGTCCAGCCTTCCTTTGCATGTTTTGCATGAATGTTTTGAGGAGTTTTAGAGGGTTTTTGGGGGATGTTTTAGAGTTATTTTATAGTATGTTGGTGCCTCATTTGAGTCCACCTGTGTAGGTTCGGACCCGAGGAACCGAGGATCTCAGCAGTGAGTCAGCTACTTCAGTCAGTGTCAGAGCTAGCCAGAGGTGAGTGGAATAACTCTTATTCTTTAAATAAATAAACCAGTTTTGAGCATGTTCATGCATCACGGATGCCATGTGATATTTTAGGTTGTTTGCATTAGAAATCACGAATATGTTGCATTGCATAATATGTTGATTGATGTGGATGAATGTTGAATGATCCATTAGCCCTCGTATGTTATGACATGATGATATGATATGGAAGTCCAGGTGTGGCCTGCACTACGCCCCTGGCACTATGTAAGAGAAAGACCGAACGTGGCCTGCACTACGCCCCCGGCACCATGGATTATGTATGTTATGTTATGTATAAGAGAAAGACCAGGTGTGGCCTGCACTACGCCCCTGGCATGATTGGAATATGTAGAGGGCTAAATGGTGACAAGTTCATCCTTGATATGATTAGTTGTGATGTGATGCATTCCATGATAACATGTGTTTTAAATGCTTTATGATTCTGCTCACTGGGCTCTTGTAGCTCACCCCTCTCCCAAATTCTCCAGGTTTGCAGGTGCGGGTTAGACAGAGAATTCAAGAAGAGTAATGAAGTCTTATGCATGTAATAGTTAGAATGTAGACATGACAGTTTGTATAATGATGTATAGATATGTAATGTAACGATATTAAGGTTAGAAGTGTGCTTGACCATAGTATATTGTAATCCCTTTTTGATACATGATCTAAATGTTTATTGATGACTATGTTTAGCCAACTCAACACTTGTTATGCCACCCATTGGGGGCATTGATGTGATCCCACTGAGGGGTCAAGTTTATGATTATGTATATGTTCAGTGCATGCACAGGTTGAGTTTGGTGTATGATAGAATGTATGAAAGAAAAGTTTTAAATTTTTATGTATGATTGTTGATCATGTATGGGATTAAACAGGTTTACAGGTTACGTGTCAGGCTTGCTACGGGTCCCGGCGGCCTTAAGCCGATCTGGACCCTAGCGCCGGTAGCGGTCTGATTTTTGGGTCATTACAGAATGGTATCAGAGCCCTAGGTTCATATGGTCGGACCTAGAGTGTCGGGCTCATAGATGTTATAGAAGGTCAAGCACAATAGGAAAGATCATGTCCACTAGGATAGGATGTGGAGTCCTGTCTTGCATGATGATGTGAAATGCCATGATTATATGCATGTGCATTAATGATATGCTATGATGTGTGATGCGGGTTCATGTGTGCCCACATGAACCATATGATGCTAATGTTCATATGATGTGTACTGTTTTTCAGAAAACAGGATGAGAGGAACTCGTCGATCAGCAAGATTGACTGGAGTACCACCTGAGGATGAGGGCACGAGCGCCCGTCCTTCAGCATTGCCTAGGGCAATGTCTAGTAGGTCTAATAGAGAAAGAGCAGTAAGAGACCCTAGAAGGTCTTTGGATCTGGGTAGAAGCAGATCAGTCAGAGGAACAGTTCAGGGAGGAGCGTCAGAGGACTTGGGGGATGATATGGATGTAGAGCAGAGGAGGGATGGCAGTTTGGGAGTTAGCATGTCAGAAGAGGGAATGGGAGAATCCCAAGGAGGCACTCAGACCTCGGGATTTGTTCAGCCACCTTACTACCCACCCTTCTCACAAAACCTTGGGTATTCGATGGGAGGTACATCGGATTACCATAGCTTTAGCCCTTATCCCACACAGATGCCATACCCACCTTATTATCCACCATATCCACAGTATCCAATGTATTCACCCCCACCTTACTATCCAAATCCAACAAACCCTACCCCGGGGGATGCTGCACCTTCTCCTCCTCCAGCTGAACCAGCAGCCCCAGTTACTCAACCTTCTAGACCTAGCTCAGCTAGTGGGAGCAAGGTCAAGATGACCGACTACATGAAGTTGGGTGCTCCGCAGTATGAAAAAGGGGATGACCCGTTTGTGTATCTTGAGAGGGTCAAGGTGATCACAGATGAGATTGGGGCTGATGATAGTAGAGCCATTTAGATGGCTGGGTTCACACTTAAGTGCAAGAAGGCACGAGAGTGGTTCAAGAATTATGTGAACCCAAAAGTGGATAGCATGTCTTGGGAGGAGTTTGCAAACGAGTTTGCAGGATGGGCTTTCCCAGATAGTTCAAGGGAGCTGAAGATGATAGAGTTTGAGCAGTTGAGGCAGACTGATGAGATGGGTGTAGAGGAGTTCTCAGATAGATTTTTGGAGTTGTTGCCATTTGCAGGGCAAAACCTTGATTCAGACCAGAAAAGGTCAAGGAGGTATATCATGAAACTCCACTCCAGATATTTCTCCTTGATCCAGTCAGCAGATAGGGAGAGCTTCCATGCCATAGTGGATATGGCCCGAAAAATGGAGGCCAGTGCCATCGTTCAGGGGACAGTTAAACAGTCAGTGGCACAGTGATCAAGCATAAATTAGCCACATTTTTATTATCTTTTTTATTGCTTATTTACACATTCTTTAGTTTAATTTATGGTTTTTATCTTGTTTTTACAGAAAAGGAAGAAATTGGAAAATTGGAGAAAAAGTGCAGAAAATTGACAGAAAAGTGATTGGGTCAGTGATTTGCCCAGTGATCCGCCCAGATCAAGCTGAAGCAGAAACCTGGAGGCAACAAGTGATAAGGTCAGTGATTTGCCCAGGACACTCGAAGACACTGGCCAAATCACTCGCAGAAGACAGAGAGAACTGACTCACAGAAACGTGATCGGGTCTGTGATTTGCCCAATCACTTGAAGAAACTGGTCAAATCACCGGGCAAATCACTTTCACAACAGAAACTGACAGCAGAGCGGGAATTTGGGCAGAAAACAGAAATCCGAATTTTCAGAAGTCCAAATCCAATCCAATCATTACCAACATAAAACCAAGAGCCACGAAAGAGCTTCTCATCCAAGGAATTCCAATTGCAATTAAATTCAACATCAAAAGAGGAGTCAAACACCAAATCAAAAAGGGATTTCAAAACCCTAGATAGATAGAATTCTTCAGCTATAAAAGGAGAACCTCCAAACCAGCAAAATATCTTCTGAAGGGCAACTCAACTCGCCAGAAACTCTCCAGCATCTTCCTTTTTCTTTTCTTTTCATCTTTTTGTGTATTTAGTCCACCATGAGTGGCTAAACTCCTCCTTTTCTAGTTGAAGTTGGTGAATTTCAGATTTTGTGATGAATTGGGAGATTTAATACTCCATTATTGAACTCTTGTTTATTTCAATATTTATGCAATCTGATCTTTTCCATAATTATTACTTTGCTTTTAGAATCAATAAGGGCCCATTGCTTTTAAATTACTTAAGTGATAAATTGTTTGAATGATTTAGGTCCGTAATTGCTTAAATTGTTTAAACTCACATTTAATCAAATTGCATAATCTAAACTTGACCACGCGGTTGGCAAGGTTAGAATTAGGTTTCTCTAAGTCTTAATGCAGTTAACAGTTGTTCGATGCTATAATGCCCCAAGGACGTTCCTTGGCAACTTGTTAACTAGTGTTTGATTAGCGAACGTTTCCTAATCAAACTAGAACTAAGGAGGAATTTGGATTGTGAGAAGCGTCTTCCACATCCAAAACTAATTTATTGGAATAAATAGGAGAGTTAAAGGATCAATGATCAATTCTAAACAATCTGAAATAAGATCCATACTTCAACTAGAAGCTTTTCTCTTATTGATTTACTCATCTTTAAATTATTTGCTTGCTATTGTTAATTAGCTTTAGTACATCTTCAACACAAAACCCCCCTCTTTTTATTTGTTATTTACTCATCTTGGTTATTATTAGGAAGATCTTTAGTGTCAATTCCCTGTGGTTCGACCCTATTGCCACTATCTACAAGTTTTTTGTTGATTGTTTAATAGGTTTATTTTTGACGGCTTCGACAACCGCCTATCACACAGCCTTCTGGTTCTAAGACCCCAGGCTCTTCTTTAATGAGTGCAGCAGCTTCAGGTAGCAAGAAGTGGGACAGAGGTCCCAGGAAGTCTAAGAAGAACAAGTTCTAGAACAAGGTTAAGTCCAGTCTGGGACTAGGGAGTGGCTCAAGCTCTGGTGCGGATAATGCAGTTTGTGCAAGGTGTGGTAAGCCACACAAGGGAATATGTCAGTTCGGGACGACAGCCTGTTTCAGATGTGGTCAGGAGGGGCATATGGCTCGAGAATGTCCAAGAGCAGTCCCGATGGCTCAGTCCCAGCAGACAGCTTCATGTAGTGTAGCGCAGCCAGCAGCTCCAGCCATGACTCAGGCCAGTGGCAGAGGCAGAGGGAGAGGGACGGCCTCTTCTTCAGCGGGTTTCAGAGGTGAAGGTCCATCAGCTCCAGCACGGATCTTCACGATGACTCAGCAGGAGGCAGACACATCTAACACCATGGTGGCAGGTAACTTAGTCATTGGTTGTTCAGATGTGTATGCCTTGATGGACCCGGGTGCATCTCACTCTTTTATTGCACCGAGAGCCGTCCAGAGGTTAGGGTTGATGATCTCTGAGTTAGAGTGTCCTCTCTGGGTCAGTGGACCCAAGTGTGATCCATCAGTGGCAGAGTCAGTCTGCCAGTGTAGTCCTGTGTTTGTTGAGGGAAGATGCTTGTCCGCCAACCTTGTGGTTCTAGACTTGACAGATTTTGACGTCATTCTAGGGATGGACTGGTTATCTACCCATGGTGCTACCTTGGACTGCAGGGACAAGGTAGTCAGGTTCAGAGGTCAGGATGGGTCAGAGGTAGTCTTCAGAGGAGACAGGAGGGGTACACCTAGAGGTCTGATATCAGCTCTTCAGGCTCGTAGGTTGCTTAGGAGGGGATGTCAGGGGTATTTGGCTCATGTGAGAGAGCTTAGCAGTCAGGTTAAAGAGCCCGCCTCGGTGCCAGTGGTTAGAGAGTTTCTAGACGTCTTCCCAGACGAGTTGCCAGGTTTACCACCTGCTAGGGAGATAGAGTTCGAGATAGAATTGATGCTTGGAACCCGACCGATCTCTATCCCTCCCTACAGGATGGCTCCAGCGGAGTTGAAGGAATTGAAAGAACAGTTGCAAGAGCTGGTAGACAAGGGCTTCATCCGACCGAGTACCTCACCTTGGGGTGCTCCAGTCTTGTTTGTCAGAAAGAAGGATGGATCCCTTAGACTTTGTATCGACTACAGGCAGTTGAACAAAGTCACTACCAAGAACAAGTACCCTTTGCTAAGGATCGACGATCTATTCGACCAGCTAGCAGGAGCGGGTTGTTTCTCCAAAATAGATCTGAGATCTGGGTACCATCAGCTGAGGATCAGAGATGAGGATGTGCCAAAGACGGCTTTCAGGACCAGATATGGGCATTTTGAGTTCCTTGTAATGCCGTTCGGGTTAACCAACGCCCCTGCAGCATTTATGGATCTCATGAATAGAGTGTTTAGCCAATACCTGGATCACTTCGTTATTGTCTTCATAGATGATATCTTAGTGTATTCCAGGAATGCAGAGGAGCATGCCCATCATCTGCGGTTGGTTTTGCAGACCTTGAGGGAACATGGCTTGTATGCCAAGTTCTCTAAGTGTGAGTTCTGGCTGAGGAGCATTTCATTCTTGGGGCATGTCATGTCAGAAAATGGAATAGAGGTGGACCCCAAGAAGACAGAAACTGTGGCTAACTGGCCTAGACCCACTTCAGTGACGGAGATCAGGAGTTTCTTGGGTTTGGCAGGTTACTACAGGAGGTTCGTTAAGGACTTCTCGAAAATAGCAGCTCCTCTGACCAGACTAACCAGGAAGAATCAGAAGTTTCTGTGGACCGACCAGTGCGAAGAGAGTTTTGAAGAGCTTAAGAAGAGGTTGACTTCAGCACCAGTTTTAGCTCTGCCATCTAGTGATGAGGACTTTACAGTCTTTTGTGATGCTTCCCGTGTGGGACTGGGTTGTGTACTGATGCAGAATGAGAGGGTGATTGCTTATGCTTCTAGGCAGCTAAAGAAGCATGAGTTGAATTACCCCACACATGACCTTGAGATGGCAGCAGTAATCTTTGCGCTCAAGATGTGGAGGCACTACCTCTATGGGGTAAAATGTGAGATCTTCACAGATCATAAAAGCCTGCAGTACATCCTGAGTCAAAGAGATTTGAATTTGAGACAGAGGAGATGGGTAGAGCTGCTGAGTGACTATGATTGCAAGATTCAGTATCATCCGGGTAAGGCGAATGTCGTGGCAGACGCCCTAAGCCGGAAGTCACTAGGCAGTCTATCCCACATCACGGCAGAGAGGAGACCGGTGGTGAAGGAGTTTTACAAGCTTATTGATGAAGGTCTACAGTTGGAGTTGTCTAGTACAGGTGCTTTAGTGGCCCAGATGAGAGTGACACCTGTGTTTTTGGAGCAAGTGGCTCAGAAACAGCATAAGGACCCAGAGTTAGTGAAGATTGCCAGGACTGTTCAGTTAGGCAAGGACAGTGAGTTTAGATTTGACAGTAAGGGGATCCTCCGCTATGGAAGTCGTTTGTGTGTACCAGATGACATAGGGCTAAAAGGAGACATTATGAGGGAGGCTCATAATGCAAGATACAGCGTTCACCCGGGAGCCACCAAGATGTATCAAGATTTGAAGAAAGCTTATTGGTGGCCAGCGATGAAGAAAGAAGTGGCACAGTTTGTGTCAGCCTGCGAAGTGTGTCAGAGGGTGAAGCTGGAACATTAGAAGCTGGCTGGAATGCTTAACCCGCTACCTATTCCAAAATGGAAATGGGAGAATATAGCTATGGACTTCGTAGTGGGGTTACCGGCGACGTCGAACAGATTGGACTCCATATGGGTGATTGTGGACAGACTCACCAAATCTGCTCACTTCATCCCTGTCAGGAGTGGCTACTCTGTGGACAAGTTGGTGCAGGTATATGTGGATGAGATCGTCAGGCTGCATGGGGTTCCTGTTTCGATAGTGTCTGATAGAGGGCCCCAGTTCACCTCAAGATTTTGGCGGAGTCTGCAGAATGCCTGACTTTCGTCACTAGAGAGGGACTTTCGGCCGCCGAAGGTGCCGCCGAAAGTGCCCGAGTTTCGTCTCTGGAGAGAGGGTTCGGCCGCCGAAAGTGCCGCCGAAAGTGCCCTGTCCAGCCCTTTCATGGTTATTTTCTATGCATGTTTAAGTGATGTTCTAGAGGGTTTTTGGGGAGTTGTTTATGAGTTCTTTAGAGTGTGTTTGGCACCTCATTCGAGTCCACGTGTGTAGGATCGGACCCGAGGGACCGAGGAGGCCATCAGTGTTAGCAGTTGCAGAGTCAATCCAGCGTCTGCCAAAGGTGAGTAGAACTAAACTTAATCTTTATTTTATGAAATCAAATGCCTAAAGCATGTTCATGCATCATGTTTATATGTAATAGGTTGATTGCACTAGTTCCACGAATATGACGCATTGCATCATTTACTGTTGATGTGGATGGACCAAGGCGACCCCAATAGCACTAGCTATGTTATGTTAATGAAGTCCTAAGGAGCCCCTTGAGGGCCGGGCATAATGAAGTCCTGAGGAGCCCGAAGGGCCGGGCACCATGTTATGTTACAGACAGAGGGAGTTTTGGTGGTCATGTCCAATCCGTTATGTGAAATGTTTGTGCTGTGACGCATTTCATAAAAGCATGTAATTAACGAACTGTTTTATTGTTTCTACTCACTGGGCTTTTTAGCTCACCCCTCTCCCCTAACTCCAGTGTTGCAGGTAGAAGGTCGATCGGGAAGTCTCAAGAGTTAAGGTTGTGCTTATGTAATAGATTAGAGTTGTGTGGACATGTAATGTAAATTGAGATAATGTATTGTAAGATAATGAAATGTAATGTAATGCAAGTAAAAGTAGAGTTTTGTTTATGGATTAGTATTGTGCTTGGCCCTAAGACTTGGTTAGTCCCTGTTTAGTACATGATGTATGTAATGGTTTAATATTGAGTTGTGTTGAACCAAACTTGTGGCATGTGTTGGTTACCACGCTAGAGTTTGATGAGGACCCTAGTGGAGGTCTTATGTTTGTGGTTTGATGCGTGCACAGGTTAAGTTCTAGTTCTTTGGATGTGACTCCGGCTTGATGTATGTTATGTTGACCCAGCTAGAGTTTTGATAAGGACTCTAGTAGGGGGTTCTTTATGTTTCCAGTTATGTTGCATACAGGTCAAGCTCGGTATTTACATCAGATGTTACAGTTTTTATGTTAAGTTTTGATCATGTATGGGATTTGACCAGGTGATAGGAGGTATGTTTGGCTTGCTACGGGTCCCGGCGGCCTTAAGCCGATCTGGATCCTAGCGCCGGTAGCGGTTCGGGCCGTTACAGAGGGGTATCGGTTTTCGAGTCGTTACAGAGTGGTATCAGAGCATAGGGCCTCATCAGTACGGTGTGCTGAGCAAAAATGCTCAAGGGTTAAAGATATCCCACATCGGAAAGAGGTTGGTTTAGAGGTCATAGAAGGGCAAGCACAATAGGTAAAAATCATGTCCACTAGGATAGGATGTAGAGTCCTGTCTTGTATGATAATGATGTGGAATGCCATGATTTTATGCATGTGCATTAATGTTATGTATGGTATGCTATGTATGCTATGTGTGATGCAGGTTCATGTGTTTTCATATGAACTGTATGATGCTAATGATTTTTTGTTTGCTTGTGTGTTGTTCTTCAGAGGAGCCAGAATGCGAGGCTTTTGTCGATCTGTGGAATCGACTGGAGTTCCATCTGAGAGGGAAGGTATGGATACATTTCCCCCTGCTCTGCCAAGAGCGCAGTCGTGGGGAGTCAGCAGATGGGGAACATCAAGGGACCCTGGAAGGTCTTTCGATGTAAGCAGAGAAGGAATGGCTCCAAGAAGGATGTCAGCTAGTGTGAGGGAAGTAGAGTTGGATGTTCAGAGAAGAGATGTCAGTTTGGGAATCAGAGTGCCAGAGGAAGGCATGGGAGATTCTCAGGAGGATGCTCAGACTCAGGATTCTAGAATCTCGGGTTCAGGAGGGATTGATCCCTCCACTTTGAGTACAGCTTCCACGAAAAGTAAGAAGTGGGGCAGAGGCCTCAGAAGGTCGAAGAAGAAATTTTGGGCGAATTTGAAGTCTAGTCTGGGTTTAGGTGGTGGTTCGAGCTCTGGCTCAGGCAGTTCAAGATGCATGAGGTGCGGAAGGCCGCACAAGGGAGTCTGTCTGATTGGGACTAATCTATGTTTTAGATGCGGTCAGGAAGGGCACATGGTACATGAGTGTCCCATTGTGCCCCGGTTGGCACAGTCTCAGTGGACATCTTCAGGTAGAGCGGCTCAGCCAGTGGCTCCAGCCATGGTTCAGGTTAGTGGTCGAGGCAGAGGAAGAGGGTCAGCCTTTCTTTCTGAAGGTTCCCGCGGAGAAGGTCCGTCAGCTCCAGCTCGGATCTTCACCCAAGCTCAGCAGGAGGCAGACACATCGAACATGATGGTGTCAGGTATGCTCACTTTTGAATGTTCTGATGTGTATGTTGTTGTGAACCCTGGTATTTCTCTTTCTTTAGTTGCTCTAGGAGCCGTCGAGAGGTTGAGTTGATAGCTTCTGGACTAGAGTGTTCTCTTTGGGTCAGTGGACCCGAGTGTGATCCATCTGTGGCAGAGTCAGTCTGCCGGTTCAGTTCTGTGTCAGTTGAGGGTAGATGCCTTCCACCCGACTTCGAGGTCCTAGACTTGACTGTCTGGACGTTAGTTTAAGGTTGGACTGAGTTTTTCTGCTCGAGGTGCTATCTTGGTCTATAGAGACAAGGTAGTCAGGTTCAGAGGACAGGATGGGTCAGAGGTTTTCTTCTGAGGGAACACAATAGGGATGCCTAGAGGTTTGATGTCAACCTGTCAGGTTCGTAGGGTGCGTAGGAGGGGTTGTCAGAGGGTTCTAGCTCTTGTTTGAGGGTTTAGCAGTCAGGTCAGGGAACCGGCCTCAGTGCCAATTGTAGAGAGAGAGTCTTAGATGTTTTCCCAGGCGAGCTGTCAAGTTTACCACCTGCTAGAGAGATAGAGCTTGGAACTAGAAGTGATGCCTAGCATCAGGTTCATCTCTATTCTTCTCTATAGGATGGCACCTGTAGAGTTGTAGAAGTTGTTAGAGCAGTTGTGAGACTTGGTAGACAAGGGGTTTTATCCGACCTAGTACCTCACCCTGGATTGTTCCAGTGTGGTTGTGGGAAAAGAAGGATGAATCCTTGAGACTTTGTAACGACTGTAAGCAGTTGACCAAGGTCACTACCAAGGGCAGGTATTTCCATGCAGGATGGATGATCTATTGGGACAGCTAGTAGGAGCTGTTTGTTTTCCAAGATAGATCTGAAATCCGGGTACTACCTGTGAGAGTTAGAGTTAGTTTTGGGTTAATAGTGAGAAGAAGCCAGTTAGTAAAGATGAAGAGAGAAGAGTAAGGATCAGAGTAGCGCTTTGGAAGCGTGTTGTGTTTCAGGAGAAGGTTGGGTATTGCTAAGGTGTCTCTTTGGAAAGGTGTGTTTGGAAGACCCGGGAGTTCTTACTCCAGCAGTACCCGTGTCTCTCTTTTAGGAGAGAGGTTTTTAAGTTTTGCTAGCTTGTTTGCTTGCTTGTTTATGTATGCGTGATGCTATGATTTCAGAATGCCTGTTTGTTTGTGGAACATTCGGGGACGAATGTTCTTAAAGGGGGGAAGAATGTAATACCCGGCTAGATTCCGGCATCGGAATCCCTACCTTCCGGCGGAATCTCCGTTGGAATCTGGAATTCTGAAGATGCCAGAGGCTTCTAGAGGGGTAAAATGTGTTTTCTAAAAGGTTTTTACTGATTTCATGATTTTAAATGAAAAAGAATTGAGTTTTGAAAAGAAAAGACCAAGGAGGCATTTGCCAGGTTCGGCCGCCGAAAGTGAAGTTCGGCCGCCGAACATGGGAAGGTTTCGGGAGTGCTTTTGGCCTCCGAAAGATTTGTTTGAACGAGCCAAGGTTCGGCCGTCGAAGTTCAAGTTCGGCCGCCGGACATGCATGAGTTTAGGGGGCACGTTAGGCTGCCGAAGGTCTTCGACCAGGCCACCTATAAAGAGCCCTCAGATCGCAAATGGGTGAGTTTTCTCCCCATTCTCGAGCTCAGGTGAGTTTTTGTCCTCCCTTGGCCGTTTTCATGTTTTTCTTCATCTCCTTCATGTCTTTATGAGTTTCATGGTTGTTTTGAAGAGTTTTGAGAGCTTGGAGGCTTTTGGAGCTTGGATCCTCCACACCTCCGAGTTAGGGATCGCACCACCCCTTGATCTTCAAGAGGTAAGTGTAGATCCTTGCTTTCCTTGTGTTTTAATGAAGTTTTAAGTAAGTTTATTGGAGTTTTAATGGGTAGATACGCATGTTTAGGTTTATATAGGTTTTATGCCCAATGTATGCTTATGCCTGTTTATGTATGTTTATGTGATGTTATGTTGAAGGTTTAAGCTAGTCTATGCATGTGGGAGTGAGTATGCATGATGGAGAGAGAGTATGTGAGGATTTGGGTTGTTTTAGAACAAATGCATAAGGTAGAGGGTTTATGTTACCCTTTATGCAAATGTGTGTTTATGTATAATGAATGTATTGTTGTTGGGGTTTAGGATAGTTTGAGACCCCTATGTGCTTGGTTGCATGTTGTAGAATAGTTAATGCATGTTTTAAGAGGTTGGGTGCTTGTTTTGGGGTGTTTGGAAGGTTTGGGAGGCTTGTATGCATAAGAGGCTGAGTTCTAGATGAACTCAGGTTCGGCCGCCGAAGGTAGTTTCGGCCGCCGAACCTGCCTGTGGATGCATGGATTGGCCGCCTAACCTTGCCCCCGAAAGTTGAGTTTTGGCTTGAAAGCAGACTTTCGGCCGCCGAAGGAAGGTTCGGTCGCCGAAAGTGCCTGACTTTCGTCTCTGGAGAGGGACTTTCGGCCGCCGAAGGTGCCGCCGAAAGTGCCCGAGTTTCATCTCTGGAGAGAGGGTTCGATCGCCGAAAGTGCCCTGTCCAGCCCTTTCATGGTTATTTTCTATGCATGTTTAAGTGATGTTCTAGGGGGATTTTGGGGAGTTGTTTATGAGTTGTTTAGAGTGTGTTTGGCACCTCATTCGAGTCCACGTGTGTAGGATCGGACCCGAGGGACCGAGGAGGCCATCAGTGTTAGCAGTTGCAGAGTCAATCCAGCGTCTGCCAAAGGTGAGTAGAACTAAACTTAATCTTTATTTTATGAAATCAAATGCCTAAAGCATGTTCATGCATCATGTTTATATGTAATAGGTTGATTGCACTAGTTCCACGAATATGACGCATTGCATCATTTACTGTTGATGAGGATGGACCAAGGCGACCCCAATAGCCCTAGCTATGTTATGTTAATGAAGTCCTAAGGAGCCCCTTGAGGGCCGGGCATAATGAAGTCCTGAGGAGCCCGAAGGGCCGGGCACCATGTTATGTTACAGACAGAGGGAGTTTTGGTGGTCATGTCCAATCCGTTATGTGAAATGTTTGTGCTGTGATACATTTCATAAAAGCATGTAATTAACGAACTGTTTTATTGTTTCTACTCACTGGGCTTTTTAGCTCACCCCTCTCCCCTAACCCCAGTGTTGCAGGTAGAAGGTCGACCAGGAAGTCTCAAGAGTTAAGGTTGTGCTTATGTAATAGATTAGAGTTGTGTGGACATGTAATGTAAATTGAGATAATGTATTGTAAGATAATGAAATGTAATGTAATGCAAGTAAAAGTAGAGTTTTGTTTATGGATTAGTACTGTGCTTGGCCCTAAGACTTGGTTAGTCCCTGTTTAGTACATGATGTATGTAATGGTTTAATGTTGAGTTGTGTTGAACCAAACTTGTGGCATGTGTTGGTTACCACGCTAGAGTTTGATGAGGACCCTAGTGGAGGTCTTATGTTTGTGGTTTGATGCGTGCACAAGTTAAGTTCTAGTTCTTTGGATGTGACTCCGGCTTGATGTATGTTATGTTGACCCAGCTAGAGTTTTGATGAGGACTCTAGTAGGGGGTTCTTTATGTTTCCAGTTATGTTGCATACAGGTCAAGCTCAGTATTTACATCAGATGTTACAGTTTTTATGTTAAGTTTTGATCATGTATGGGATTTGACCAGGTGATAGGAGGTATGTTTGGCTTGCTACGGGTCCTGGCGGCCTTAAGCCGATCTGGATCCTAGCGCCGGTAGCGGTTCGGGCCGTTACAGAGGGGTATCGATTTCCGGGTCGTTACATGTACCTTCGGGCTGCAATGACCTCCCTCAGCTGACCCTTTCTGAGCATATCGGCCTTCTCAGACCGACTTCTGTTGAAAAGAAGTATGATATCGAGAAGTGCATGTTTGTGTCTAGTCTCCAGGATTGCAAAGAAGCCGGTATTTGCCCTGTTGATGTGTTGTTTGCTCTTTACTTCTGTCTGTTGTTCGATATGTCCCTGATATGTTTGATTTTTGTTTCTTTGTAGCTTCCAAACTCCCCATGGAGAAGATTAAGCCACCCAAGAATTTTGTCTTGTCTCGGGAGAGCATGAGGGCTGCTCTGGACGCTTTTCGTGCCGGAATGTCAATGGCTGATATGACTCGGGAGGTCGCCGAGCTCATCTCTCCTCGATCCACTGGTCGAGCTATTCCTCCTACGCCGAGCTCCAAAGGTCATCGTTTAGGAGCTCCCAAAGCCTCCAGTCGCAGCCGGTCTCACTCCTCTCCCAAGTCTCCCTCAGCCACAAAATCTAAACCGGCCTCACTTCCGACGTCTCAGGAGCTCGTCGTGATCGAGGAATCTGTCGAAGAACAACTCCAAGAAAGCACCGAGATCCCCTTAGCCATTGAGGGTGCCTCCGAGGATGCGGCCGAGGTCGTCCTAGCTAGCGAGGGTGGAGTTGAGGTCGTCCCAACTAGCGAAGGTGGGGTTGAGGTCATCCCAACTGGCGAGGGCGGAGTTGAGATCGTCCCAGCTAGCGAAGGTGGGGTCGAGGTCGTCCCATTTGGCCAAGGTATTTCTGAAGACAAGGCAAAGGCCAAAACCATTCCTACTGCTTCTCGTCAGAATAAGACCTCGATCGGCAGTGGTGTCGTTGTCAAGGAGGCCGCTAGCAAGCGAGCTCCTCCCTCAGAAGCTCCTGCTGCAGCTCCAGCTCCAAAGAAGGCCCCTACCCCTAAGCAACCGGCTCCAGCTCTGCCTCCCCTCAAGAAAGAGAAGACTTTTGTGGAGCCGTTGTTTTCTACCCCCAATAATGAGACTCTGAACACAGAAGACATCACCCCCCTGACCCTCGTCTGCTTGCCCTTACTGGCCTCCTAGCCAGCTCTACCCGGGAGCAAGCGGCGTTCCATTCTTGGACTCGAGGGGAGTTAGGGGACACAGTTAGGGAGATGCTCCTTATGGTGAGCTGTTCTCTTAATTTTGGGTTGTATTTTACTCCCATTGTTTTCTCTTTTAATAGTTTTTCTCTTCTTGTTAGGTGATGGGCCTCTTTATGGAGATGATGCCCGCGACCAATCTCTCCAGAGCTCGGTGGACTGCCAGATCGAGGAGGCCCTCCATGAGAGAAACCTCACTGCCACCAGCGATGCCAGGGTTCAGCTCGTCGCAGCTCACAGCCATCTGAAGACCCTTAGAGAGGAGCTGACTTGGACGTAGGATGCCGTTAGGAGAGCTGATGGGAGGGCAGCTGCAACGGAGGCTCGTTGCAAGGAAGTTTTAGCTCTGTTGTCCTCTCTAGAGGAAGCTCGGCGGGAGCGGGATGAAGCTGTGGCTCAAAGGGATGAGGTCTGGCACAAATGTGAGATAGCTAGGACAGATTGCGATTACGCCTAGTATAACGATCCGGAAACCGGACCGCTACCGGCGCTAGGATCCAGATCGACATAAGGTCGCCGGGACCCGTAGCAAGCCTAACATACATCCTGAATACCTGTCAAATCCCATACATGATCATACATATCCATAAACATGAGAACTTTTTTCTTTTCTTTTACCAAGCTCAACCTGTGCATGCACATAAATATAAACATAAACCACACACTGGAGTCTCATCAAATGCTCCAATGGGGTATTTCATCAAACATCAAGCTTGGTTGAATATAAACATCATAAAACATAGATCATGTATATACATGGGATTATCCAAATATACTATGGTCAAGCACAATTCTAATCCTCAATATCAATATTACATAACATGACTGATCATAACCTTACTTCATTTTACAAATCATCATGTCCACATCTAACTATTACAAATCACATGACTTTACTCTTCTGGATTTCCTGATCTAGCCCGTACCTGCGACCCTGGGGGATATAGGGAAAGGGGTGAGCCACTAGAGTCCAGTGAGCAGAATAATAAAACATTTAAAACTTATGCCATCATGTAATGCATCATATCACAGACAAGTCACATCAAGGGTAAACCTGTCACCAAATAGTCCCAGCATCATATCCGTGCCAGGCCGTAGAATGGGGTCCTGGTCTTCCTGTCATATCATAACATTACTTACCATTGCCCCAGGGCCTCATCTGGGCACCTGGTCTTCGCGTTCCATGCCGTGCCAGGCCGTAGAATGGGGTCCTGGTCTTTCCTCAGGGACTAATTGGATCATACAGCATTCACCCACATCCACAACAAAGAATGCAGTGCAACATATTCGTGGATTCTAATGCAACAACCTATTATATCACATGGCATTCGTGATGCATGATTCATGCTAAAACTTTCATTAATTTAAAACATAAGGTTTATTCTACTCACCTTAGGCTAACTCTAACAATGAACTGAAACAGCTGACTCACTGCTGGGGTCCTCGGTTCCTTGGGTCCGAACCTACACAGGTGGACTCAAATAAGGGACCAAACATACTAGAACATGAATCTAAAAATATCCCCTAAAGACCCCCCTAAAACACCTCAAAACAATCAAAGAATTCATGCAAAGGAGGGCTAAACAGGGCACTTTCGGCTGCCGAAAGTCCCTCCAGAGCCGAAAGTCATGCACCTTCGGCGGCACTTTCGGCGGCCGAAGGTTCTCTCCAGAGGCGAAACTCATGCATGTTCGGCGGCACCTTCGGCGGCCGAAAGTCCCCTCCAGAGACGAAAGTCCAATTTCGGGGGCAGACTTCGGCAGCCGAAAGCTTGCCTCCACAGGCAGGTTCGGCGGCCGAAAGTCCCTTTGGCTGCCGAACCTGAGTTTCTCCCAAAGTGGCAGAAACTCGGCTCTTATGCACATTTGCCTTCCAAAACCTTCAATCATGCATACAACTCAACCAAAACATGCATAAACACATACATAAGCTCCTAGGGGCTTCAAACTATCCTAAACCCCAACTACAACACAGCAAAAGCAACTCAGCAACCTACATTGTCCATAAACACAACTCAAAACCTAACAAAGCTCAACTGACCTAAGCATGCATTTCTACCCCATGAATCAACTTGAAACTTGTTTAAAACATATACTGAGCTCAAGATCGACTCTTACCTCTTGAAGATCGAGAGGAAAAATGATCCTAGCTCGGAGATGGGAGAGATCGAGTTCCTTGAACCTCCAAGCTCCAAAACTTGCTATTTGCTTTAAAATCTTCAAAACAAAGGTGAAAACTCATAAAAATCATGGAAGATTTGAAGGAAGAACTCAAGATCGGCATGAGGGCGGCGGAGACTCACCTTGGCCGAAAATGGGGAGAAAAAGCTCACCCGTTCGGACATGGAGACCCCTTTATAGGTGGCTGGCCAGGCCACTTTCGGGGGCCTAACGTGCCTCCGCATGCATGCCATGTTCGGCGGCTGAACATAAGGTTCGGCGGCCGAACCTGGACTTCCCTCACTTATGCCTTCGGGGGCCTAAAGCACTCCCGAAGCGCATGCATGTTTGGCGGCCGAACCCGAGTTTTCCTCCAATGCTATTTTCATGCAAAAACTCATTTTCTTTCTTGCTTAAAAACATAAATTACATTAAAACATTTTATAAAAACATGGTTTTACCCTTCTAGAAGTCTCCGACTTCCGAGATTCCACCGGACGGTAGGAATTTCGATACCGGAGTCTAGCCGGGTATTACACCTAGGCCCATTTCGAGACTGTGAAATCCCAGAAAGAGGAGGCCTTAGCCCGAGTTGTTGTTCTCGAGCAAGAGCTGAACAAAGGCACCGAGGATCTGAAGATCCTAACTTTGGCTGCAGAGGGTTTGAAGCTTCAGAACCAGCAGCTCTGTCAGGAGGTTAAGGTCATAGAGGGGAGGTGCTCTGCCCTTCTCGAGGATGCCAAGTTAACTGAAGACAAGGTCCGGTTAGCTTGTGAGGAGTATCTGCAGGAGTTTAAGGGATCTGCTGAACTAGAAGCTGAGATCGATCAAGCTTGTCAGAGGTGTCTGCGAGAGTACAAGGACTCTTCAGAGTTTCAAACTGAAATCAGGCAAGCCTGTGAAGATCATCTTCAACATTATAAAGACTCCCCTGAGTTGAAGGCTAAGATCGAGGGGGCTTGTGAAGCGCGAATTGCGGAGTTCAAAGCTTCTGATACAATGAAGAATGAGTTGTGGCATAGAGCTTTTCGCATGTTCGCCTCTGGGTTTAACCAGGGTTTGAAAGAGGCTAGGGATGCCCCCTCCACTCCATTAGCTCGGCTCCGAGCCCCTGAGGTAGACTCCAATGGGGAAGAGGTGCGCTATGGGGAGGACGATAATCCTCTATCCAAGAACGCTCCAACCTTGCCAACTGGACCCCAAGATGAGGGTGATGGGTCTCCGAGCTCCCAAGTTGAGGGTGATGACGCCGCGCTGCTTATAGAGGGTACTGGACTTCTCGAGGGTGACAGTGTAGTTAGCATAGGGGACAATGTAATTATTGAGTTTGAGCCTCTTAGCATTATTTTGCCAGATGTAATAGGTGATAAATAAATAAATAAAGACTATGTTTTCCTTTTCATGCTTGCGTTGTCTTTTTCTTTCTACTGCTTGAATTTTTATAACAATATGAAAACGTGTGTCCCCTTGATGGATGAGATTTACCTATGGTTTGTACTTTAGTTGTACTTAGATTATTTTTTATTCAAATTGCTTTAATAGCTTGGCCAATCTACCTGTATCTCCTTAGGAAATTGTTAGTATATTTGCCCTAGACCATTATCTTGAACCTTTTTATATGTCGTTTTGGTTATTAATATTAGAGATTTTTATCATCATTATTATTTGTTTGCATATTACATAATAATAATTATCATCCCTGATTACTTATTATTATGTTTATAATAATAAAATATAGCTAGTATGATTATTGATTGATAATCATGAGATGATTATGTATATGTTGATATAATTCAATAATCATAGATACTTGTTAGAGAACAAAGTATTGGATGGACCCGCATTGAGATCACTACATGGGTTATTGTCATAAGTGAATCTCAAAGTAGTTATGTCTTAATCCTTTGACTTGAGATTGTCATAGTTTTCAATATAAGAACTATTATGTTTTGACATAACCAAACATTGTCTTTAATCGGACAATCATAAAAGTTATGATTGAGCATAATAGAAATTATGTAGAGGATATTGAACAATTAATATAGGATTTGTCCCTTTCTTTGAGAGATATCTTCTGGGCCCCTCAATAAGTGAGACTGAGAAATGCATGGCCGTGCTCAAATGAATTGATAGTGTGATTAATATCATTTGAATTTATCAGTTTACTTAGAGATCGAGAAATCATAAGTTTGAACATTATAAGTTTGACATTGACCATGACTTATGTTCAAACTAGATATCGTGTGACAAAGGGATTGATACATGTTTTATTTATTAGGCTTTATCGAACTATTGATCCTCATATTAGTTGGGTAATCATAATATCTTGCTAGAGGCCACTTATGACTTATAGGCCTTGTGGGACTGGACCTATTGCCAATTAATATGAGCCTATTGGGTCACACACAAAAGAACGTTGTTGATGTGCTATGACATGTTAATGGGCTAAAAGCCCAAAGCCCATTAATATAATTAATAATAATAAAGTGTTATTATTATTAATTATTTATTATTATAAGATAATAATATTTAAAAGATTTGCAGTCTATCTATAACTATTATAGATAAAGGACTTTATCACATAAGATATTTGAGTATCTGCGAGATTGTGATAGTGGGCTCTGAACACAACTCTTTTGGGAAAAACAAAAAGACTGAAACATATAAATACTCCTTCTACGAATTGTGGAGTGATGGTTTTTTTAGAAAATTCAGTCTAACAGTTACAGATTGTGGAGCACATAATTTATCCATCCTTGAGAGAGCTAGCACTCTAGAAAGATAGAAGACGTTCGTGTGGATACCATTGAGGGTGTTCGTTTGAAAAAGCAGCACCATCAGTCCGGCATTGTATCTTCTCGACGAGATTAACATGTTAGTCTCATATCCTTCCTTGGAAATAAACGAAGCACTCAGATTCTGGAAAAGGAAATCAGAGATTTTTATTTTTTCGCTGCGCAATTTGGGTTGTAATAATCTCAGGATTTCCCAACAGTTGAGGGGGGTTATCGTTTCTGGGACCCGAGGCGGGAGTGGTCTCTGCTCTCTTCTGTCCCAGGGCTGTTTGTATACCTCGGGTCTTTTGTTATGCCATCTCTCATGCCTGTCCGACCTCCTTTCTTCCGGATCTTTTCCTTTATCTGCAGCCTCTTTAGCGGACCTGCTGGTTGTTAAGGCATCATCTTGCCTTATATACTTCTCCGCTCTCTTCATCAACTCTGCTAAGGAGGTGGGCGATTTTCGGCATAGTGAGCCAAAGAACTCAAGGGAGGTGGTCCCCTTCTGTATGGCTTCCACAGCCCGGCTTTTATCCAGCTCAAGGATCTATAGGGCCTCTATGTTGAAACGGGCTACATACTCCCTCAGGGATTCATTTCTCTTTTGTCTGACTATCTCCAGATAACTGGTTTTTTTGTCAGCTAGTACTCCTGCTATGAACCGGCTGACGAAGATGTTGGCGAGGCCGCCAAAACTCCTGATACT
The DNA here is from genome assembly GCF_001659605.2 of Manihot esculenta. Lineage (NCBI taxonomy): Eukaryota > Viridiplantae > Streptophyta > Magnoliopsida > Malpighiales > Euphorbiaceae > Manihot > Manihot esculenta. The sequence continues at coordinate 6,684,046 of NC_035161.2, read as the reverse complement.
TCCTGTCTCCAAACTATTGAACCAAGTCCTTACCGGTCCCGTGAGCGTTGTAGGGAACACCTTGCACATTAAGGCATCCGACAAGGTCTGCAGCTCCATAAAGGTCTTATATTTGAGGATGTGCTCCCTCGGGTTTTCTGCCTCATCATACGTTGCCATAGGTGGCATCATAAATTTCTTGGTGATGGTCTCCTATTGGATCCACCCCAAGAAAAGTGAAGAGGTGGGCAAGAAAGTCTGGTTGTTCTCTTTTGGCCCCAGCTCGGCCAGAAGCTACTGTCTCATCTTCCGAAACTTCTGATCCATGTCTTCCTCCTCTTGTCTTGGCCTCTTCTCTAGGCGACATCCTTCTCTCCATTCCTCACTCCTTATCCTCCTAGCCGTTTCTGCAGAATAGCTTTCCGCTTCATCATTGTCAATAAGCTCCCTTGCCCTCCTTCCATGAACTCTAGTTATTAGCTCCTCCTGAACTCTAGTTATTAGCTCCTCCTCTCCACCAACTCCTCTGCTTCCTACTCCGGCTCTGTGGCTGCTTTGTTAAGGGGCCGGGTGGTTGAAGGTGTGTTGAGGCTCTACGACAGGGGTTGTCTCCACTACAGGAGACACATTCAACGGGATATTGAGACCCCTCTGTTGCATCATTTGCCATAGCCAGTGGGCGGTGTTTTGTAATTGAAGGGCTATGGTTTGGAGTTCTTAGTTGGATAGGGTGTTTTGGAGCGTGTTTCCTGCTGAACTTGGTGAGGGAACGGGTAGCATTGGTGGTTGGCTGGTGGGGTTGTGGGGCTGGAAAAAGAGAACTGCTGCCCTTCCTGGGCAGAGCTCAGGTCATTTGAGGTGTTAACAGCGTGATTTTCATTGTGGTTTGTCATTGTGGATCTCAATGGGTTTTACAGGAAAGGAAACTCCGGTGATGAGAAAACCTCATTCATTTTCCACAAACGGCGCCAATTGATATTTTGAGATCTAGAGAATAAGGTTTACAATGGTTGTGTAAGCTTAACCCCTGTGGAGGATGTTCCTCGCCTTTTATCTTTTTTTTCCTTTTGTCTACTATCGACGCCTAACGGCCTCTTTGCTACAGTACCGCCTGTCTCTGTCGGATAGATTCGTACGTATGAATGGCGACAGATGTCCTCTCCACATCAGGCGGCCATTTAATTCTCCCGGCGCGCATGCGGTAAGGCTGCGAGGTGACTGGGCCTGCCGTCCTCCCTCATGTCACGTTATTGGGCTAAGCTCAAGGTTGGGGCGCCTGGGCTTGTGAGTGGCCCGACCTACTTTCTGAGGTCATGTCTGGGTTGAAGGGGCCGATCTGATCCAACAGGGAGGATTCCTGAATCTTGGACTGGAGTAATTTTTGGGGGCTGCCCCCTTCTTGAATGCGTGAAACCCGGCGGTCATCAATTTTAATTAATAGATTCATAAATATTAATTTCGTATAAAAAATTAAATAATTTTCTATAAAATTTGCATGATTTTAACACTTTTATGATAGTCAAATATTAAATAATGCGCAAACAGCTCAATTAATTAATGATTTTATTGAATTTTAATTAAATAAATATATTTATAAATTAATTTATAAATTTATAAATAAATAATTTTTAAATTTTAATGATTCAAATATTTACACGTTCGAAATTTATTTTTTATTAAATTAACATAAAAATTTACAATTTATGATAATTTAATATTTATATATAAAAATAATAATTTATAATATATTCTGTAAAATTTGATAAAACTCGCAATTTAATATTTTTAATAATTAATAATTTATCTAAAATTTTATTATGTTAACAAAATAAATTTTTTATTAAAATTTATTATCACATTTTAATAATTTAATTATTAGAATTTCATTTTAAAAAACAATATAGTCCATTTAGTTTCTATAGTTTTAATATTTATAATAATTTAGTTGATTTTTCTATTTTATAGTTGACTAATAATAAATTTTATATAAATACTATTTTATTGATAAAAAAATTAAAAATTATATTATTAACTATAAAAATAAAAAGTAAATTTTGCTAAATTTTAAAAATTAAATTGTAAATTATATATATAATTTAAGATTTAGAGTTTAAGATTGTATTATTATGTTGTACAAAAGCTGAAGCACCTCAATTTCCTGGAAAATTCTAGAAAGTTACCATACCAAACCCAAATACTTTATGAGAAGGTTTAGGAAAAATAAGATTTGATTTGTTTGGTTTGATTTTTATTCGATTTGATTTTTATTAAATTTAACGGCTGAATTTTTTTCAATTATTTATTTTTAAAATTTAATTTTAAAACTTAGTTATAATCCGGTTATAATTACAATCAAGAACATTGTGACATTCAGTTGACGTGACCATGAGCACTATCACTTTTTTAACTAGATTAACTGTTTTTCTCATTTCTTTATTCACAAACAACGACTTGGTCAACTACTTAAATCCTAAGAAATAACCTTGTTAGTCGAGTCAGTACTTTGTTTTTTGCAGACGTCTAGTTCTGTATTTCCATTTTCTGCACAATTTCTAGGAAGCTTATAAACAATAACCAGAAATTCCTTTGACCTATCACGAATAAGCAATTTTTTTATCAAAAAATTATATAAAATTTATATATTTAAATAATATAAAACAAAAAAATAATATAATATTCAAAATTTTTAATTATAATTTATTAAAAATATATAAAATAATTTTAGTTTTAGTTTCTAAAACCCATGTTTGAAGGTTAGCACTTTTGCTAAGGTGATTCTCTTGCAAGTTCAAAAAAGAAATAATTGTATGTTGCTTTTGCTGACTTTGTTTGCCATCTCCATGCTTCCTCGGAAACTAACACCACAATGCCAATTACTTTCTCTCAAACATTAAACTCAACTACTTGTCGTTTAAGTCTCCGCAGACTTTCTTCCTTATTCCTTGCACCATTGCACCACAATACATAGATATCCAAGAAATACTTATCTTACTCTAATTAGGAACTACAATTATAACTCACAAATATAACAGTATGATATGAATTTATAATCATATTAAAATCAGTCAATAATTTATAAATCAAAATCAATTCGGTCTGTAGTAAACCCATAACGTAAGTGAGATTCATATGTAAAATAAATACAGTTTAAATATTTTTCGATGAATATCGAATCGAATTGAATCGAATCATAAGTTATTTCGAAATTCGGTTTAGAGCCCTCAATTCTATTGATCAAAATCGGGCCGCGGCCTAAGTCTATATATGTAGCCAAGTTACTTTCTTCCTCCAGTCTCCATCAAATACACATTATCAACAATGGAGAAACTGCTAGTGAACATCTCATATCCTGTTACTCTCTCTAGTTTTCAATTCTATTTTCAGGCCCTGCAAAAATTTCTCTTTCCAAAAGCAGCAGGCACCAAGAAAAGTTGCGACCCTGATGAGAAACTAAACCAAGAAGAGCTGAAAATTGTGATGGAACAGCTTGGAGTTGGCCATGACAGTGACGATGAGGAGCTTCTGCATCAAGAACAGATGTTATTAGGAGCAGAAGAGTTCTCGAGATTGTTCGAGGAAGAAGAGCCGAGCTTGGAGGAGTTGAAGGAAGCATTTGATGTGTTTGATGAGAACAATGATGGATACATTGATGCAAAAGATTTACAGAGAGTTCTATGTGGTCTGGGTTTTAAGGAAGGGAAACAATTGGAGGATTGTAAGAGAATGATCCATGCAGTTCTTGGAGGAGATAATGGGTTTGGAAGGGTTCGATTTATTGATTTTTTGAGATTTATGGACAAGTGTTTTTCATGAAAATTCTCAATCATAATTATTATAGTTTTGTTATAGGAGCATATAACAATTAAAAGGGGAGGAAATTAGGAAGAGAAGAGAGCAGGCAATTTTCCAAACAGCAAGCATCCATGTGGGTGGTTGTGTTGAGTTTGCAGAATAAGATTCTGCTGATGAGAAGAAGATGTTTCAACAGTTCCCTTCATGAATGCATCATTTGGAATTCCAAGTGTTGCAGCTGTTTCCCTTCTGTTTGTAGAATTTTTGCAGGCCCTTGAGAAAGGGATGTTTTCATTTAAAGCTTTGATTTAGTTTCTCTTTGTTACTCTACCAAGAACACATGTATTTAATAAAAAGAATTTGCTTTTCTCTTCCGCATATTTTAGATAATATGATATCGTATGGATTATTATTAAATTCATTTAAAATAGATATAATTATAAAAATATTATCTTGTAATATATATAAAAAATTAAATAAAAATTATACGACGGAATAAATAATAATTAAAATCCTAATGGTTATATATGCAACAATTCCATATAGTTATTTTTGAAAAGGAGTAACAGTTAAAATTGTATATTAAATGTATTTGTCATACTTATATAAATGAAGAATATACATTAAATTTTTAATATTAATTTAAGTATATATTAAAATGGATTTTTTATTATAATAATTGATGACGGTCGAGTTTTCCTTGTCTGAGCGAGGCTGGGTCCAAGAGGAGAACAATAGCCCAAAGTCCATCAAGTCCTCCTTAAGCAAGATCGACCCAGCGTTTCAAGTTTCGATCCGGATACGCGGAGTAGGCTAGATCCACCATGAGCCCGGATCCAATAAAAAGAAGTCCAACCCAGTGAAATAATGCTGGAGAGAATAGTAGGTCCAAACACCTCGAAGTCCTATTCGCATGCGCACTGGAGAAGATGAAATGGCCACCTGCGTGGAAAGGGGGTCTGACACGTCCGTACGTACGAGACTGAGTGATATAAACAGGTAATATAATGGCAAGAACAGGAGGCAGGTAAAAAAAAGGGGTCTTCTCTTTCAAAGGGTCTTCCTTCTCTTTTCCTTGGGGTACTCTATTTTTTTATTTTTTTTATCGGCAACTTTTGCTTAAATATAATACTCTAATTCATAAAATCTGACTTAAATGTCGGAGAGTCTCCACCGGAACATCCCGATAGACCCTGATTATTTTTTAACAGGTCTCATTATCAAACAGGACGTTGAGTGGTCCATTTGATGGACTCATATGATGAACTAAGAAGATAAACAGATTTATCATGGAGTCAGAGTAAAAAAAGATTTATCAATAATTATTTATAATAATTATTTTCTATTGTTTTTATTTTCTTATTACGATATTACCGTTTCAGCAGGTGGCATACCAACAATATCTAACAATTTTCCGACAATAACCTGCAAAGTTCTCACCGGAAATTCATTTAAACTTTTTAAGTAATTCGCTTTGACTCGTTAGTTTTGTCGTAGCAAATAAAAGCTAAATTTCTATAGAGAATATATAGATAAATTGATGGTAGTAATGATATGGGAAATGTGAGAGTAAATGAAATTAAGATTTATTTTGTGTCTGAAAGGGTCTCATGTCTCACCACACAACTTCTTACAAGAAACGAGAACGATGTAATGACATGACATTAAAAGATTTATCATTAATGCTTAACAAATGGAAAATCTTTTTTTCTTATGTTTTTACCTCTAATGGCCTTTCAATTAACTTTGGAGCACACCCACATGAAGCCCCCCTGATCTTCTGAGCTAAAAGAAAAACAAACCCTTTTCAGCTTTTTCAAGTGGCTCCAACTCCAAGAAAGTCAATGAATGGTGGCGGTGGAATAGTCTCGAAATGGACGGTTCTTGTGTTCTCTGCTACTGATGATGATGAAGAAGATGGCGAAGGTTCAGTTGCTGAAACTTGAGGTGGTGGCGGTGGTGGTGGCGGTGGTGGTGTTGATGCTGATAAATAATAAGGTGTTTGATAATTTGACTGTTGCATTGCCATTGTGTCATGGTGTCTTTGAGGGTAGAAACTAGAATTGTGGGGTTCATCAGCTGGCCTATGGCTGAAAATGCTGCCTATCATGTCATTGCTCTTGGGACCTGCAAGAAAATGAAAAGTAAACACAAAAACAATCACAAAATATGCAAAAGGAACTCTCTTTTCTAAAAAATCCATGGCAATACAGAATTTAAAGCAGCTAAAAAGTATGGGGAATAAGCCAATCAATCAAACTTGTTCAATTGCAAAAGGAGCTCAGAAGGAACCAGCACTGAAACCCAGATGAAAAAATTGCAGCAATGAAAAGGAGATATAGTTTATAAAAGGATCCACACACCAGGGAAGAAATCAAAAGGAGTCTGCTGTGCACAAAACCCAGTCAGAGGGAGCTGGATTCTTGATCCATTTAAGCCATAATCAACTCCACCATTAAAGGGTCCAACAGGATAAGGAGATAGATTGGTTAGCCCAACAGCGTTGGGGATGTTAAGACAGTATGTTGGCGGCGGCGGTGGTGGTGGTTCTGATCTTGTGGCTGGATCTCTGCAGAGAAAGCTTGAAGTTTCCTCCGATCTTCTGTAGACTGATTGAGTTAGCTTCCTCCTCCTATGAGCACTTGATTGTTCTCTATATTTTCTAGCCATGATAACATGCCAATGATTCTTCACAGCATTATCAGTTCTTCCAGGGAAAAGTCTGGCTATCATGGCCCATTTGTTGCCGTAAAGTCTATGAGCTTGCATTAATCTTTCTTCTTCTTCTTCTGTAAAAGCTCTTCTATTTATCCTTGGATCCAACTGATTAAACCATCTCAATCTGCAGCTCTTACCTTGAAAAAAAATAAAATAAAACTCCACATATATCAAAAGTTTTTTACAAGAAATCAAAAGAAAAATAGGAAATTATCAGTTTTTCTTTCTTTTTTTCTTTCTTTTTTTTTTTTACCTGATCTGCCCTCTAATTTCTCAGCTATAAGGTTCCAGTTTTGAGGGCCATAATGGGCAACGAGTTCCTTAAGCTTGGTATCTTCTGCAGGTCTCCAATGGCCTCTTGCACAGAGCTTTGACTGTCCACTATCTGTTTCCTTCCCACTGTTGATATTTTCATTGTTAGGGTTCTCATCGTTTGAGTTCGCATTGTGATTTTCAGTGTCATTGTTCTCTAAAAACACATCACTACAATCAGAACCTTTCCCCATTAAAGAAAAAACCCAAGAGCCTCTCCCAGTTTCCATCGAAGAAGAAGAAGAAGAAGAAGAAGGTGGTATCACTCCATAGCTGGGACTAAGAGAAAGAGAAGCAATGTCAACAAGAACCATCCCAGAAGAAGAAGAAGAAGAAGAGGGAGAGAAGCAATTTGGATTCTTCTCAGATGTTGAATATATAACACAATTGTTAGCCATGCCTTCATTTCTTCTCTGACAGATGCTGTTATACAACTGTTACAAAGTCATATAGAAACTTAAAAGATCACAAGCAAAAAGCTTGAATAGAAGAAGAAGAAGAAGAAACTTTAAAAACAGCAATACATTTCTGCAAGAAAATGCTTCTAGCTTTAACAGAGACCTAAAAGCTTTACTCACCTACTCTCTCTCTCTCTCTCTCTCTCTCTCTCTCTCTCTCTCTCTCTCAGTCCATAGAACAGCTAGAGAAGAGAGAGATCTTCCAAGCTAGTTAACCACAGTGACTGAGCCACCTCCTGAGCTATTTCTCTGATGACTCTGACCATACCTCATAATTTATTTATTTATTTATATTCAGTTTCCTTAATTAGTTTGGTTTTAAATAGTTATTAATTGTTTTTTTTTCCTTCTTATTCTCGGTTGAGATGATGAAACTCACACGTGCGAAAGAGAGAGAGGGAGAGACTGTTGAAGGTTCTTAATATTTCTTATGCTGTCTCTCTCAAAAATGACAAGGAAGACTCAAATGTTGAAGTGTTGCTAGCTTAAACTTGTACAGAGCTTAGACACCTTTCTTTTCAAGGGCCAGAAAAATGAGAGCTTTGACATAACCTCCCCCTTAGTAAATAAGCTACCTAGCTCACCCCATCTCTCTATCCCCATCAATCCTTCAAACTGTTGCTATTCTTTTTTTTTTTTTTTGTAATATTTAGTCTCAATTACACAGAAAATTTTATTAATTTATTAATTAATTTTTTTATTAATTATAAATTTTCATTTAGGACGAAGATTGAATAGTATATATATATATATAGTTATTGTTGAGAGGGTTAACCTGGGTTTCAGGTTAACCACCTGAAGTTGACCCTACAACTTAAAAAAAACCCTATTCTCAAACAATTACTTTTGATCTATTTTCATGTGTCCCTTCTTCTCTCACAGCTAATTATAACAGTACAAAAAAAGCCCAATTTGCTATTCAATCTCTGTCTCTTTCAAGAAGAGTCTTGCTAATGACCATTGGATACTTACTTTAAAGAAAGGTTTCAACCCTCCTTTATATGAAAATTTTCAGTAAATCAGTCACAAATGTACTTTATTTAATTTTATGTGGTCCTTCATCATTGTAAAGCTTGATTTTGCTTCATGCTTGTTAGATATGGTTAAGTACATGTGTTGGGTTATGAGATTGAACAAATCTAGCTTTATTTGTGATGATGTAATATTTAGAAAAAGTTTAGATTTGGGTGAGTATGATTAAATTTGATCTGAATTAATGATGCATCGCTCTTTATTTTTTAATTTATATATATTATAGTGATACATGACCGTTATTTTACTACAGTACTGTGTATTATATGTATAAATGTATTTATCTGTCCGCGTCGTTAGGCAATCATTTAATTTTTTTTCTATCGTTTGTGTTGATAGAGTCGCAGTATAACTGAACTTACTCTCCTATTTTCCGTCACATCAAATGAGCTGAATTCTTTAACGAGTCCAGACCCTAATGAGTTGTGTGCTAATGGGTTGTTGTGTAGTGGACTCTAATGAGTTTTGGGTTTGACTCTCCTCTCAGATCTCGACCACGGCCTGGGTATCAATGGCCCAGCAATTAAGGGTGAGCAGTATTCGGTTCAAATAAAAAAAATCGATCGAATTGAATTAATTTAAAAATTCGGATCGATTTCTTATTCATTTCAATTCGGTTCGATTTTTAATTTTAAAAATTTCAGTTATTTCAATTGATTTTATTTTAATTAAAAAAAAATAGAACCGAATCGATTAGTGATAATAATATATATTTTTTAATAATATAGAGATTAGATCATATATTAAGGTTAAAATATTTTAATTAAATTTTAAAATACTAAAAATAAAGTATAAAAAATTTATTAAATATTCAAATCGATCAAATCAAACTGAATCAAATTGATTCAATTTGATTTAATTTCTGATCAAAATCGATTCGATTTTTATAAATACTAAAATTTTAATTTTTAATTTATTCAATTCGGTTTGATTTTAAATCAAATCGATCCAATACTAACCCGTACCGGCAGTTATCAATTTGCAACTCAATGTTGTATTCTTACTCCCTTTCACTATTCATTCTCAACATTAATCACCATACATAATTTACTAATAAATTCTCAAACAAATTTTACCCATAAAGTCTATTATTATTGAATTTTATTAAAATTATTTTATTAAAAAAATAATTTTATTTAAGAAAATATAAAGAGGGTAGCTACACATAGTTCGGTAGCTTTATTATGTACAGAGAAAATAGTAAAAAGTGAAGACTAAAAGCTTTGATTTGAAGAAATGATGATAAGTCAGATCAAAGAGATACACAAGAGGTTAGATAAAATCTGAGACATTCTAAATAAACCCTAATTAGAGCAGCTAAAAGCAAAGACACATTTCCATGTAAGGAATGTCCTCAGACTGCACATTTTTATCTCCTAAAACGTTAACCCAACAACATACAAAACAAGAAATAAAAATAATAAATACAAAAATTTTTAAACAAGAAGAAGAAGATGATGACTTTACAGTTTTCACTGTGAAAAAAACCCTAATGTGTGACGTTTCAATTAATGTGGACAGGAATGTACTATCCTTTGCTGAGCAAAAACCACAGCAGGCAAAGCTTTGGGTCAAAAAAAAATTTTTTTTAAGAAAAAAACTGACTTTCTATTAGAAACAGACCAAACTAAAATGACCCAAAAATAATTGAAAAACCCACCATTTGCAGTTATTTCCAACCTCTATTACATCTCTCAGGCCATAGGGTCCCACCCAAACAAAGTATGTTTCTATGTCACTCTCCCCTTCAACTTCATTAGCTTCTCTTCTCTGCCTTCCATTCTTACCAAATTTTCATTTATGGCTATGTAAGCATGTGAACTTTGCTTAGGAGATGGGATCCATTACTGGGTTTTGTTTTTTTCAAGAGAAAGTATATAAGTTTTATCGATTTTTTACGTCATCATGACGGAAGTCTGTGCATTGGGAACTTGCAATACAAACATCATCGTCAACATAAGTGATTTAGTTAATCTAATCCATCTATGTAATTACTTTTGGTACAAAATCCAAAATACCCATTAAATTTCCTCATGTTATTTAGCTACTTCATTCAATATATAACACTAAAACCTGATGGATTTCTGTAGCTTCTGTTTCTTTATCAATTTCTTCAAGCTAAAGAGATGAAAGCTTCCAAAGACTGTGGACCATATTGTGATATAGTGGACAAGTTCCAAGGAAAAGACAACAACTCTCTTGGTCTCAAACTTTTCAGACACCAAACTATGCTGTAATGACAGGTTACAAATTTTAAAAAAAAAAATAAATAAATATTTCATAGATTTATGTATTAAAAATCATATGCAATGTAAAGAATATATTGCTGATAATATTCAAAATATTCAAAATTTTAAATCTGTGTGCTTTTCTTTCTGGCCTTCTGCTAAAGCTTCTGCCTTCTTATGATAATATTCTATTCCCACGTGTGCACTCCTTTGCACGTGTAAACCCTTTTGTCATAATAATTTCAGTGTTGTTTTTTGTTTGCATTGCACACCCTTTTATCTATCTTCAATTATTGCCAATTTAGGATGCTTCTCTCTTGCCCACGCTCTCAGTGGAGCATTTGAATTTCACTCACTGAATTGAATTACCAAAGAAAATAAACAAATTTCCCATCTTTTTCTCATAAATGCCTAAATTCCAACCTGGGTATTTGGATTTTAGAACCAAAACTAGGGTTTTTTTAACTACTTGACACTTCATCCACTCCAAGATCAATCAAGACTCTGCAATCTCAACAGCAAGTGAATAATGATATAAAGGAATTTATATATTTTTGGCTAATTGCATTGCTATATAATAATTTCTTTTTTTTTATTTTAAAATTTTAAGTTAAAATTTTTACTATCGTTAATTTAAATTTTATTTATAATGTATAAGTAATTGGGACATGAGGAGGCCAAATAGAGATGAGAGTCGGTTACAGATGAAAAAAATGGAGTTATATTACAAAACCAAGAAGCAAGAATGTTGGAACAAGTGTATTGGAAGCATCCTATGTTTGCAAATTGTACAAAAGATAGAGAGAGATTAGAGAAAGTGAGTCTCCTTGTCTGAGAAGAGGGGTGCATGTGCTCCCTCATCAACACCTCAAGCTCATGTGATTGAGTTGGTTAAGATTGAACATGAATAAATGAAAAGAAACAAAATATTTTTCTAAGGCAAAAGTGTGTGATGGCCCACAATATAAATAGTAGGGCTGATCCTTAAGATTCTGTTGGAGCTGTTCCCTTGGAACCATATGGAAAGGTAGTGTGCCCTCTGTTTGCTGTAGGGTACCCCATAACTTGTAAGAAGATGACAAATCTTATGAGCAGGAAATGGGGATTGGGAACCCAACAGCATTGTATAAACCTTAAAGTAAGAGAGAGATTAAATATATAATTTAAAATAAAAATTAAAATTTTTATAAAAAAAAAATCGAGAGTAAAATTATATATTTGGACATAGGTAGAAACAAGAAAACATCATATGGTTGGTTTAATTGGTTTTCTCTCTCTTAGCTCTACAAATGTTGGAAATCAAGCATGGAAGTCAGTTAACACTGTCTCAACACACAACAACAACATTCAATTCTCTTTACCCATACCATGTGAGATGTGACTCAAAATACGGCCTTTCCACCTCTTCTTTAGGGGCTTGTTTGGAAGTCTTCATTCATATTTTTTCTTTATAAAATTTATAAGAAAGTAAAAATATAATTATAATTTTTTTTATAAATAATCTACAAAACATTTTATATCAAACCGATTAAAATAATTTCTAAATTTACTTTTTATTTAAAATAAAATGATTGATCTAAATTATTTAATAATTTTGTTATTAATTATTTGTGACGTTCAAAATTTTTAATATCTCATTTATAAAATTCAGATAAATAAGTAGTTGAATTTTATATTCTATTAAATTTGTGACGTTCTCGTTACAATTAAATCAGAACTGAACTCTCGGATATTGTGATTCGCTACTATCTCGGACGGCTCTATCTCGTCTCACACGAATAGTCATTTCTTTGCAGATTCACTAGTTCTGTACAATTTGTCTGATCCGGATGGCTCTAATACCGATTAAAACAATGCGGATTAAAAATTATATTGATCCAAATAATTTTTAAACCTACTTTTTATAACTTTTAAATACACTTTTCATAATTTTTAACTAAAATAATTAATTCAAATAATTTAGTAATACTTATTATATAGAATGCGAAATTTTCGTATTCTATTAATTTGAGATTAGACAAAGAATTTTACATTATAATTTTATCTCAATAATTTATTTTAATGATTATTTTTTATATTAAAATCAGAAACTATAAATATTATATTTGATTTAAATATTATAAAAAATTAAAAATAAAACACACACAAACAAGGAATTATGGAGATTGTACACACAAACAAAAGAAAAAAAAATAAATTAAAGTAGAAACTAGAGAGAAGATGAGTGACATCTTCAGACCCACTTCTTAATTTTTAAGGACAGACACCAGCATTTCAAATATTAAATGCTTTTCTTACCTCTTTCACTTTCCCAAATTTAATATTAATTATTTATATATATAATTTTTACATAAATATTAATATGAATATTTTATTTAATTAATATAAATTTTTTTGTATAAAATTTAGGTTATATTAAATGCATTCAGAATATATCATTTTTTATTTACAAAAACTTATTATTTTTATTTTGATTTAACTACAATTTTTTTATTAACAATAATTCATAATTTCATATTAATATTTTAAATAATCAATAAATAATTTATAATTTATTTTAGTGATAATTTTTTATTAATTTAATCATTAATTATTAATAACAATAATGTATTAGAGGAGAAAGATTATTTTAATGATAAAAATAGATAAAAATACTATTTTATTGATGAAAAAGAAAGAAAAAAGTATTTTAATTTTTGCTATATATTTTTAATGATAGAAATGAAATGACTATTTTATTGATGAAGAGAAAAAATAAACACGTCTTAATATGTTTTTGAAAATAAAGAAAATGACTTGTTAATAATGATAACATTCGGATAATAAATTATAAATTTTTTATTTATTTTTATAATTATTATATTAAAATTTATGTATAATTAAAAAAAATATGTATAATACATACATAAATTCAATTTATTATCATTATTATTTATTTTGAAGAACAAAGTGATTGTGCCAGTCCACGTGCGTAGACCCATATGTGCAGTTGCGAAGCGAAAACATCTGGCCCAACGGTTCATTAATAGAGTATAAGGCTTTGTTTGGTTCTAGGATGTATATTAAACTTTTCGGAAATTCATTTATTGAAAATTCATTTATAAAATTATGTACAATTTTAATTTATTTTAATAAATTTTTTATAAATTACAAAAATTATATTCTTCTCTCCCAAACAAGGATTAAATTCTGAGATGGGCTCCTCCTATAGGGTAAGTTTGTTTGGCCGAATGATGCATGCCTAGTTCTCAGCTAGTCCTGCACTGGTCTGAGTTCGTATTATTCATGGTTTGCTACAAATCATTCCTATCTCCCAACCGGCTCTAATGGCGTTTTTTGCATGGGACTTGAGCTTGTCCTCCTTTGCCAGCTGCTCACTGGTTGTTGGCCTGCAAAGATTTGTGTTGATGGTGCTGTCGTCCGTCGTCAATGATCGGAAGTCTCAAGTTCTATCCTTTTTCATACCTAGAGCACCATGCGAAGAAGACTTGGATATTGAGTTTCAATGTCTGTAATGGACTTGGCTTTAGCATTTTAATATTTAATTAATATGATATAAAAATATCCATTAATTAATTTTTTAATTTAAAAATTATATTAAAAAGCCTATAAAATTTATAAAAATCTATTAATTAGTTCTTTTAACTGTTAATATAATTAACCTCAATAATTTGAAGAATCATAAGAATGATTTATTTTGTACGAAATGAATTCTTGCAAAATTATATATGAATTCTTGCAAAATTATATATAAATTCATTTTCTTGGAAGATGAAAATTTTATAAATTAAAACAAAATATATTTTTCGTGATGACCGCTGGGCCATTGACATCCAAACCATAGTCGAGCCTTTATATAAAAATCAGGCCTAAAATCCATCAGACGTATTACGTAAGATGACCCATTAGCACCCATTAGAGTGCACTGCGTAAGATGACCCATTTGCGAGTAACCCATTTCCAATCGAGCAGATCGGGCTAATCGGAGTCTAGGACTCCTCAGAAGGGGACCCAGCTCCTCTAACGTGATAGAGGAGTAGAAAAACAGGCCTAGTTATGCCACGGTCCTAGCAGCACGTGCGTCTCCTTTAACGTGATAGAGGAGTAAGGAAACAGGCCTAGTTATGCCACGGTCCTAGCAGCACGTGCGTCAATAGGAAATTAAATGGCCGTGGATGTACGTACGACTCTGTAGGACAATGTCAGGTGGCACTAAAACAGGGTGGCGGGCGGCGGTTATGTGTCAACGGAGAATAAAAGAAATAATAAAGGAGAAAGTCATGAACCATTCATGCTAAACTCATTCATAAATACAGAAACTCCTATTTCTTTCTGGATCTTAGACCATCACTTCTATTCCAAACAAACAAAAAAAATTGATAGAAAAGAATTGAATTCTTATGAAATTTTTTATTCCATGTAAGGGGAACAAGTTAGCATGCGTGGAGCTCTACCCACAATAAAAATAAAATTGATGTTCACAAATTTAGTAAACACAAGAACCATGAATATAGCATCCAGGAGCACAGCATCATCAAATATCCACAAGCATGATACTATTCTTTAAGTTCATATGAAATAAAAAGGCCATATAGAAGCTGATAAAAGCATTTTACCCTACCTGACATTGAAGAGAGAGCGCTTGATCCTCAAAAACTTAGCATTACTCTCCAGTTAAAAATGCCAAACTAATGAAAAACAGCACAGCAGGAGAACCTTTTTGCTGCTTCTTCTCAATCTGCGAACTTGTCAGCCAAAGTTAATGATTCCCCAAAACACCAAAGGTCGATTACAAATGGAGGAAAAAGCAATAAACTAAATTACTCACTAATATTGTAACACAAACACTTCATTTGCTCTGTTCAGTTCCTCACAATTAGTAGGGTTTTAATCCTACAACAGGATGACCAAAACGAAAAAAGACATTATCTAAGGAAGACAGTGATTCTGCTGTGACTTTTACAGAGGACAAATATTTCAAAGAACTAATAACCACTATAATTGATGGCAAATGTGTTATGTTAAACACTTGCCAAAAACAAAACCCAATTCCTTTATTAGTAAACATGAAAACTCAAATGACAAATACTTCAAATTTCCAGATACAAGGTGCCAGTTCTGCAAATGACCAACGCATCATGAATAAAGGGTGGAGGTGGATACGGTGAAAAATGGTGTTTCTGGTAAAGCTCCATGAATGTTTACTCATCAATCATCAGCTTATGTTACAAGATCAAGAAACCAACAATAGCCGATGTTTAAAGATAAATTGGCTTCTTTATCTGTCTGAACAAAATTCAAACTTGATATAGAAAGAGAATTTTCAAGTCATAGCAAATTTCTCCAGCACATAACGCCTGAATTCCTATAAAAACATAGTATTCTTTGTTCCTTTTGAATTCAAACCAAACAACTTAATTGATATATTAAAGAAAACAAGTGCATAAAAAATTTAAAGATTAAACAACTTCTCATGTTTTGTAAACAAGTTACTCACCAGTTTTTACATTATATGTTAAGCAATTACAGCAGCTTAAAATTCAGAGCTCCTGTATAGCGTAGCCAAACATAGTAGCACACAAGTATGCAAAAATTTAAGAAGCCAAGCAGGAGTTAAGTCTCTCCAACAATTCTTAGCCGCATATCCACCAATCTTGCATTGAATTCACCATCACTAATCTTCAACATTTTCCACAATGGAAGCTTCAACCCGTACTCCGCCAACATTTTATGCCTTGGCTTTATCTTCCTCTCCAAACTGAATGAAAAATACTGCGGAAATCTTTTCAGTTCCTCCAAATCACCTTTCATTTCCATCAAAAAGTACTCCACTTTCGGCATCAAATTGTTCTCTACACTAAACGTCAAAAGCCCCGGCGACCTGACCACCATTTCTTTAACCTCACAGTATTCAAACCCCAAACTCATCAAATACTCAATCTTAGCCATCAATGTAAATTCAACATTATAGACAAGCAACACAGTTGTCTGACAATTGATAGCATTAGCACCCACAAATCCAAGGTCTCGAAGGAAGATAAGGGCAGGGCATAATTGGTCGGAAACACTAGAGACTAAAAGCCTAGGACACCGAGAAATAGATTTAGCGATATCGGGAAAGGGGATACCAACCTCGTTGAGGAGGAACTCGAAGACTGGGTAGAGATAGAGGTGTAGGTCAGAAGTGAGGAGGACAGGGTGCATGTCGAGGATGCGGCCGATGGCGGAGCGGTGAAGGCCCATGGAGGAGAGGCAGTGCTCGACGGAATAGAGGGTGGAGAGAGGAGTGGAACGGAGATTTGGGTTTTGAGAGAGGGCTTTGTGGGTATCAATTTTGAGACCTGTGAGGTATTGGAGCTTCTCATGGAAGAGGAGACCAGAGTCTGCAGTGACAGCGGGAAGGCATTTGAGGGTTTTAGAGAGTTTTGGAGAAGAGAAGAAAGAGGGAGGAAGAAGGAATTGAGTTCTGCTGGCAATCATCCTTTGAGCCAAACGACGCCTAACGATTTAAAATATAGGTGATATAATAATAATAATAATAATAACAATAATGTGAAAATTTTATATTTAATCTCGTAAAAGTTCTGTAAAATAATATTTAATATTCTGAAGTAATTAGTTTAATTAAAGATAAATTACACTTTAATTTTTAAATTATAAAATTGTTTAAAATTTTAAATTATTTTAAATTAAATTTTTTAAGTTAAAAAATTAAATTATTTAATTTTAAACATTATAATTATTAAAAAATTAATTAAATTAAATTTTTGCAGAAATTCTTCAATACCAACGGGAGAGTTAATATGTATCTATTATATTCATTTAGAAAATCTATTAATAAAGCTAGTGTGAACAATTTTAATGATATATACTTTTTTTTTTTTCAATCCAAGTGAGGTACTTTAATATTTTTACAGAAATATATTTTTTATATTTAAAATATTTAAAAGATTTTATTAATAAAAGTATTTTCTTAATTAAATGGAAAAATCATTCTAAATAAAGACATTTTATATTTATAAGAATATTATTTTATGATTACTCTATTTCAATTAAATATATATATGTATATTTTTTTTGAAAATATTACTTTTTAGTCTAAGAATGAGTAAACTCATTCTAAAAAAAAATAAATGAGGAAACACATTAATTAGTTTTAGATTTTTAAATTAATATTATTATTTTTAATACCTAAAGGGGAATTGAAAATTTTTTTTCTTTTAGAATTACTCTTTTCCTTATAAAATGAATAACCAAAATAATTGAGTGTATTAATTTTTATTTAATTTTTAACCGTTAAAATTAAGAGAAATAACACTTAATAAATTTTTTAAAAGTTTGGAAATCTTTTAATATATATTTTAAAATTAAACGATCAACTAATTAATTTTTTTTATAACATATGAACAATATAGTGATGTGGTTGAAATACAGTCGAATAATATGCAAACAAAATATGAGGTTAGAGACGCTGCATTTTAACACTCAAATCAATAAACTAATAGCATGAGCGAATATAATGAATTATGTATCTTGATCTATGTGTTTTTTGTTTTTATAACATAGGAAAATGGAGTTGATTATGGAATACCCTAGAAATCCGATTAGTACTGGTTAATGAATAAGAGATTCTGCATTTGTAGATATAGTGGAGATCTGCTAAATTACATCCATTGGTAACTTTCCATGGACACTCGATTTTGGTGGGGGAGAGGGAGCTCTCACGAACGAGGTATGCATTGGGTAAGTTGGGAACGGATGGCGAAATCGAAATTTGATGGTGGGTTGGGATTTAAGAAATTGCATGAGTTCAATTTATCTATATTAGGGAAACACGCATGGGCAATTTTTACTAGAGATAATTCATTGGTGGTAAGAACTCTAAAGGCTAAGTATTTTCCGTTTGGCTCTTTTTTAAATTTGGAGATTTGGAGTAATCCAAACTACTTGCGGAGAAGTTTGTGGGAGAGTAAGAAATTGATTGTGTCAGCTCTCTCAAAAGAGTTGGACATGGTAGAAATATTTCGATTTGGGAGGATCCATGGGTGCCATTAAATTTAAATGGTAAGGTTTCTACTCCTCAACAGACAGATTGTGATGTGTTTTTGGTTTCTGATCTCATTCAACAAGAATGCTGAAAAAGGGATTTGATTCTGTCTATATTTAATCAAGTTGATGCTCATAATATATTGTCTATCCCTTTGAATATTACTGGGCAAGCAGATAATTGGGTATGGAAATTTGAAAAACGTGGATTCTATTCGGTTCGAAATGCTTATAAATTTTTGACACAGACTACTCACTTGAGTTGCTTAGTTGCGGTTAGATCAATGTGAAAGAAACTCTGACATATTTGGGCTCCACCGAAGGTTTTGAATCTGGTATGGCAGACTGCCTTAATGTTATTCCATGCTTGGTTAATTTAATTCGTAGGAATGTCAAAGTCAGTGAGTTTGTCCCGTTTACTCTAATCAAAGAGAAACGATAATACATGGTCTGGTTACTTTCACTTTTGCCCGTGATTGTTGGATAATGACTGAATCTCGTTGGCATGGTCTGGTATGGAAGCAGAAAAAGTGTCCATCTCATGTTGTGATTAGGCGTGCAAAGTATCTTCTTCAAGATTGGGAGGTGGCTAGAAGTTGCAGGGAGTTGGTTGTTAATGCTCCGATTTGCATCCAATGAAAAAAGCCACCTATTAGAATTTTTAAGCTAAATGTTGATGCTGCATTATTTTCACATCGGGCTATGAGAGTGGGTTGTGTCTTAAAGGGAGGGAATGGTGAGTTTATTGCAACACGTCAACAATGAATTCTTGGTAATTTTGATACTTATACGGCTGAGGCCATGGGTTTTAGGGAAGTTTTAAGCTGGCTCAAGGATGGTGGTTGGTTCTCGGTTATTGTAGAGTCAGACGCTCAACTTTTAGTTCGAGGTATAGCTAATCCCAATTACTAGGATTTATCATCATGTGGTAATATTATTTTTTATTGTAAGTCTCTTATTTTGGAGATGATTTCTATAGTGTAACTCATGCGCTTGCTCGAGTTAACCATGGTATTCCGGACCTGATTGAAGTTTTTTTCTTACCTCCTGATTGTATTTCTGAGTTGATCGTTCTTGAAACTTAATGAAATTTACATTTTTTATTCAAAAAAAATAATATATCTAATAAATTAAAATATGTGGATGAGCCGTTTTTGATTTTGAATAAATTTAAAATTTTAGTTTGGTTGAATTTTAATTTTTAAAAAATTTAATTATTTTGATTTAATTTAATTTTGATAAAAAAAATAAAATGAAATCGAACTAATTTATTAGCATTTTAATATTATTTTGATAATATAAAAAGATTATACCATAATTAAAATTATAAAAAATAAAATATAATAAATAATAAATTTATTAAAAAATTAAATTAATTAAATTAAATTAAAATTAAACTAATTCGATTATGATAAACTTGTATTTAAAATCAATTTAATTTGATTTTTATGGATATTAAAATTTTAATTTTTAATTTATTCAAATTAATATTACATTTGTAAAAATATATTATTACTTAAGGCGTTTGTTTGGGTTGTGCGCTCATTGGTGCGGTAAAAATTTTCCATATATCCTAGCCTCGTTTTCAACGTGAGGGTAGCACAGAAGGGAGCACGTACAATGTGGTAATAAAAGGTTCGAAAGTAACTACCAGTAACAGAAATTTGAGTGACGCGGGTGGGAGTGAAGGAGAAGGAGGAGGAGGAGGCCTTAAAAGTTTTGTTTTTGTTTTGCATATTGAATGGTACAGATTGAATGAGTTGGGTATAATGTGTTTGGTTGGTTTTTTGGCATTTGGTGGAAACTTCTGACGATCCCGATTCTCAAGCTCCCTCCCACGACCGCTTTTGCCACTCACCCGGTCGTGTCATGCAATCCTATATGTAAGCTCACACCTTTCTCTCTCCCCCTCTCTATCTATCTCTTCGTTTCTCTCTCTACCCTTTAGATGGTTCTCTTCTCTTCTCTCTTTGGCTCAATCATCGACCTATCCCACATTTAAGGCCTTTCAATTTTGCACTTTTAACTCCTTGTTTGATTTTCTCATTCGGGTAAGTTTTACTTTTTTGAGCTTTTTTTTTTCTTTCCTCTCATGGGTAGATATTTTTATTCGGAACCAAAAAGGAAAGTGGAAAAACATCTGATTCCTAAAGTGGGTATTCTTTAATTTGTTTCATTTTGTTTTTTTGATACAATATCTTCGTGGGTTTACTCTATTTTGGCTGATTTTATCTTCTTTTGTTCTGATCTTGTAATATAGAATGCTATTTATGATTTTATATACCCTCTCTCTGGAATTTGATTCTGGATTTGGTAATCGGTACATCACCTATTAGCATTTTGATATGTTGTTTTAAATTGTTTGATCTTGCATTGCAATTCTAATTGATGCCAAGGATGTTTGATTTAGTTTAATTACGTGCTTAATGGGTGGAAATTAGAGTTTTAATTGCATTCAATTTTCGATTCTGAGTCTCTTTCAAGGTTGTGATAATATTGATGTCAAATGTGCAGGATGGGAAGGGTTAAGCTAAAGATAAAGAAATTAGAGAACACATATGGCCGTCAAGCTACCTATGGCAAAAGGAAGCATGGCATCATGAAGAAGGCCAAAGAATTATCAATTCTATGTGACATAGACATTATCCTTCTCATGTTCTCATCAACTGGCAAACCCTCAATGTGCAAAGGAAAACGGAGGTAATATCATTGAATGCTCTTTCTGATTTAGGGATTTATACCTTGTGAACTATTAAACTTAGATCCAAGTTCGTATCCATTTTCTTGTTCTACTGAACTACTCCATTTCATACCAACATATCAAACTTAACCTCACTAAGCTGAACTGAGCAGGATTTGATAACTCGTTCTTTAGCTACTATGTAGTTGTCAGATAGGTTAGAAGTGTTGGTAGCAGAAGTGAACTGACTTAGGGGTTTGATTTTCCATGTGGACATGCAAACCAGATCCATTTCTGCCTTTGTTTTATGATTGTGGCATGGGGCAAAAAAAAAAAAAAACTTCAATGGTCCTAGGATGTTCACCATGCAACTTTTACTTATTTATCATTGTTATTGTCATATAGATAATGACAAGTTTTTCTGAAGCTCCTTTTCCATTTGATGATGTGAGCAGCATTGAAGAAGTCATTGCGAAATTTGCTCAGTTAACACCTCAAGAAAGAGCAAAAAGGTGGAGAGCAGTTCCCTCACTTTCCATTTTTTACATATTATCTTGTATCTAAGTTGATCTAAGAAACTGGAGTTTAATTTGTTCTTCATTTGATTGGAACAGGAAGCTGGAAAGCCTTGAAGTAAGTCCATTCTTGTGAACCATTCCCCATTACTAATATCAATTGCTTTCATTTCTCTTACCACTTGGTTTCAGTAATGCAGGTTTTTTTTTTTGCATTCTCATTTCTAACATGGCTTCTTGTTTTCTTTGAGAGTAAAGGTGCTGAAGAAAACTTTTAAGAAGTTGGACCATGATGTTAACATACCTGAATTTCTG
The DNA here is from genome assembly GCF_001659605.2 of Manihot esculenta. Taxonomy (NCBI): domain Eukaryota; kingdom Viridiplantae; phylum Streptophyta; class Magnoliopsida; order Malpighiales; family Euphorbiaceae; genus Manihot; species Manihot esculenta. The sequence goes on along the minus strand of NC_035161.2, from coordinate 6,661,971 downwards.
GGCACAAGGTATTTGCTAGTCAAAAAAATTCATTTTTGTATATCTTCATAGGCAATCCATATTTTTTAGGATATGAACTAAACTTGTTTTCATTCTTTTCATCCTTTACGTTTCAGTTCTCAAACAATAGAGGTACAGGCTCAAACAGTAATTCCAATGTTCCTATGATCTCTTCAAACTTGTTCTTCTTATATACTTAAGCTGTTGACATATTTTATGGTTTGAAATTGCATCGATCAGGACCTATCAAACCAATCGAGGTTATTGCAAAATCAACTTTCTGAAGTGCATAAAAGACTGAGGTGCACGCTCGGAAATCTTTGACTGCAGAATTGTGTTTTGTGCTTCATGAATTTTAAATATTGATTTATACACACAACTCTTTGCCACCCTATATTAATTTAAATTTACTTTGAGTTTCTGCAGCTATTGGAGTAATCTAGATAAGATTAACAACACAGAATATCTGGGTCAATTGGAAAATTCACTCAGGGAATCACTTAATCGAATTCAAGCTCACAAAGTATGTCTATCATTCTTGCTTAGATTTAGTCATTATAACGAGTCTGAATTAAATTGGGATCTGTACTTGAACCTACACACAAGAAATCCATGAATAAACATCCTTGACGTTATGAAGTTTGTCTGCTGAGACAAATATCTTGTTCCAAAGTATAGGCATTTTTTTTTGTTTTCTTGAATTGAAAAGAGTACATCAGCTTACGTGAAAAAAAGGATATCTAGTGCTGCAAAATCTTTCCAGAAAAAATAGTCTCACAACACACAGATGAAAACTGAATGAGTTCAAATTCTTTCTTCTACCCTTCTCTTCTTTATCACTAACAATGTTGATTCCTCCTTGCTAGGAATATTTAGGAAAACAGCAACTTATGTCGCTAGAATGCAATAGTCAGGTAAAGTGTGTCTTGATGCTTTTGCTTTCCTCTCTTTTCTTCATAAGAAGATATCATCTAAACTTACATGGCTTGCAGTTCCAAAGCGGGACACATGTACCTTTCAGAATTGGTACTGAGCAGCATCTCCCACCCATGCCTTGGATTCCTAATAATGACAGTCAACAGATTGTGTTACCAGAGGATCCAAACCTAATTTCCAATTGGTGAGTGGACCTCTTATAGGGAGCTTGTATTCCAACTCCCCAAATATAATCTTCCTGGCATTCCAGAGACTTACTCTTTTAAACCTATAGATGGGATGGCAGTTCTAATCTTTTCAAAAGCAGCACGACAAGAATATACATGTATATAAATGTGGAAAAGCATGCAGTTAAGTTGTAGAACTTACTCCCACCAAAATTTTATAAGGGTAATTTATAATATAATCCCTGAGATTTAAGAAAACCCACAACTTAGTCCCTTCTATTTTAATAAGAAATAATTTAGTATTTAACGTTTTATTCTGTTAACAAAGTAGTCCTTCTATTTAAATTCACTGTTAGAGTATAACAATTTAGTCCTTTAAATTTCATTTTTTTATAACAGTTTAATCCTTTATTTTTAATAATTTGTAACAATTTAGTCCTTATAGTTTTAATATTTGTAATAATTTAGTCCCTTTAATTTAATTAACTTCTTTAATTTATGGTTGACTTGTGATAAATTTAATGAAAGGACTATTCTTTTAACAAAATAAGAAGCCAGGGGCTAAATTTTTTACTATTAAAAGCATAAGTACCAAGTTGTGGGTTTTGCTAAATCTCTAGGACTATACTGTAAATTACTATTTTGTAAACATGGCTTATAGAATGAAGAGAGAGAGAGAGAGAGAGATCACATTGCTGGGGGCATTTTATTTTTGTATGACTTTGGTCTACGATAGGTCAAATATTTAGAGAAGGATAACGAATTTATGCATTTTTGTCTGATCCTTTTACACATAGACCTCCTCATGATGAATTCTGATCTGTAAGTAAACTTTTCTTCTATAGGGATGTTGAGTGTTCCGCAAGTTCCTCCTTTGGGAGTTATTCTGGTTACTTTGGCACAAGAAAGGTTTCAGAGCTATCTAATTCCAGTCAAGAAAATGGTGTGAATGGTATTTTTAATGAGCTAAGTGGATCTGCATCTCTGAGGTTGCAGTTGTCTGGGCAGTATCCTTACTTGCCATACAATCTGAATTTGATGAGTGATGCAAAATTCCAGTCTGCAACAGAGATGAACCTACTACAAAGCACTGTGGATTTTCATGTTAATGGAAGTTTTGAAGCTCCCAAACATGGATATGATGCTAGCCCTGGCAGTTGGGCTTCCTCATCAGGACAGTGTGCTGTTACCATGTTTGACGAGCATTTATATTCTCGGGTGAGTTCAACCTTAGTTTGTCTCATTTGAATCATAATTCACTCTTTTTAGAATCAAATTGTTGTCTAATGCACATCTTATTTGTTACTAGCAGCAACCAAACTGAGCATCAAGGATGATCTTACAGTTCAACAACTGATGAAATTGCTGGAGATCTTGGCCATATTTATGCGAAAATTAGATATCCCATCAAAGGAAGTTGCTGAATTTGCAGATTTTTAGCCATGAAATGGTGAGAAGCAGGCAATGAGCTTTGGCATGATAAAAGCATAGGATGTTGGTCACTTCACTTGGTGCCTAAATTGAGGTATCATAAAATCTTCTGTATACAAACTATATAAATAGCAGGTTTTGCAGAGTTAAGTATTGTTTTTGGATGACCTTGTCATCCATGGCAGCTAAACTACTGCCTCTTTCTTCTCCCCAACTTGTTTCCAGAACTGTAAATTATAGCAATAATCATATAGAATTGTTGCGAGTCAAAACCATATCTTGTTTTTTTGACAATTGAATGCACTTCTCTACTTCAATAACACTAGCATTTTCCTTTGAGTAAAATTTAAATAAAAATAAATAATTAAAAAGAGTTCAAAAGCCTAACAATGGGAGCGTTCTCATCTAATGAAATCTCGGGGATATTTATTAAGGGAAAAGAGTTCACACGAGGTGAATCGTCGAAGCCCAGAGGGCCACGTGCTCTGCGAGATATCCGGCGACTCACGTGGGTTGCTGTCCAAAACTAGGGCAATTTTTTTTCTTTCTTTCTTTTTCTTCAACCTGATTCAGCATGTGCCCAAAAAAATGTACACTGACATTTACCAATTATAAAATATTTTTAAATTCATTAAAAGTTAAATTTCTTCGTCAAATTAAAAATATTAAATTTTATTTTTCAATTTTAATTTATTTTTAAAGTCAAGCTAAATCCTAAAAAATTTTGTAGGCTCTGAAATTTTGAATAACAAGCTAAATCACATTGAAATTTCTGGAAAAAATTCAGGAATTTCCTTTTGTTCATTCTTTAATTTTTTCTAAAAAAAGAAAAAGGAAAATAATATTTTTATTATCCTGAAAACCCAATTGGACCACTCATTTGATCTATTTTATCAGCAAAAAATATATAATTTTGAGTTTCAGAAAGGATCAATTCCATATTGGGATAAGATTTCAGATGAGATTTTCTCAACTAAGAAAATAATATAAAACCGGTAAACAACAAAAAGAAAATATATTTAAAGAAGTTAAATAGTATAAATATTGAAAATTATAAAAATTAAATGGTAAATATAAATTTAAAAAAATTATTTTTTATTAAAAATTAAAAGTTAAATTTTATAAAATATAAAAATATTTTAATTAAGTGATTTTGAGATGAATTTTAATAATTTTTTAAAATTTAAGAATTTGTTCATAATTTACCTTTATAAATATATATGTAGAGATATTTTTAAAAAAAATAAATATATATATATATATATATAAATATTGATGTTAGGAAACGGTGACGAATCTTGAAGAAAATCTGCAGAGAAAGAGACCCTGGAAACTAAGGGACAAGCATTAGGACATTGACATGAAATGTTTTTGCCTTTTTATTTAATTTTATCTTAATGTAGGCCCCATGCTTCCACTCCCAACCAAATTACAATGCTGACAAATTATTTTTTTTTATTTTTTATTTTTAAATATTTTCACATTATGTTTAAATTAAATCTCTTTTTAAAAATTGAGCAATCTTGTTTAATAAACTCAAAATAAATCACATTTATCTTATTTTTTAAACTTAATTCTTGCTTAAATTTGTATTATATAAATTCGTGCAAATAGCATCACATCACAAAATTTTAATTTTATATATGAAAAATAAGATTCAAACACTGTTAATCTCGACTTTTCATTAAAATTTACCCACTCAATCACAAAGCGAAATATGATGAAAAATTATAGTTAGAAAATATAATACAGATTGTCATTACATCTTTAATTATAAAATTTCTTATTTATTGGTCGATAATTAAATTTACAGGAGATTTAATAACTAACTCAAATAAATTAATAAAATATAAATTCTTATAAAATTATTATTGAATTCTAAATAATTTATATACATTATATTACGATTCGATTTAAATAATGTTTTTTTTAATGTCAAAATTGTAAATATTAAAATACAACACATGCTTATGGATTTCAAGCCATAAGGTTTTTTTTTTTAAGTTATGATACGGAAGAAATCTTTTACTTTATGATAATTTTCTAGAATTTTGAGACAATTTTAAAAATTTCTAAGATTTTAATTTGAGTTGATTACTATAAACAAGATAAAAATTTTGATTGTTACGAGAATTATTTCAAACATATGCATAACTTGCCTAGTAATTTTTTTTAATTAATATTTTTTTTAATAAAAACTTTCATTTAGAAAAATCAACACCAATTTTCTATATAATATTTTTTTTTTTCACTTTCATTACCAGCAGAAATTGGAAATTTTACACTTTAGAAATAGCAACTCAGGGCATGATTCAACCCAAAGTTGATTACAAATTACAATAATCTTACATTAATGCCCAAAAAATAAAACTTCTAATAGTGAAAAAAATAAAAATAAAAATAAAAATAAAAATGCTAGTGGCGGGTGGTAAGAGTCCACCTCAGCCATCTCCTGCCTTTTTACAGCAGAATTAAAAATAAGAAGACCCCAACACTAAGAAAGGTCCCTCCAAGTTTAGGACACCACCCCTCCAAAAGTCACCTCAAAATGAGTTAAGGGCAACTTAAAATAGAGCCCTAATACCCATTTTGACCCAAGACAGTATTATAAAATTATATAATTATATTTTATACCCTAAAGTTACACTAATTACTTTTGAGACCCCCAAGTATATTATAATTGAAATTAAAGCCCCTAGCGAAATTGGGCACCGGAGAAGGTCTGGCCAAATGACCAGTTAGGAGGAGCAACATTGTAGGACACAACACTACGGCCGTCGCTGGTGGTGACCTTAAATGAGAGGCTTTGTCCGTTGAGAAGAGTGTTGCTCTGCCAGTTTTGGCCCCAGTTTCTTGACATTGGTTGCCAACCAGTTCTGGACCCTTTGATTGCTACAGCATGCACATCACCAGCACCTCCAACGTTGGTGATTAAAACTAGGTTGAAGTATGAGTGACCATTGATTGTGAATCTTATCCCTCCTCTCCTCCTACAGGATACCCTACAAAAACCCACCCACCAAAATTAAATTCATTCTCCGCGCAATTAACATAAAAAATAAAATAAATAAAAACTTTTTTTAAAATATATATTAAAATATTTATAAAATTCCAGCTCAAAAGATAGAAGAAAACAGATACCTTCTGTAGGCCACAGGAACAATTCCAGCTCTATATTGAGCAATGTGCTGGAAGACAGGCTGAGATAGATCAAAGTGCTGCTGAGGAGGATTGCACCACCCTCCTGCATTGTTGGGCAGAGCATTGTTTGGTGGGCAGAAATTGGTGGCTGTGACCACAATTGAACCAGGTAGGCACCACTTGGGATCATTCACACACCTAATCTCATAGCAAGACCCACAACTCAACCCATTGTTAAACAGAGCAGTGCTCAATGCTGCAGTGTTTGTCCCATACCCTTGGCTGTAAAGGTTCCCATAGCCACAAGCACCACCTGCAATTTTTCATTATTTTAACAAAAACAACAAAATTGGTCAAATGGGTATGTCTAAAAAGTTGTAAATTTTGGTAAAAATATCATCTTGGATTATAATGTGCATACCCATTGTGCCAGAAGCATCACCACCGCCGTAAAAGGTTGCATGAGCATTAGTCCAGCCGCCGCCATAGCCATTGACAAAAGAGACCATTGCCAGCAAACCCACAAAGAAAACTCCAGCAAGAGCCATTTTCCTGCACAAGTGAAGTATTCCATTAGCATTTTTCTTCTTTAAGTGTTGAAAATTCAAGAGAAAATAAGGGTTAGAAGATTATTATTACATGAAAGTTGATCCTTGGAGAGGAAAAGCAACCAAAAGATAGAAAATGTGAAGCAGCTGAGTGAAGAAAGCTAGGTAGGGGTGAGGGGGAATTTATAGAAGGAAACTTGGGACTATTTAGCCACGGAAAATTCCCTCTAGGAATATTACACTAAAGCCTTCACGTATTATAAATTAAATATAGAAAAAAATACGTAAAATTTAAAAAAATCACTTTATTTTTTATTATATTATAAATTTAAATTAATTAAATCAGTGTATTTCGAATATAGAAAGAGAGCAAAAAGCATGTGAGATGTGTAAGGTGGTTTTGTGGCTTAAAGCCGTGTGGTTTTGTAGCTTTCACAGTGGGAAATTCCCTAAATCCAAGTGGGCTATGGTGGTTTTTTCCATTTGATGTTTAGTAAACTTCCATAGCCACATGCAAGCAAGGAAGCAAGCATTGCCCATTTGCCGCAAATACCCTTTTTCCCTTTTTGCTTTTTTTTTTTAAGAAAAAAATAAATAAATTGCATATTTAATATTTTTAAAAATTTATAATTTAATCATTTAATATTTTCATTATACTTATATTTTTAAAAATTTATTAAAATTTTTTTTTTCACCAATAAAATAATCTTTTTATTTATTTTTACCGTTATAAATATAGTAAAATATGAAATTTTCTCTTTTTTTCCTCTCCTTTTTCTTCTTCATTAATTCTTTCTCCTCTTGTTTTTTTGTCTTCTTTTTTAATTTTTCTTGGATTTTTTTTAAGAGAAAGTGAAACGACTATATTGTTGATAAAAAAAATTATAAAAATATTTTAATAGATTTGAGAAAAAATAAAGATATTTTAATAAATTTTTAAAAATATAAAAACTAACTTATTAATAATAGTAATATTAAAAAATTAAATAAAAAATTTTATTTGAGAGTAAAAATGAATTTTAAATTTTTTTTTATTTTTTATTTATTTTTAATAAAAATTGTGTCAGAAAATTATTTTATTGATGGAGAGAAAAATTAAAAATATTTTAATAAAATTTTAAAAATATAAGAACTTATAAATATAAATATTTTTTTTATTTTTTAATAAAAAATTCAATTATTTTATTTATCTTTATTCATTAAATTAAATCAGTATAAGCAAATCACTGGCCGTTTATTTGGACTCGAAGAGTGTGGTTGAATTTATTTAATACCGAATCTTGTACAGGTAAACAAATTAAATGAAAATTTTTTACTAACCAATATCTTTTCTTTAATCATCTAAAATTATAAATAACAAATTAAAAAAAAAAAGCATTTATTCCCGTCGTCTATTAAACTCTAGAGTTTGAAAAACTAAGGCTTTTTCCCTTGGGGTGGTGGGTCCATGTGTGAGATGGACGGTGCATAGCGTAACAACTAGAGAAATAGGTAGACTTAGAAGAGCTGACTGCTGACACAGACTAAGACTGAGATGACTTATCTCTCACTCGTTAACACATGGCTGGTCGTCTCTTCAACTTCTTCATCAATGTTCTCTTGTCGTTAAAAAAAAATATTATTATTATTATTATTTAATTGACATAAGATCTGCCACGACACCCCATTGATTAGTTGGATTAACGAGAATAGAGCCCCGATATTTTAGGAATACAGAGTATCAAATCATCTTAATTATTTATAAAGATTTTATTAATTTTTTAATTATATTTATTTTAAATATATTAAATTTTATTAAATATTTTAAAATATTTCTAAAAATAAAATAAAATAAGTTTATAATAATCAATTTATATAATAATTTCACATTAAACTTTAGTATACCTAAAGAAAAAAAATATTCATAATCATAAACAGTGTTTTTTATATATTTTTTAAATTTATATATAATGTCATTACTCTTGTGTATAGAGTGACGTGAATTAAGAAAGAGTATTGGTTGACTGAATAGGATCTCCAGAATTGAAATAATTTTGTACTTACATTGGGATTTGCTTGTTTTATATGTATTTTCCTCTTGTTGTTAGGTTAAAAAGAATTATGATCTACTTTTTTATCTGGTCATGTAACGATAAATATCTTAAAATAAATAAATAGGTGATAATTTAAGATTCGCTGAATTCACCAAAACGAAACACTTGAATCAAAGTTTAATCTCACGAGAAAATCAATGGGTCGAAATTGGTAGTTATAGAATTAATAAAATGGAATGCATCGATTTAGGTAGATTAATGGAGGTATAAAGTTATCAGAAGATTCAATTTGTCTAATTAGAGTTGATTCTAGAATTTATATTATTACATTTTTATCGCCATATCCTATCAGATCAAATAAATATATTATTTGGTAAATTTATCAGACGATTTATTAATTATGAGCAGTCGGCTATTAATGCAAAATCGTTTTTCTCATACTACGTATTTTTGTATGCATCACATTAACCTGACTCATAACACGTGCATTTATGATATCGGTAAGCGCCAATAGAATTGACCACTTTCATTGAAAGTTTGTATATATTCTCTGATCGTCTTTGGTTGTGTTTAGTCTATTCAACTTATATCCAGATAGGTTCTCTTTGGTTGTTAAAATTCAGTCAAACCATAAATACATACATTGATTATTAAATGCACAACATTCATTCACGTATTAAATAACAACGCATTATAAATAAAGCTAAAAAATCTCTTACAAAAATATAATTATATAATTATATAATACACTCGCTGTATTCTTTTATTTGTGTGCTATTTAGAAGTATTAAAATCGGATGACCGTTTAGAAAATTTAATAATTTTGATCGTAGCATCATATTAAGATGTACAACGTCAACTGTTCTGATTTAGCATATGTTAAAATTAAAATATAATCTTACCTAAGTTAAATATTGAATGAATTAACTGTTTACCTTAAAAAGTTTACTAAATATATAATTGTTTAATTTGGAAATACAACTAGAGAAATAGGTAGACTTAGAAGAGCTGACTGCTGACTCAGACTAAGACCGAGATGACTTCATCTCTCACCCGTTAACACATGGCTGGTCGTCTCTTCAACTTCTTCATCAATGTTCTCTTGTCGTTAAAAAAAAAAAGCGAAAATTATTTCTTAGTTCCTCAGGTTTTGGTACTTCTTAGTTCCTCAGGTTTTGGATGGAAGGGAAAATTAAAAAAAAGGGAATGACTGAGAATTTGGATAGAAGAGAAAGTGAGGAACTTAAGTGTTGAGTCGCCAAAATAGAGGGACAAAAGTGTTAATTATGTTAAATTTGAGGGACTAAAAAGTAATTTTCCCAAAAAAATATTATTATTATTATTTAATTGACATAAGATCTGCCACGACACCCCATTAATTAGTTGGATTAACGAGATTAGAGCCCCGAGATTTTAGGAATACAGAGTATCAAATCATCTTAATTATTTAATTTTTTAATTACATTTATTTTAAATATATTAAATTTATTAAATATTAAAAAAATATTTTAAAATATTTTAAAAAAATAAAATAAATTTATATGATAATTTCACATTAAACATTAGTATACCTAAATAAAAAAAATAATCATAATCATAAATATTATTTTTATATATTTTTAAATTTATATATAATATTATTACTCTTGTGTATAGGGTGACGGTTAATTAAGAAAGAGTATTGGTTGACTCAATAGAATATTTTAAAATAGATAGATAAGTGATGATTTGAAATTCGGTGAATTCGCCGAGACGAGATATTGAATTAAAATTCTATTTTACGAGAAAATTAATGAGTCGAAATTGATAGTTATAGAGTTAATAAAATTGAATTTATCAATTCAGGTATATTAGGGTCATTGATATAATGAAAATATGAAGTTATCAGGTAGTTTAATTTATCAAATTAGAGTTGATTTTGGAGTATATATCTTAATTATTCTGATAATTTTATTGCCACGTTCTATCAAATCAAATAAAGATATCATTTGATTTATTAGACGGTTTATTAATGGTGAGCAGTTAATTATTAATACAAAACTGATTATTTCATATTCCGTCCTTTCATCTACACTACATTAGCCTGACCTACAGCACGTGCATTTATGATATCGGTAAGCTCCAATGGAACCAACCATTTTCACTTAAGATTTGTATTTATTCCGTAAAGATTTATATTTATTCTCTGATCATATTAAACTGTATTCAGCCTATATAACTTTTATCAAACTATAGATATTATAGAAAATCTTATATTTTATATGGTATTAATATATAAACTCAAATTTAAAATTTTATCCTTTTTTACTTATCCAACGGTGAAAAAAAAACCAATATAAAGCTTGAACATAATTAATCTCGAAGGTTTTTGAACTTGATAATTACATTTTCTTTAAAAAATTAAAAGCTTGTTGCATGCGGAAAAGTATTATATGTATTTTGCGTATACTTGACCAATTAAAAAAAATGAAGGATTATTTATGATAAATTCTATCTAAAATCATAGTAAAACTTACTAAAATTTTAATATTTTATTCTTCCATCTACGCAGAAAACTGCTCTCCCACTTTGTTTCCTTCAATCTCATAACTTTCTCTGTTACCCTGCAATCTTAAATATTTCATATATTTCAAATCTAAAACCATTACTCACCCCCTTTACTAAACTTGTTGAATACAGTTCACATCCTCATCTTTCAAATTCAATATCCTCAATTCCCACTTATCTTGAAACTATACTCTTATTGCTTATTGATGATCGTCGGACTTCTGGTATTCAGGCTGAGGTCGGGTCCAAAAGAAAGAAAACAGGTCCAAAATTTAGTAAAACCTATCAAGCAGGTTAACCCATCAGCGCGCCACTCAATCTGTGATTGAAGCAGATCAGACTTACTCAAGACCTGGACCCTTCAGAAGAGCGGAGAGTAGGAGAACAGACCAAATTACGCCCCGGCCATACCAGCATGCACGCCAGAGAAAATTTAAATGGCTACCTGACGAGCATGGGCTAGCAGATACGTCCGTACATATGGAACTCCATACGTATGGAACTGCGTGATAGAGACATGTGACATTATAGCAGAGTGACGATTATACGTCATTAGAATACAAAGAAAAATATGAATAAAGGGAGAATATGTGATCTTTTGGACTAAATTTAGACACACTCCTATAAACTCTATTTTTATCTGAATTTCATAATATTATTGTGAATAAAAAAATTAAGTGTTTATAAATTTATTTTCATAAATTAAATCAAACACTTTATAAATATTAAATGATTAATTCTTATAATAAAATGTGATTTTTTTTATGAAATATATATTTATATTGTGGCATACTATATTATGTCAATTTTACAAGAATTATTAAATTTCTTTTTATAAAAAATATTATTAATAGAAAATATAATATATCAATTTATATTTTAAAGAAAATGAAAGGGAAATGAATAGAATTTTCAAGTGGGAATTTATAGGATGAGGATAGAATGGTCACATAAGAAAATGAAGTTTAACCGCCAATAACTAACTTGAAGTTTGAATGTAACCATCCAAACCCCACTTGCCTTCTTACAACCAAAATCCTAGTCAGGTTTTTGTCTGAGACAAAAAAAAGAAAACATCTGGACCGTCCATCCTGTGAAGGATTATCTTTATTCCTCATCAGTATCCAATGTGGATTCTATGCTAGATTTTTCCTTTTGTGTCCAATCACCATCTTCCCTTTCACTGTTGATCTCAATCTTCTCCAAATCTTTGCAAAACGTGAGCGATAATTAAACCACGAAAATCACCCATTTCTTTTTAATTCAAATTTATTTATAATTTTTATTTTTATTTTAGAATGAATTTGTATGTATTTCGATTTAATTTAAAATTAAATAAATTAAAAATTAAAATTTTAATATTTATAAAAATTAAATCAAATTAATTTTAATCAGAAATTAAATAAAATCAAATCGAATTATTCTGATTTCGTTCAATTCAATTTAAGTTGATTGGATTAAATTTTTAATAAATTTTTTATTGTTTATACTTTAATTTTTTTAATATTTTAAAATTTAATTAAAATATTTTAATATTAATATTTTATAATTTTTTATATTATTAAAAATAATATATTATTATTATAGAATAAAAATAATTAAAATTTTTAAAATTAAAAATTAAATTAAATCGAATCAAATAAAAATTTAAATTAAAATTAAATTAAATCGAATCAAATAAAAATTTAAATTAAAATTTTAAATTAATTCAATAAAATTAATTTTTTCGATTAGAACTCTTATCTCATATCCTAAATTAGAAATAATAATATTAAATTTTTAAAACTTAATAATATTAAATAATTTATCGAAGACTAATATATAATTTTTACTAAATTAATAAAATTACATTATTACGTACCACTAACTTTTTAAATTTTAATTATGGAAAGTATAGAATTATTTATTTTGAGTATTTCAATTTATTTATTTTGAATTTAATTATTTTTATGAAAATACAATTTTCTTAAATTTTTTTACCTAAATAGATTTTAAATTTATAGTAAAATAATAATTTTTTAATAATAAAATATTATTTCTTTAAAGACTTGTGGCGATTTGTCTACGTTATCTTGTAAAAATCTAACGGCGATTTGTCTATTTTCCAAATCTCTTCTTATCAATAATTTTTCAGGTTGCTAATTAAATTACACCTGTAAAGTTGATGAATACTACTCAAAGATTACGTAAGCATGGATGTCAAAAATATATATATATATATATATAAATTAAACCCACTTTTTATTTTTAAATTATATTTTTTCTGCAATTATAAAATGAAATGTAATATTATATAGCTCTAGAATTTTAAAATTTTATTAGTTATTTTTTTGAATTTAAAAATATATTTAAATGTATTTAAAATATTATAAAATTTATTAATTAATCATTTCGTTAATTTTAATTATTAAATACTTTAAAAAAATTAAAATGTTATTCGTTAAAATATTAATTAATTAATTATTTCATTAATTTTAGTTATTAAATACTTAAAAAAAATTAAAATGTTATTCGTTAAAAAATTAATTAATTTAATTTTTATAAAATTAATAAATTAATTAATTATTTTTTAAAATTAAATAATAAAATATTTAATATATAAAGTTAATAAATAATTGATTACGCATGAAATTTAGTCTGATGAAAGTGCATTCTTGTAGTCTTTTGAGGTTTAAGCTTCTATTCTCCAATCCCTATTGAAAAAAAAAAATTTTGATTAGTAAATTTTTTAATATTTAAATATATTTTAATGAGTTATTTTAAATTGATAAATAAATTAATATGTTTTATTAAATTTATGAGATTAAATAGTTATTTTTTAATTTTTTAATTATTTTATATTATATATATATATATATATATTTGGTGTTATGCATGATTTTGAGTCAAATGTCAATTCGAATGGGTTGTAATCCACGATTTGATAAATGATTCCAAAGACAAATACTATATTAAGGATAAATCTTAGACTATGACTTGATTTTAAGCATTCGTGGCAAAATCATGTCAATATAAAAAATAAAAAATCCCACCTCAATGGAATATGAAGAGATTAAACGTTATAAAACTATTAAAATAATTTAGAATTATTATTTTAAATTTAATAAAAAAAGTGTAAATAAAATGTTAATAATTACAATTTTGAGAAATTATTAGGAATTAGTAGTATTCGATTTAAATCAAAAAAATTAATTAAAATGAATTAATTTAAAATTTTGATTTAGTTTTTTATTTATTTCGATTCGATTTAATTTTTAATTTTAAAATTTTAAAATATTCGGTTATTTTAGTTTGATTAGAAAAAAATAAAAAAAACGAATGAAATCGATAATAATATATTATTTTCAATAATTTAGAGAGATTAGATCATATTAATGGTAAAATCTTTTAATTAAATTTTAAAATATTAAAAATAAAGTGTAAAAAATAAAAAATTTATTAAAAATTTAAATCGCTTAAATTGAATTTAATCGAATCGAATCAAACTGGTTTAGTTCAATTTAATTTTTAACTAAAATCAGTTAGATTCGATTTTTATAAGTACTAAAATTTTAATTTTCGATTTATTCAGTTCTTTTCGATTTTAAACTAAACCGATTAAATACTCGCCTCTATAAACTATATAGTATTTCAATTTTAAAACTAATGAAAAGATGGATAAAAATACTTAAAATGTGTGACAAAAGTAAAATTAAAGAGTTAAATAGTCTAATTTTTAAAATATAGGATTAAATTATTATTATTAATAAATTTTAGGGATTAAATTATAATTTTTTATAAAGGGCAAAAAAATTTTTTTTTTTTTGAGAAGAAAGCTAAGTGCTTGTTGATGGTGTGGTTAATGATATAATATGAAGACTTTTGAAGGGTGAAATGTCAAATCAAGAAATCTTTGATAAAATGTCTGCTTCTTCTTTCTGTGTCGTCTCCCCATGTGCTAATGTTCTTTAAAGTTACTATTTATTTTTATAATTCAATAATATATTTTATTTTATTTTATTTTATATATAAAAAATACCCAATTCCAATTTATTCTCAAATTAATTTATTTCAAAATAATAATAATAATAATAAAAGGAATCAAAGAAAATCACAAGTGGGATTTTATTTTTATCTTTGGATGCTGTCTTATTCCTTATTCAAATTTTGATGTAGATGTTCCCAATCCATCTTCAAGGAGCGCGCGTGGAACTCAATCTTTATTGAAATTAAGCAATTTACTATTATTCTCTTTTTTAAGAAAAGTGAATTATTATAAAATATATAGATGTTTTAATTGAATAATTTTAAAATAAAAATAAATTAATAAATTTTTAAAAATTTTAAAACTCGATAATAATTTTCGATTTTGAAGAACTCTTTGCTGACTTTGCATCCTCAATAGCAAATAGGTTTCAAAACTGTTTCCCAAAATTTGGGAGAGCGCGTAGAAGGGGAAGAATTGGAAGACCATAATTAAAGGAGAGGCTGTCTAGAAAAGAGAGAGAATTGAATCTTTAAGATTGGATTTACGTGTATGTCTATTAACTACCTTAAGTAGCTAAGTTGAGTGTGAAATATTTGAAAAAATTTATTAAATTTTAAAATTTTTAATTATTTTAGTTTGATTTAATTTTAATAAAAAATTAAAAAAATCAAATTAAATCAAATTGATTGGGAAGAATAATATATTATTTTTAATAATATTAAAAAATTAAATTATATTAAAATTAAAATATTTTAATTAAATTTTAAAATATTAAAAATAAAGTATAAAAAATAAAAAATATTAAAATTAAAATCGATCAAATTGAATTGAATCGAATCAAATCAGATCGGTTTGGTCCGATTTAATTTCTAATCAAAATCGAATCGATTTAATTTTTATAAATACTAAAACTTTCCGTTCTCGATTTATTTAATTTAATTTGATTTTAAATCAAACCGATTGAATACTCACTCCTAATTACATCCACCTAAATTAACTACCTCAAAACACCTTTTGATATGTAATTTTTTATTTATATTTTATTTTAATTATCTTAAAATTAGTATTAATTTTTCTTTTTTATATCATAATAAAGCATTCTCCTTTTATTTAGTGGCCATGAGAAGAGATGAGATTTTGCCCTTTTAACATCTTTAGGAGTTTGGTTATTATTTAGGTGATATTGCTTTATGGAGACTTCAAAAGGGTATGATTATTAATTAGGGTAAAGAATTTTTTTAATTCTATTTTCCACTTCTAGGGTTAAAGAATAAAGTTATTTAGGGTAGAAGAAGATTAGTGGAATGATTGTCCTATTATAAAACCTTTTCATGATTTAATCTAATAATTCCCTTTTTGATTTTAGGGTTTTGGTCACATGAAATTTTGCCGACACTCTAATAATAACAGTTTATTACATGCTTTTTCATGGATATTCTCTTTAGGGATGATAATATTGGGTTTCTTACAGGTTATTATTTATTTATTTTACATTATAATAATAATAATAATTAATGACCGCCAAGCTTTAACACTCTTGAACAAAGTCGGTCCAAAAAAATAGTGCCGACTCACGGCCCATGAAATATTCTTTGGACAACTGATCCAGTCTCTTCCGCTCTGACTCAGATATGTGGGTAGGCCCGTGAGCCTAAATTCAGTAGAAAAAAGTCCAGTCCGGTGATGTGACATGATAAAGAACAGTAAATTCAGTCACTTCGCAGTCTTTCCTACACCCACTGAAAGAATTAAATGACCGTCTGGCGTGGAAAAGGACTGTAACGCATCCGTACGTACGGATCTAAACATCAAGGACATGTGGCACTGTAGCAGAGAAGCCGTTAGGCATCACTAGTAAATAAATAGAAAAGAATAAAATTTATTATCGGTTAAACTTACGATTGTACTGTAAACCTTATTTTTTAAATTTTATAGTTTCAATAATATAAATTAATTATTATACCCAATTTAATTTTACAGTTTGATTGTGTTTGGGGATTGGCTGTTGTCTTCCTTCTCCCATGTTGGAATTGATGGGTTTTGTTAGTGTAGGCGTCTATTATTGTGGGCTTTTTCTTTATAGACCATTTGTTTTGTTATTTGTTGTAAGTTTTAAGATTAGCTTGTCGAGTCTTGTCAAAATGTAATATCAGTCTGTATTGATAAAAAAGGAATATTGGGTTTTAAATTTATTAAATTTTCAATTTGGGAATATATAGATTTTTTTTTTTTTTTTTTAAAAAAGAGCATTAAATGGTGTGGGGGAAGGGCAAGTTGTCCACAAGCTTGAGAGCAGAAGAGGAAGGGTTGAGGCAGCTGATGTTACTGTACATTGCAGTTGCTTGGCCCATCCTGTGATATGCCAATCACATTCTTCAAGTTGCTATTTACATTGGTCCCCCACTGGCAGGATCAGGCTCTTGCATTTCATTCAAATTCAAATATTTTCAGTTTTTTAATAAAAAATAATTATAATTATAATTTTTTATTATTCAAAAACTTTTTAAATTAATATTTATTAAATTCTTCACCATATTAATTAATCAATTTCTTATTTTTAAAAATTAAATGGGTTACTCTTTGTTATTTAAAAAATACTTAAATATTTTTATTTTAAATTAACTTTTAAAATTAGATCTGACCTAAATTTAATATAACAGTCGAGAATTGAAAATCTCACACTCACACACAAAAAAACAGAGGCAATTTGGGTTGATGTAGTTAGGTAAGTTTCCATTGATTATTATTGGCAAGTTGTTTAGCAAATTAGCTTAGCCTTTTCCCTTTTTCTATGGGGTCCTTCTACTTCCTATATTCCTAAATTTGGTCTAACAATGGACCCCTCCCTTCACATGGACCTAGTTTACCACTATACTTTAGTACATTTGTAGGGCACTCCCTACCTTGTTTTTCCCAAAAATTATAAAATATATATAACAAATTAATTACGATAATTAATTCCCAAAAAAAAAAAAAACTGTTACTAAGAAGATTCTGTCTATGTTGAACTATAATGTCCACATATTTCAATAGATATTTTGAATGTGTACTAACACTCACACTTCTATATAGAGATGATCATGTGTGCAAGAGCTTCCCATATATAAACAAAGTAAGATATCACTATTCATATTTCTTCTCATGTATTTCATTTAATTTTTCTTCAGTATTGAGTTTAGATCATTTAATATCTAAAATTCATTCGATTAATCTGAATTTGAATCGATCAAATTCGCTAAATATTGTAAAACATTCACTCTTTTATAAATATTAATAGAAATATTATTTAATAAATAAAAGATTTAGTGGTTACAATTAAATGAGTAATTGCTAAATCCAAAATGGTGCAATTTAAATGCTTAGATTAATAGTGTGGATTCCCTAATGATACCCATTTTGATAGGGTTAGTGATAAAAGATGAACAAAAGTTCTCTCCTTCCCTTCCCCTCTACTTCTCAATACTTTACATTAGGTTTAGGATTTAGGGATTTTAGTTTCTTTCTTGCAATTTCAAAATCTTGCCCACTTGTTTCACATACTCGAATGGCTTCAAATGCAATAAAGGGCTCATGTTAACAAAATCCTTCAACATCACTTTCTTTAAGAAAGAAGATATAGACTTGTAGTGATTGTACGTAAATGTAGTTTCATTTTTTTTATTACATTAAATTTAAATATGAATTCGAATTATAATTTGATAAAAAAATTCATATTCCAATATGAATAGATAAGAAACTGAACCGACCGATTGGGTGACTAATCTCATCAAAACTTTTATCTCGTATTTTACTTATGAATGGAATTATATAAATATTATATTTAATTTTTTTATATATTATGGTTGAATGATTATACATGCCTTAATTTATGTGGCCTATCATTACAATTATAGTTGTGTAGAGGAAGATGGCAAACTGAAAGAAAATGACAATGGATTAGACATGGGTAGTGGTAGGGAAACAAATGTCATGATCCAATTGGGCCCAATTGGTTATGATTTTGCAAGGATGAGCAAAACATTGGGCGTACCATGAGGATCCAAGTTGTGTCATGTTTTGCCTACAATGTGAAATTGTATGGGTTTGGCATAAACAAGTCACATGATTCTCTCTCTCTCTTTTTTTTTTTAATGAAGATGGTCATGGTCCCCTACAAAAATTAATGTAATTTTGAGAAATCCAATTTCTGAAATTTGAATTTCTATGAAGATTGGATTATGAAATTAGTTAGGGTTTATTTTCAAGTAATTGATAGAAACTTGCTTTCACATGCATTACCTTTTTGTTTTATGTGCTCAAGGACTCCATCCAATTATGATATTCAACTGTCAATGAATGGTCCCATTTTGAGTTTGAAAGTGACTTATTAATCCCAATTTTTTTATTAAAAAAAATTAGTTTTTTTGGGATTTTATTCATTAGAGAGCATTGCCCAACATTTATTAAGCTGGGATAAAATTCAAACTCAAGTTTTTTAGTTCCCCTTTGACGCATTGTGATGCAAACTCTTCTAGGAAAAGACAAAGGTTACAAATTTTCAAAAGAGTAATTTTGCACAACATTTATTTGGTTGTCTAAAATAAAAATCTTGAATTCCCTCATTGTCACTTCTGACATGAAGCTTCCTTAGTCAATACCCTCAGAATGGCATTACATTGAAGAAAATCACTAAATCTCAAAGAGGACAATATCATATTTTCTTAGATGTTTGGGTTTCTTTACCACTTTTCCCTGCATTTGGGTAGAAATCCCTTTTTGTTTTTTAAACACAAGTTAAGAGGATAGAGAGATTAGAATTAAATCCAGACCGAGCTAAACCCATGACCTGTGGTACACGTCAATTGAAAAGTTACAAAAGTGCTGGCACTCCAGTTGAAGGTACCCAATTTTTGGTCTTTAAGGAACCCATGAGGCAAGGCCTGGCAACTTTTTGACGAGAATTAGAGCCAACAATTAGACATACCCGAAGATTATGTCCAGTCCAAAGACGGTTCTTTAATAATTCAATTGAACTATGCCTAATCTGCCAATTCCGATTCGATTTAATTTTTTTAGACAATTTTAAAACTTTTGCCTTCTTTTTTTTTTTTTAAGGCAAACATGATTTTGATATGGATTCAAACCAGTTTCAGTCCGGATTGATTTCGGTCAAATCAGTTTTGACCATAGCCCTTTTTGACCATAGCCCTGTTTCCAGGAAATATTACTCCGCTGAGGTGGCTAACCATTTGGTAGCAACACGCATAGTACAATATAATTATTTAAAAAGGGCAAAAATAAAAGGTCGGCCTTCAGCAAATATGAACGAAAAAAATTCCACACGATGCAATTGCCAGGCATCAACTATACATAATGACCTAGATGTCCATTCTCATTGCCAATTGCCAGGTATCTACCCAGCTAACGTGAGACCGAAACAATTAGCAAACTACAAGAGGACTAATACTAGTGTAATCTCTTCATACTTGGATTTGTTGTCATTTTCGAGCACCCAACCGTTCCAAAATCAACAGCATTTCCATTCAGCAGCTGTGAAGAATATGAACCATTCTTCCTTAGCTTTCCTGGAAATTCCTTGCTAGAGTTCCCCTTCAAAGAAAGATTCTTTCTCATTCGGTTCCTATTTAGCAGCAATGTGGTATTCCGATGGGGTGAATGTAATGTTCCTCCAACAAAATCTCCCATCGTTACACAGCCCCATGGTCCAGATGGTCCATACTCGGAAGATGTTTTAGAATTTGGGAACCGGTCCCTCAACCCGGGAAATACTTGCAGAACCGCAGAATTTTCATCCTCCAATCCGACACAGAGAGGGCAAGGAGGGTCATTCTTATGTGCTTTGGGTGTTGTCTGCTCCAAACATTCTGCATGAAAAACATGACAACATGAAAGAACCCCGGCAACAGGCATGTCTCCACTTCTCACAATCCGCCGTGAACTCCAAGGAGATCTTTGTGAAAGAAATCTTTCACACAATCCACATTTAAAAACATTAGATGAAATACATAATCGACCTACAATTTCAGATTCAAGTGGTTCAGAAATATCTGAAGAATCTGCACTACTGCTAGCACTGCTCCAATGATGGGCATCTCTTTGCACAGTAGCAGCATCAAACTCTGACAGCCTAGAAGCTTGGGTTTCAGAAGCTTCTTTTGGAGCTTGAACGGGAAAGAACAAAGGGTGGATGGGTTTTGATAAAAAGGAATGGCGACCTGAAAAGTTGCAACGAGAGGATAGGCATGACTTGAATGTGGGCTCGTCCTCACTGCTGTCTGAAAAGGTTGGAGTGGATCTCCCACTCTCTGGGTGTCCAGAAGGTCCCTGTAGAGATTTAATCCTATTCAGGAAGCTGAATCCTAGAAAGATACTAGACATGCCAATAGCATACAGAAAACTTTACCGCTATAGTCGGTGAGGAATGCAGCAACACTTGACCTAGTCGGTACAGAAGGCCAGAGAAAATTTATTAAAATTCAGTAGGGGGAAATCAAAATTAGCAACAAATATAAAAGATGATAGTTGTGAGACTTTCTATTCTGCAGCAGAAGGTCAGTTGATGTTTGAGCAATTCTGGATTATCCCTACTTACATACAATTATACAATTAAGACTCATTAATTATAGTTGCCCAAATTCACCCTTAGTACAAAATTCAAGAGACACTATTCTAAGACCCTGGTGGGTAAACAGACAGGTTTCACCACAGAAAATAATGTGTTTCGGCGTCTATCAGAAATTCAGGATATAGGCACAGGGGATCCACACAGCCCAACTATGCATGCAAATTCATTTGGAATGGGCTTGGTCAAATCCCCAAGCTAGAACCTAAAGGCAGCCCACTTTACCTGTAGTTCACATTATACCATATGATCCCCAATTAGTTGTTGTCACCTTTGTGTTATACAAGAGATGCGTCCTGTGAATGTAATCATTAGTAAGCCTTAACCTATAAAGAAAACACCATCCTAAATTCTAATGTACGAGGCTCTGACTCACTGGGGTCAAATGTTCACAGCTTATCCCTCACTTTCCAGATGCTTTATATATGCACTTGTACTTAAAACCTCCAGGTCATAATCGAGCACCCTATTTATGCACCCAGTTTCCACCTTAACACGAATACTATCCCATACAAGAGATGTGTTCTATAAATGTAATCATTAGTAAGCTTTAACCTATAAAGAAAATGCCATCCTAATGCACGAGGCTATCACTCACTGGGGTCAAATGTTCACAGCTTATCCCTTCAGAGGCTTTGCAAATGTACTTGCACTTACAGCTTATCTCTCACTTCACTGACGTGTTCATTTTAACCTTGGTTTGAGAAATAATTTCTTTCTCACGCAGAACTGGTAGATATTTTTCTTTATTCACTCACTTTTCATAAAAAGGCCCCCTTTCACCTCATACATTATCAATGTGGGACTTTAATCCCAATTCATTTCTCAAGACTCTGCCCCTCAAGTGCAACAACATAATTGCCACTTTGACAATTAGTTAACATTAACCCACTATAGGCACAATTATAAAGCTTTGTGCGTGGCTGAAACCACAACCCAAATTGGGCTTTGACGCCATTCTAAATTTGAAAAGTGTGTAGAGCATATTAAACATTCAATCATTTTGATAAAGACTTACATAAGTGATTGAGTTGCTTTCACATCAAAATGACTGGCCATGTCAATATTGCAACTCAACCATTTATATATTAGCCTTTCACATTTAAGATTTTCAGTGTGGGACTTTAATCCCAATTCATTCACAACAAAAACAATAATCAACAAGTTAAAGTAAAATGTCAGGAATGAAGGATATGGAATAACATTTTTTACCTCTCATTTTTGCAGTTTCATAATCATCAGTGTTAATTTCCTGTATGACTGGAGGCGTCCACTGAGGACCGGGAGAAAGTTCCAGGGAACTAGTCAAACGCAGGCCTGCACCACCAGATGCAAAACAGTGATTGTTATAAAGATGGTTGTCCCTCATCCATCTACTTTCTTTACTGTTTGAGGATGTTGAGGACCTATGAAGTAGGGTAATATCACGTGAATCATACAGAAGCTCATCAGATGGGAAACTAAAATCCCATCTTGATGGGGGTGGTGAGAAGCTTGTATTAGTTTGCCAGTAGGGCTCATGCTGACCCATGGACCAGTTCCCACTGGTTGTATTTGACCCATGTGGCCTTGCAGCCACACAACACAGAGAACCCGTTTTAGCTATTTTTTATAAACCTCACCAAATACAATTCTGTTCGCTTTAAACCTTTGTAGAGCTACAATAGATGACAGCAAATCTCAAAAAATCATATATATTATTATATGCATTATATTGGCTTATAAAAACCAACTAATGCAACATA
Source organism: Manihot esculenta (assembly GCF_001659605.2). Lineage (NCBI taxonomy): Eukaryota > Viridiplantae > Streptophyta > Magnoliopsida > Malpighiales > Euphorbiaceae > Manihot > Manihot esculenta. The sequence continues at coordinate 6,638,834 of NC_035161.2, read as the reverse complement.
TGAAAGTCTTCTGCAATTAAGTCAAATCTTCAAAACAAAAGGTCACTGCAGAGAAACCTCCAATTTTTTAATAAATATATAGGAAGAATCCCCTTATGCAAGCCGGATAAGCATCACTCCCACTTCATCAAATGTCAATCAACCCTGAACAAATAATAAAGCCAGCACGTGAATTGGATATCTTCCCAAAATATACTTGATTATAAAACACAAAGGCATCGTCAGGGAGCGGAAAAAAAGAAAGAATTAAACAAAAAAACATAATCAAATGCTAAACTCGACAACAATGGAACGTCCAAAAAAATTATAAGTGAGGGTTATATACATATATATATTATATATATATATATAGTATGGCGAGCTATGTGTCACCTAGTGGAGAATCTCAAGTTCTTCCACTAACAGTTGGAAGATATGGGGATGAAGAAGAAGGTCTTCTTCTCCGACATTTTCCTCCATACTACTTCTTACATGGTTTTTCCATGGTTATCTTGCATGTGATGTCAGAGAACTCTTATAGAGAGAGAGAGAGAACAGGGGGAGGAGCATGTTTTCTTTTATCTATTCTAATGCTCAACCATTAAATTTAAAAAAAAAAAAAATTATTGAAATTACAAGTACACAACAAACATAAATCATAGCAATAGACTTTAATGCTTGAATTTCGGTGAACAACTCTTAAGTGACACAATAGACCAATCTCAAATGAGGGTGTATTTGTAATCCAGAGAGAGCAAGAAAAGGAACACCCAGGGGGAAAGACTAAACTACACCTATACTGTAAAAGCAATTATGAAACGGGCAATGGTGGCAGTTGTCCACATTGACCCAATAGTATATCCACAGTTACGCACGCTGCATTATGCCATCAAATTTAACAGAAAACTATAAAAAAAAATCCAACGTTTTGATCCATTCATTACAATAAATAAATCAAACGTTAGAAACACCAGAAAACCAGTAAAATCAAGAGACAAAATCGGAATAGTTCTCTTTTTCTCCATCTATCTCTCCAATCTAAATTCCATAGTTAAATTTTCAGTTTAGCAATTGTGCATTGCACAAAACTCCCAAACGAAGACAAATTTGAAACACGTTATTAAGAACAAAAAACAACAGAAAAACTTACAAGCTTATCACTACACTGAGACATTGAAGCAGAGAATGAGATTAGCTGAAGACCATAGAAGGATGAACAACGAGGAAGTGAGAGATTGCGAGAACTGAGTGAAAGACACAGCAATCAATAAATTGAAACTTGAAACCCTAATTTAAGGATTTTTCTTTTTAATCAATTGAATGCCCTTTTGGCGCTATGCCCTCCGTCTTCACTCCGTTTATATATACCCCTCTCCTAAGGGCTACGTGTCCCACAATTACAATAAAATAATGATCTTTATTATTAATAACAGAAAAAAAAAATAAAACTTTCTACAGTTTAGTAAATATATTCTTTAATTTTAATAATTTTAACTTAATTCTGAAAATTAAACATAATTATATTAAAAAAAATTATTATATATTAATCATGAAATTTATTATAACTTAATCATTAAGATTTTCACATTATGATGAGCTTTTTCACTTTACCTGATGGGTTTTTGCCTGTTTTTGAGAAAAAAAATATTTTAGACATTATTAAAAATAATATAAAATCAATTATTTGAAATGTTATTAATAAAAAAATTAAATTTATTTTGAAATTAAATTTAATTGATATATTTAAAGTACTATCTTCTTAATAGTTATTAAATAAAAAATATTTATCTTTGTATGTTTATATAATTTCTGCTTTTATTTGAGATGATAATAAAATTAAATAATATTTTAATTATTTTAAAATTCCATATGAATATAATTCAGCACCCATTCCAATAAGCCTCATTCACAAAATTAAATGAGTAATTAGCATCTTAAGAAAAAAGAAGACAATAAAAATGAGTAATTGGCATGTATATAAGAAGTTAAATTGTTAAATAAAATCATTTATATGAAAATAAAAAAAATCGACTTAATTGAGTTTTTTTCAAAATAAAAATTAAAAATTAAAATAATAAAATCTAAAATATCTCATATCTATTCGAATGCATTTACTACGAAATTAAATTTATGAGTGCAATTTAATAGATGACCGTTGGATTTCTCCATCCCTTACGAGGCCGGGCCTATAGTAGCAGCCCACAATCAGTAGGCTCTTAAGCTCCCAAATAAGTCAGGCCCAACCTGTCCATCCTCCGGATCGGACTCCTATTTAAGTCACTCACTTAGACCTGCCCAGCCCATTTATCAACCTTAAAGCCAGCCCTTTCCTACTGGTCCTTTTCCCTCAAACCCGTTCACAAGAAGAAAAGACTGCGGGTCCAGTCATTTCGCAGCCCTGTCCACGCACGCGCCGAAGAGAATTAAATGCTTGTCTGACACAGGGAGGGCATGGGGTCACCCCTACGTACGGACCTACACCAGGGGTAGGTGGTCCTATAGCGGAGAGGCCATCTCGCGTGAATGAGAGGAAAGAGGATAAAAGGGAGGAGATACTCTCCTCTAGGGCTAAATTTTTTCTAAATTCACAAAATTCTTATAAAACCCTGTTTTTTGGATTTTAGATTATCAAAAATCAAAAATTAAAATAATAAAACCTAAAATATTTTATATTTATTCGAATGCATTTATTACGAAATTAAATTTATGAATGCAATTTAATAGAGTTGATATTACGTACGAGATTTATCATAATTAATTACTACAATATAATTGTTATGCGGGTAAAATTTTTCCAATTGCAGATTATGTCACGCTAGTGGGTGATAGAAGTTGGGACTTCTCAAAAAAATTTCCATTTCATTTCATATTTCTAACATTGGATTTAGCCTCATTATCTCTTACAACTTTCAAATCAACTTATGATTCAATTATAGGCAATAATTGGAATGCTCCTATGTCTAATGTTGTAATTAATTAGGTAATGACCATGTCCACAATCATTTTGTGACACATGGTCTGTTGAAAGGTTTAAAAAATAATAAAAATTAATTTAAATTTATATTATATATTAATTATAAAAACATCAAATAACCTAATAATTATATCTTTCATGATTTTTAAATACTTAGTTATATACAAGTGTGGTGTATTGTGTTTTTCTCACTTTTATTTCTCTTTTTTTTTTAGTGACACATAATCGCCATATATTACCGTGTTATCTATCGTTATTATACGTACGGGCGTACATATTTATCCACTATTGTGATTATTTAATTCTCTTTCAGCGCTCGTATACTGATAAAGTCGCGGTATAATGTGATTTGCTCTTCTACTTTCCATCACGTCAGATAAATTGTGTTCCTCACTAATGAGTCCGAACCCTCGATTAGTCTACTTCAACTGCGGGTTGAATGGTATGCTGATGGATTAACTTATGTAGTGGACTTTAGTGAATAATGGGGTCTGATGACTCTTCTTTCGATGGTCATCACATGTGATGATTGAACCACAAACAAAAAAAGAAATTTTTTTGCCAAAACTTGTTCCACAATGATTAACATAAACACAATTAATTACAATCACAAATTATTTTTTAACTTTTCCAAAAATTATTTATATTATTTAAAATTTAATTTTATTATATGCCGCGCATTAAATAAAGTTTAAATAATCTATTAACCACACTATTAGTGTTAGATCATTTAATCGTAATCTAATTAATAATTTAATTTAATTTAAAAATAACATATAAATATATTTTGATTAATTATTCTGTTATTTTGAGAATTTATTTGTTTGATGATCTTTACAACTATTAGATTCTATATGAGTTGCTATTATAACAAAAGATTTACTCACATTAAGATGACAACATTGATAATGCTGGTGGTGCCAATTAATCTCGTGATAGAGATTAGATATTCAATGCTATATAAAAGAGAAATGGATACGGGTGAATATTCGGTCGATTCAATTTGAAATTAAATAAATTGAAATTTGAAATTTTATTATATGTGAAAACTGAATCGAATTGATTTTGAATAGAAATTGATTTGAATCGAATTGATATGATTCAGTTTGGTTTAGTTGGTAGGGCTTTTTAATAGATTTTTTTATTTTTTACACTTTATTTTTAGTATTTTAAAATTTAATTAAAATATTTTAATTTTAATTATAGTTTAATATATTTATATTATAAAAAATAATATATTATTATCACTAATAAGTTATGTTTGATTTTATATATTTTTTATGACTAAAATCGAAGTGAACTAAAATAAGTAAAATTTTTGAAAATAAAAACCAAACTGAATTAAAAAAAAAATCGAACTGAATTTTAAAATAGAAAATACAAGAATTAAAAATAAATATATATAAAAAATACAATAAATAAAAGGAAACATTTTTTTCAAAATAACTAAAAGTAAATAAATTTAAATATGGAAGAAAAAGTAAGGAAATAAATTTATTGAAAAAAGAAATAAATTAATTATATAAAAACAATTTTTTAAATAAAAAAATTTTAATTAATTAAAAATTTAATTCGATTTATTTTTTTGGTATGGTTCGATTCTTATATAAAAAAATTAATTGTTTTGATTTGATTCGATTTATTTATTATTAAAAAATAATAAAATTAAATTGAACCGATTAGTAATAATAATATATTATTTTTTTATAATTGAAAAAGATTATATTATAATTAAAGTTTGATTAAAAAATATATTATAATTAAAGTAGAAATATTTTAATTAAATATTAAAATATTAAAATATTAAAAATAAAATATAAAAATTAAAAAAAATTAATAAAATTTCTACCAACTAATCTAACTCAATCCAAATCAGATTAATTTGATTCAAATTAATTTCTATTAAAAAATAAATCAGTTTAATTTTTATAAATACTACCACTCTGTAGCGCTTACCACCCTTTTCAACTTTCCTAAGCTTCTTTCAAAACTGTTCCTAACCATGCTTTGCCCAGCTATCACTATGAAATTTTCATTCTTTCCTTAGTCTTTTTATCTATCTTCCCTGATTCTCAATTCCAAAATTACCAAACTCTTACTTGTATTTATGTTTTTTTTCAAATTAGTAGTCAACTTCCTTATTTTAGCAAAGAAGTAAACTTTCCTATAAAGGATTAGTTCTCACACTTTTGATTCTATTGAATATGTAAAATTTTACCTTAATTTAAAATCATAAAAAAGCATATCTAAAAAATAATATAAGCGTAAAAAAAACGTTAACGATTTGATAAATAAATTCAAAAATAGACGAAATACATCTTTATGTGATTAATATTTTTTTGAGATGTCTAAATTCGTCACCAATCCTGTCATTTTTTATTTCGAATAAATATAAAAAAATCTATAGTTTCAAATCTAATTTGGACATTTATTAAAGAATTCGTACATAACCTTGCTAATTTTGTTTCTAATACTAGCACTATAGTCCTATACTAAGACGCATATCTATACTCATCAGTAGGCAAAAGCCCTTAACTTCAAAACAATCAATCAGGCTTGATGCTATCCACACTTCTTTTCAAATTTATTATGTATTTTTTTTTCATTATGCAAGTTAGTTGCATTAAATATATTACATTTAAATTTTCAGTTTATATTTATATTTAAATTATCATTAAAAGCTAAAATAAAATAATTATTTATTATAATTTTAAAATGTGAGTTATACTTTATTTATTTTTTACAGATAATTCAAATAAAAAATTAATATTTTTTACCCAATAGTGTAACTCAAGGGTTAATTATGCATTTTTCTTCTAATTTAATATATTCATACTAGGGGTGAGCAGTATTCGGTTCAAACTAAAAAAATCGATCGAATCGAATCGATTTAAAAATTTAGTTCGGTTTTTTATACATTTCGATTCGGTTCGGTTTTTAATTTCAGAAATTTTGGTTATTTCAGTTCGGTTCGGTTTTGATCAGAAAAATCGAAAAAACCGAACCGAACCGATTAATGATAATAATATATTTTTTCAATAATATAGTGAAATTAAATCATATTAAAATTAAAATATTTTAATTAAATTTTAAAATATTAAAAATAAAGTATAAAAAATAAAAAAATTATTAAAAATCAAAACCAATCAAATCAAATCGAATCAGACCGATTCGATTTAATTCAGTTTCTGACTAAAATCGGTTCGATTCGATTTTCAAAAATACTAAAATTTCAATTTTTAATTTATTTGATTTGATTCGATTTTGAACCGAATCGACCGAATGGTCACCCTTAATTCATGCAATTGCAATGTCTAAATTATACTTTTTGAAGGCGGTATAATTTTTTTCATAATTTTTGTTTATTTTTTTAATTATTATTATTATTTTTTATATATTATAAGAATATATAAATTAACTATTATAATATTATTTTATTTTATTTTATTTTATTTAAATTTTTTTTTATAATATTTTATAATATTTAATAAAATTTAATATTTTTAAAATATATATAATTATAAAGTTAATAAAAAATTATTTTTTAATATGTATGAAAAATAAAATGAATAAAAAAAATTATAAGGGAGAGGTGAATTACATTAATTTCTCTTATATTTTATATTTAAAAAATAAAGAAAACAAGAAAAAAATGAAAAGAGAAAATGGAAGGGGCATGTATACAGGTGTAACGTGCAGTAACAGAGAGAAAAGGTAAGAACCCTAGAATCCAAAGCCAAGCTGTCCAGTTTGATATGATTACGTACTTACTCGCATCACTTTCCTTTCTCTCTCTATAAATTACACGCGCCGCTCGCGCCTGAACAAAACAAACAAAAAGTCAAATTATCAGACACACACACCACAAGAACTCGCCTCTGTGTTTCATCTTCTTCTTCTTTTACGTGTTCCTCTCTCTATCTCTCTCTATCCAATCCGTTTCCAGATCTGTATCTCTCTATGGCCGGCCAAAGGAATGACTACGGCAAGAGATCCAATTCCCATTCTGACTACGGCGGAGGCAAGCGGAGGAATCCCGGCGACGATCCTGACCAGCCGCGTACGATTGGAAGCGACGACACCGTCTACCGCTACTTATGCCCACTGAGGAAGATTGGGAGTATAATTGGGCGAGGCGGAGAGATAGCTAAGCAATTGAGGTCGGAGAGTAAATCTAGCATTAGAATTAGCGACTCTATGCCAGGGTTTGAGGAGCGCATTGTTACCATTTACAGCTCTTCTGAGGAGACTAATCTGTTTGGAGATACTGGCGAGTTTGTTTCCCCTGCTCAGGATGCTCTTTTCATGGTTCATGATAGGATTGTTGCTGAGGACCTGCCGCCTAATAATAATAACGATGGGGATGATGAATTTGGGGATCCTCAACAGGTTACTGTTAGAATGCTTGTGCCTTCTGATCAGATTGGTTGTGTTATTGGGAAAGGTGGACAAGTGATTCAGAATATAAGGAGCGAAACCCGCGCTCAGATTCGTATTCTGAAGGATGAGCATCTGCCTCCTTTGGCTTTGAGTAGTGATGAGCTTCTCCAGGTGAGAGATATTTCGTGGTTTGAGTTTCTTTTTGGTAGTATTTCAACTCTTAAGAAGTTTGGTTCTAAACATTAAGCAAAACTAGAATGTTGAAACAGTCCTTCTGAAGCTGATATCGATGATGTGAATGTGTTTGTGCTATGTTTCAGTTATACATTTATAACTCGAATATTTTTCATGCATTCTGTATTTTGCCTAAAAGTGCATGTAACTCTATAGTGTTTTATGGTGAAGTTTTTGTTTTGTCCTGTTTGCTGGATTAGCCCACTTTCTGTCCCATCCCATTACTGATAAAGAAAACTCATGTTCAATTACTGGAGATTATTAGTCTGTAGGCTGGTTAAGAAGGAATGAATTGCTTTTTCTGCAATGGATGCCAATGTATTTTATGAGTGCAACGAACTTCTGCATTATTGGCATGTTCATCGATATAAGATCTTTTAATTCATTTCCTAGACTTTTCAATTTTATGGTTTCAGATTATTGGAGAGCCTGCCATTGTTAGAAAGGCTCTTTATCAAGTTTCTTCACGCCTTCATGAGAATCCATCTCGATCCCAGCACCTTCTTTTGTCTTCTTCAACCAACATGTATCAATCCGGTGGCATGGTGATGACCGCAAATGCTGGTGCCCCTCTAATGGGTCTTTATGGAAATTATAAAGGTGGATGGTCATCATCTTTTTACTCTGACCAGAGAGATGAAGCTTCTGCTAAAGAGTTCTCTCTTCGTATGGTGTGCCCCATTGGAAATATTGGAGGTGTCATTGGAAAAGGTGGTGGTATCATTAAGCAAATTCGTCAGGAATCCAGGGCTTCCATCAAAGTTGATAGTTCAGGTGCTGAAGGTGACGACTGTATTATATTTATATCAGCAAAGGAGGTAAGCATGCTGTTCTTCTTTATCAATTATTCTCCTAATGTATTACACAACCAAGATATCTAGATGTAGTGCCACATTGTTGCTGATACAACTCTTCACAGTTTTTTGAAGACCAATCTCCAACACTCAATGCAGCACTGCGATTGCAACCACGATGCAGTGAAAAAAGTGAAAGGGAATCAGGTGATTCTGTAATTACCACTCGTCTACTTGTGCCAAGGTCACAAATTGGTTGCCTTATGGGTAAAGGAGGGGCTATTATTTCTGAAATGAGGAGTATAACAAGGGCAAGCATTCGGATTCTCTCAGAGGACAATCTTCCCAAGGTTGCTTCTGAGGATGATGAGATGGTGCAGGTAAGTTATTTTAAATATTGTATTATTTATTTCTTTGAGACCTGCCCCTTACAATATAATGGAGATTATGTCTTTTAATTCTGAGTCAGATCACCGGCAGCCTAGATGTTTCTAGCAATGCTCTTTTACATGTTATTTTGAGGTTGAAAGCCAATTTATTTGGAAGGGATGGAGCACTAAGTGCAATTCCACCAACTCTTCCATATATTCCCGTTTCAATGGATGTATTAGATGGGCAAAAATATGGGAGCCGAGATAATCAATCACGTGGACGTGGATACTCTTCAGCTGGTGCATACAGTTCTCGTGATGTGCCCCCAATTGAAAATTATGGGAATAGTGGTAGTTCACTGGTAAGCTTATCTTCTACATTGTTTCCATGTCCTTTTGCTGGCTCTCTCTCTCTCTCTCTCTCTTTTTCTCGGTATTTTTGTTTGTGAACATACTTATGGATGTTCATAATCAGTGCAATACAGCACAGAAACAGATCATTTGCTGCATTTGATGTATTCCTTGATCAATAGTCATGGCCACAATGCTATTATTTCTTACGATGTTTTATCTGATTGTTGCCATTCAGAGCGGTGGTGAGAGTGGGTATGGCGGCTTATCTTCTGGTCGTTCAGGGTAAGATTGTTTTGCCTTATAAGATACTGAAACTAGTCTATCTTCTCTTCCATGCGTAAGAATTTGTAGCTTAATGCAAGGATTGGTAAATGGACACAACTCAACTGTGCAACTCAAAAGTGGCACATAATTACTGGTAGAAACTCAAATATGACAAAATTACTAAATAATTGATTTTGAATCAAATTCAATTTAGATATTAGCCAATTATCAACATCGACATGGTAATCAACTTGAAAAGTGGGGCAAATTATTTATTTTTAAACTTCCTTTTTACTCTTTAGTTCTCTGAAGTTTTATATATTTGTAAAACCGTTTTTCATTGTCCACATTGATAGTATCATCCAAGCCTTATTTTTAGCATCTCTTACCAGGTTATCTGGTCAAAACTCAATTAACCAAAGAAAGCATCATGGATATTAGTCCCATTGTATGACGAACAGGTAAATAATTTTGTTTTCCTCTTATTTCGTTCTTTCCTTTTTCAATAAGTGTGTCATTTTATATTAATTAAGAGGAGAGAAAACCACATTGATGTATCTAACCCACCCATCCTAGAAATTCTAATGTACCGTTTGCCTTCTCTCTACAATCTAAACAGCAGTGACCTACAAATCCTGAAGTCAGCCCTCTGCCCTTTTGATGAAGCCTTCAGCCTAGGTCAGAAAAGTTCAACTGAACAGGGTTTGAGAAAATTGTGCCTCCCCTTGGCCCACCCTCAATGCTTTGTTTTGGGTGACCTACATGAACTGATGATGCAATTCACCAATCAATATTGTGGATCTTGACACCAATACTTATCAAGCTCTTGTTGTGTGCTCTAAATGGTCATATGCCATCAGCACACTTATATGTAACAGCAATAATATGTATTTCTTTATATAAGTTTTGTGATTGGCAGCCGTGACTTTTCTCTTTTGTTTATGAGGGAAAGAGCTTGTAGTATAACTGAATTCTGATAGCATCTGCCTTTGTTTGTTTTCAATCCTTATGTTGGTTGAGATAGTCAGAGTATGGCAACGGAGATTTCAAAATCGTAGGCTGTATTAATTTGAGTTGTCTGCACCATCTTTTGTGTTGTGCATGAATTCTTCTATTTCATCTTGCAAAGTTATGTGGTTGAAAAGGAATCGACTGATTGTTTTCATGTCCTTTATGACCCATGGCTTCTTGTCCCCTTTTTGTGGTTGAAAAGGAACCAACTGATTGTTTCCATCTTTTATTTAGAATTACATTTCTTTGTAAATATCAAATGTAATGAACGACATGAATTTGCTCTGATGCTGCAAATGACTTTAAAGGCATATATCTTGGCCATGGCATGTGTTCAGGTTTGTTTCTTAAGCTTTGGGGGGAATGATGAGGAAAGCTACAGTTTGCTTTGGAGGTAATTTTGCATAATGCTCTTTGAGTTGATTCACAGACTGTTGACATGGTGAGGATATGACTCAAGGGGTAGGTTTCTCTATGTATGTTGCATCTTCCTATTTCTTGCCTTAGGCTTGAGTGGATGTATTTAAGTTCTTTGTGCAATTGATGCAGCAGGTTTGATTTATCAGGTTTCCCTTGGCATCAAGAGAAAGGTATGTTTTTTCTGCAACTAGTAATTACTGAGCTTGGTTTTCCCGTTGAATGTATCCCAAGTCCTAAAAACACTCATATGATAATTTAAATTTAGATGAAGCAATAATAATGTAGTCAATGCTAAATTTTGACTATTCTCTAGCACAATTTTCATGTGGAAAGTAAAGTGAAAAGTTTCTAATTTTCCCTTGTTGTTTGAAACTTATACAACATTAATGCAGGGCAGTCCTATCTCTTTATACATTTGTCTAGTGATTCATCTAATGTACAGGAAAGAGTAAAAAAGGAAGTACTAGAGGAATAATATAGCTGCTTCTCCATAGGATCTTCTTTGCATGATAATACATCTAAGTGCTCATTAACTTATATATAGGGGCGAATATGTAGTACGGTTGAACACACAAGTCTGTGAATCACATTTTTTATATTTATATTTTTGCTCATTACCCCAATAAATATGGCTGAGGAACTTGTGCGCACAAGTGCAATGAGGAGACAAAACTTTGACTTGTTTGCTTTTAATGGATTGGCAAAAGCTAAAGGCTTTTGATTGTGCCAGTCTTGCATTTGCATCCTGCTCATGTCATTATATCTCTGAGTTCATCTGATAATTTTATAGGTCCTCCATGATACTCTACACCTTTATTTGTTTATTCATTTATTTTCACTGAACATGAATGCAAATGTAACTTTTTGGAGGCAAATTTTAGGGTAACTTACCTATTTTAGTGGAGTTTTTTTTCAATTCATGCATAATAAAGAAATTATTTATCAATTCACACAGAATCCAAAAATATTTTCGGATTCTGTGTGTTAAAGGAGCGTGTTCGGCAGTTTGTTCGACACCCATGGTGTCGAAAAATGGGTATGGTGTTGAACTGCCATTAAGCATTGGTGTCGGACAAGCTGCTCTATGCTGCTCCCGTGGCATGCACCCTTGGCATGTTCGGCACTTAGAGTGCCGAACATACCTGTCCAGCACTTAGAGTGCCGAACATACCTGTCCAGCACTTAAAGTGCTGGACAAGCCATCTTCATCAGGGTGCAGAGATGAGGCAGGTCCACTGACTCGCATGTCACACAGCTACTTCCACTCAGCTGAGCCACCATCTGCTCTGGCTCCAATTGCCAGAAACGTCTCTAGGCTTGAGATTTGTTCTTTCAGCTCACATTCACTGCCCAATTCTTTTTGATACCCGAGAACACCCATGTATGGTGGCAGTACTGGCACGCTGCAGTTTTGTAAGCCAGCAGGAGTCATCTCAGAAGCGAAAAGACACCGCTTCTTTGATGGTGGTGGTATCGTCAGAGATGCACTTGTAGCTTGGGGTGGTGGTGGGGATGCTGACTGCCCAAAATTGAGCTTAGCCTTCTCGCCACGGATGCGCTTGGCTGCCTTGTCGTCCGCTCGGGCGGCTTCTTCAGCTGTATTATAAGTCCCAGGCCTTGTACATGGTGCCGAACATGCCAAGAGTGCATGCCACGAAGCATTTCAGAATGCTCCGTGGCATGGAGCAGCAGTTTGACACCCATAGTGTCGAACAAGCGTGTTCGGCAGTCATGCTCCCGAACACGTTCCTTTGACACACAGAATCCGAAAATATTTTCGGATTTTGCGTGATTTCATAGATACTCTCTTTATTATGCATGAATGGAAAAAAAGCTCATTTTAGTGTAGGATTTTTTTAAAAAAAAATCGTCAAAGAGAAATAAGCTTGTTTTTGCTTATTTAATTAAGACTGGAGAGTACTTTTCTATTACCCATTCATTAGATTACAATGTTTCTTTTCTTACCTATGCTTTCTGCTTGTGTTTAGGAGGGAAACGTTGTGAAGACGTTTGCATTAGTTGATGAAGATGTTCATGATGAGAAGGTTAAGCAAACCAGGTGGGTCTATTCCATTCCCATAATAACTAATCCTCTTCAAAACTCTGAAAACTAATTGAAATTAGTGCCACTTTACTAATGCAGCATCATTTTGCATTAGAAAAAATAATAAAGAGAAAAAGTAGCACACCTTATTTTAATTGTTACGACTAATTATTAGTATCCATTTGTTTGATATTCCTCCATTGACTTAACTATTTATTCAGATTTTTTTCATATATTTATTTTATGTATAAATAAATTATACTATCTCGGCCAACTGAAAATGCCAAATGGCTTTGCCTCATGAATACTCAATGCTCATGTAAGAGAAAATAATGCAATGTATTGGAGATAACTTCGGGATTATAGGGTTTTGATGGAACCAAATCAAAGAGAAAATTGGGTTGTTAACAATTTTTGCGTTTGCTTCCTTATAGACTAAAGAAATATAGTTATTCTTTATTTAAAGGAAAGTGGGTTCCATGCATGTGAGAGCAAGGAGAATTCGAAGTAATAACACGTCGGTGTATGGCGAGTAATCTTTTCAGAGGGTGTTTGTCTTATTTTATAAACTGATTTGTCATATCTTATCAATTGAACTTATAAGATCTGAAAATAAGCTGATCTGTTGTTTATAATAGTTATCGGACTTGTAAATTTAGCTTATAAGCTTAAAAAAATAATAAATTAGGGGATTAACTTTTTGTTTTGGTGCTCGTAAACATTGAACTTTCTAATTCCTATAGCTATTGAGGTTATGGATTTTTAATTTATGAGGTAGTATGGGATTCCTGGTAAGAGAAAATTATTACTGGCTTGATGGAGGATGCTGTCAATAAATTTTTACTGCTTATGTAGTGTGTGCTTGTAGAGGGGCAAGCATGCGAGAAGGAAGTTTATGTTAAATTTCATATTAATTTGAGATGAATAAGAGGAACTTGCTTTTATTTAAGGATTTTAGACACTCATTTTTCGAGTCGGTGGTTTACTTATCCAAAACTAATTTGGTATTAAAATTTTTTTATCGATATTGGATTACTTATTCAAAATTAATTTGATATTAAAGCTTTTTTACTTGGTATTGAATTTTTCGTAAATATTTTTTGTTCACGAGGTGTGCGTTGAATTAGATATTTTTTCCTTTTTAGATAGGCTATATGTTTTTCTGGGTAAATTAAGTCTATCTAAATTTAACAGTTTGACTTCAATACAAATGATATAATATTTTTTACATTATATGAGGATATTTCATTTAATTTTAAATTTTTATAATTACTCGTAAACATTATAGTTAAATATATATCACATTAAAATTTTAAATGCCAGTACATTTAAATACAAGTACTAAGTTTATTACACTATTAAAATTAAAGTTATTTAATTTTTTTAAAAAATATAATTAATACGGCGATAAATGCATGAAGAGGATAACAAAAGTATTTCTCTCCAATTTTCTGATAATGATTTGGTGATTCCTTCGAGGTGTAGGTGGTAAAAAATGGCCGTGGAATTTTTTCTTTTTAAATTACATTTTAATTTAAATTTTAATATAATTAATAGATTAGCCTTTTTATTTTTAAAATTAAATATTTAAATATTTAAATTTTTATTCTCTTTAAATAGAGATTCATTCATTTTAAAATCTGTTAAAAAAAATATTTTTAATTCAAAAAACATCATTTACATTAACTCTTCCTCCACATTTTCATTCCCAACACCTAAAGTTCCCTGATTCAAACTCTCTGCAAAGTTCTTATCCAGAATCATCCGAGATGGTTCTTCTCGACATGCTCTACAGGCAGTTCAATCTGATCAGCTATATGTGCAATCTCTACCCTAGAGAAAGGCTCGATCAACCGATAAAGGTTTTGCTCCAATAAAGTGTCATGCAGGGAAGAGAGGCGTCTGTGAACAATTGGGTCTTCCTCTAATTGGGCCTTGTAATCTCGGAGCGAAATCTCAAAGAGCTCCAGAGAACGTTTTGCATGAGCATCAGCAACAGCTTTCATTGCATCCAGCTTTGGGCCTACATATTGAAGCCCAATGGATGGTATTACTCCAGCAACATCTTCACCTTGGTTCACCATTATTTTGCATAATAACAAATAGTTAAGGCTAAATACTGCTCGGGATCTTCGAGAGCATTAAAAGCTTCAAATGCTTCAAAGAAGTAGCTGTAGGCAATTTTGTAATCCTTCTCTTCTGCATGAAGAATTTAAGGTATTGGGAACTAAGATGTGGGGAGAGAGTTAATGTGGAGGGAAGTAAGGGAAGGGAGAGGGAGAGGGAGAGGGAGAGGGTGAGGGTTCCGTACATGGTATTTTTGAAATTAAAAATATTTCTCTCTTTTTATAACGGTTTTTAGGATAGAAAGACTTTCGAGTTGAATAAAATAAAATACATAAATTTAAGTATTTAGTTTTAAAAATAGAGAAATTGATTTATCAATTATGCTAAAATTTAGAGATTAAAATGTAATTTACTCTTTTTATAAGGAAAAATTATTACCTAATTTTTATAATATAGATAAATTCATTAATTAGTCTCTCAATTTTAAAAAATAAATTAAAATATTGTTGATATTTTAAAAAGTTGGCTCATTAATTTTTTCATTAATTTTTCTATTAAATATTTTACTATTTAGTCTTATGGTTTTAAAAAATTTATTAATTGGTTCTTTAAATTTTCTTTTAAATTTTATTAATTAGTCATTCGTATCAAATGGTTTTGAAGAATTTATTAGTTAGTTCTTTAATTTTTTTAAAGTTTTATTAATTAGTCATTCGTGTCAAGGACATTTTAGATTTTTTTGTAATATTTAATGGTTAAAACTAAGTAAATTTTTTAAAATGGTAAAATGTTTTAATGCATTTTTCTTAAAATAAATGTACTAATTCGTTAATTATGTTAAAATTTAAAAACTAAAGTGTAATTCCTTTTTTTAAAGAAAAATTACTACTTAATTTTTATAGTTATGAAAAAATTTATTAATTAGTTTTTTAATTTTAAAAAAATAAATTAAAACATTCTTAATATTTTAAAAAGCTACTGATTTTTTAAAATTTTTTTTAAGTATTTTACTATTTAATTTTTATAATTTTAAAAAACGTATTAGTTAATTTTTCAATTTTTTAAAAGTTTTATTAATTAGAACTTCGTTATTAGAAATATTTTAAATATTTTTTTATAATATTTAATAGTTAAAATTAATAAAGAAATTTATTAATATACTTTTTAAAATATCAAAATATTTTAATATATTTTTTAAAATAGAGATATTTTAATATATTTTTTAAAATTAAAAGATAATTAGTAAATTTTTTTATATTATAGAGATTAAGTAATAATTTTCTTAAAAATAAATAAAAACTTTGTTTTATAATATTTGTAAGGGTTATAAAAATCAAATTTGCTTTTTAAATTATATATTAAAAATAAAAGAAATACTAAATTTTGTTATTTAAGTTAAAATTATCTCTAAATTATTATTAAAAAATTAAATAAAGTCTTCATTGATCAAAATATAAACTTGAGTGATGTTTAATTAATTTATTTGACTTTATTAAAATATATTCTAATTTTAATAATAGTTCATAAATATTTTTTACCGAAAAAATGAATTCGATAGTTTTAATCATTGCTATATAGAGATAAATTTAATTTTTTTTCATCATTTATAAATTAATGTCATAAAGAAATTTATCCTATCGGTTAATTTGTAGACTTATTAAATATTTAACTGAATTAACTAAATAATTAGTTTTTTTTTTTTTGAAAAAAAAAGAGAAAATCGATGTAAAAAGCATATTTATTTTTAAAATTTTTAAATTTGTGAAATCAAATGTTACGCTTATTAACATATTCAAGCATTAGGTGTCAGCAATCCATTATTTTCATTTAAAATCGAATCGAATAAATTAAAAATCAAAATTATAATATTTATAAAAATCAAATCGAATTGATTTTGATAAAATTAAATTAAATCGAATCAGTCTGATTCGATTTGATTCGATTTAATTTGATCGATTTGAATTTTTAATAAATTTTTTATTTTTTACACTTCATTTTTATTATTTTAAAATCTAATGAAAATTTTTTAATATTAATATGATCTAATCTCTCTATATTATTTAAAATAATATATTATTATCACTAATCGATTCGGTTCGTTTTTAAAATTTTTTTTATCAAAATCGAACCGAATTAAAATAAATAAAATTTTTAAAATTAAAAATCAAATTGAACTGAAATGAATAAAAAACCAAACTAAACTTTTAAATTAATTCGATTTGATTGATTTTTTCGATTTGAATCAAATACTATTCACCCTTACTGTTTATCACTGCATCTACAATATTAATTTCTAAATCCTCTTTGTTAATCTTTTTATATTATTAAAAAGGAAGAAAATATATTTTAATTGTGTATTTTCATTTTTTGTTATAAAGTAATTTTCGATATTTTTTTATAAAATTAAATAAAATTATTATAGTTAATTTATATATTACTATATTTTAAAAAAATGGATAATAATTTTAAAACGACTATAAAATTAATGATGAATAAAAATTATGAATTTTTTTTAAATAAGAATATAAGTAAAATAATAATTTTATTATTTAAATTAATTTTAGAGTTTGATAAAAAATATAAAAGAAGTACTTAAATTAACAGATACAAATAGATTAATTTTAAAAGTAATATTTTTAAAATAATATGTTCAAATATTAGATAATTGTAAAATAATAAATTTATATTTTTAAGTGGAAGTTAAAATAAAATTTAATTAGTAAAATTAAAAATATTAATGAAATAAAAAATTTAAAAATAAATTTATTATTATTTAATTGATTTTTTATTTAAATCTAATTATAAAATATAATAAAATTTATCGATTGTAATTCTTAAAATCTATAAATTAGATTAGATCATATTAATTCTATTATTATTATTTATCTATATATATCATTTTTTTTAATTTTTGCATTTAAATATTTTTATTAAAAATAGTTCGAATAAAAAAAAATATATTGTTATAAAATAAAAAAGAACGTTTCGTTTTAGGTATTATATTTTTATTCGTTATTATTATTTTTATTTTTCTAAATTTTATTTCTTTTTTATTATTATTTTAAAAAAATTTATAAATAAGTATTGTTATTTGTTATTTGATATGTTAATATTATTGTAATGCTTCCTATTCTAAAAGTGAATAATATTTAAAGAATATCTATAATGTTAAAAGAAATAAATTTTTAATATTATTACTTTTAAATTTTATTATAATAATAATTTATTAAATTTATAAAAAATTTTAATTAAATTTATAATATATCATCTATGTCTATTGAAAGTGAATAATGATTTTTCAATTGAATTTACATTTTAAAGGATATGATGATTTTATTATTTAAATTAATTTAATTTTTTAAAATATTTTGCATATTTAAATTAAATGTGCCTCCGGGCAGGAAGTTGGAGGGGATGAGGGGAAGGACGAATCGAAGCGACAACGGGCTGAATCTCAGTGGATTGTGGCAGCAAGGCCACTCTGCCACTTACAATATCCCGTCGCGTATTTAAATCGTCTGCAAAGAATTCAGCCTGCCGTCCGATGGGAATTGTACTTCAAGACGGTCCGCGCGGCTCGTCCACCGCGAAGGCTTGGCGAACGGCACGTGCCATATTTTATTATTTAAATTAATTAAAATTATGTATTGTTATAAAATTAAAAAGAATGTTTCTATGTATAAATATATTATAAAATATTAAATTTACACATTTTATAAAAGATAAATTAAAATATTAAATATTAAATATTAAATATTTATTATGTAAAATATTAAATATATCAGAAAAAAAAGCTAAAATTGCAGGAGAAAATAATTGATAAAAATTAAATTCATTCATTCAAAGAAACAAACTTCTTCAAATGGAATTCCATCTTTCTTAGGGAAATGTGCAATTGGAATCTTCTTGGTCTTGCATCTCTGTAAGGCATTAATATTAATTCAAATTTAAAAAACTGATGGAATTAAATTAATTTAAAATTTTAATTTAATTTTTTATATATTTCGATTGGATTCTATTTTTAATTTTAAAAATTTTAATTATTTTAATTTAGTTCAATTTTAAATAGAAAAAATAAAAAGGATTGAACCGAACTGAATCGATTAATAATAATAATATATTATTTTTAAGGAGATTAAATTATTTTAAATTTAAAATATTCTAATTAAATTTTAAAATATTAAAAATAAATTCATAAAAAATAAAAAAATTATTAAAAATTTAAACTGATGAAATCGAATCGATCTGAATCAGACTAATTCGATTCAATTTGATTTTTGATTAAAATTAATTCAATTCAATTTTTATAAATACTAAAATTTTGATTTTTAATTTATTCAGTTCGATTCGATTTTAAACCGAACCGACCGAATCGTCCGTTAGAGTTTGTGGTTTTGAATTGTGGATACCTATCAAGCCCAATGACAATCTAGTCCTTCTTACTGTGAGAATCAGAGTACAGATCCAGAGCATATGAGAATATCCTACTAATCCATCTTGGACTGAATCCAACTCCAAGAATCCACCCAGGAAATTACCAATCATTCTCGCAGTTGTCGTAGTGATTCTATTCGGCGGAAAGCCAAAAACTTGAACCCAAAAGGGAAATTCTGTAAACCTAATTTTCTTGAAAAGTCAATTTAGGAGGCCAATTTCTAACTAGAAGAAGATTATTTATAGATGAGTATTATGCCGTTATCCACTGAATTAAATCTGGATTGACAACTTCTAGTTAGAATCATTAAATTTATATTACAATTATAAAAAATTTATTAATTTATTAAATTTAATTATCAAATATTATAAAAAATTATAAAATATTTTTAATATTGAAAACTAATTAATAGATAAAACTAATTAATAATTTTTTATATTATAAAAATTAAATAATAAAATATTTAATAATGAAAATTAATTAATAAAATTTTTTAAAATTTTAAATTACTTATTAATATATTTATTAAAATTAAAAAATTAATTAATAAATTTAACTGTGCAATAGAAACTCAATAGTAAATTTCTCAAAATTTAAATCACGCCATATCATCAGCAGCTGGCCCAGTACATCAGATCACAGTCTGACCCGAAAAGGCCCCCAAACCGGTTTGTTTCTTGCCCGCGAAGGCGAGTCTGAAGCGTGTAATTTGGTACCTGAAAGTTCGTTGCGCTTCTATGCTCAAGCACTAGGGTTTTAATTTTTTTTTTTTATTTCTATCATCCATTAGAAGTCCATCTCTCAGCCTATCTCCACAGTTTCGCATCATTCTCTAATCCGGTATTTTCCTCACTCAATCTGATTTCACTTTGTAAAATTCATTTATTGCTTGCTGATGAGTTGATTACATGGGTGGCTTTTCTTAATTGCAGGTTGATTATCCTTTGCTTTATGGTTTAAAGATGTTTTCCTCTAGAGGAAACAGTGCCTTTGGGCAGCAGCCGTATGGCACGCAATCTAGCTATGCTCAAAATGTAAGCTCATTATAAAATCGCACCTTGCTTTTGTTTGGAATACCTCTGGGTAGTGTATTAATGGGTTTTGTTGGATTTTTTTTTTCTTTTCATTTTGGGTATTGAGATAATTGCTTGGAAGTTTATTACATCTTTCAGTTACTAACCCTTTTAATTGGAATGCCGCTTTTTATTTTTTAATTGGATTTATGGGATATAGATGTCTGTTTCATGTACTATAATGGCTGTCGAGGCTTTTTTCAAATTTGTTCTCTCTCCCATTAGGTACTTTTTTTTGAAAAACAAAACACACTCATGTTCAATTACCGTGATATTTACTTTATTGAAGTTTAGTAAAAATTCTTACTTTTTCCCTCTATTTGGAATAAAAAATTTCTCAGCAATTCAATTCAATTTAATTCCTCAATTCTTATGTTTGAAATGGAAGAATTCATTTCTTTTTTAATTTACAAAATTTTCATTTTCAATAAAATGAAATCATGCATGATTTTGTAAGAATTCATTTGAATTCTTTTCTTGCAAAATGAATCATACCAAATGGAGGGTTTATGCTTCAATTAATTTTTGTATTTCTTTAATGGAATTTTTCTACTGTTTGATAAATTGTGTAACATGTATATTTCGCTTGCTGCAAAATGTGAGAGTTGCTGCAATTTTTTTAGATGATTTCAATTGACTAAAATTTCGCAATTTTGTAGCTGGGATCTGCTTATTCTGCAAGTTCAGTTGGAGGGCCTGATGGAGGCTCTCAACTTTCATTGGCTTCTAGGCATTCCTCAATGTTAAATGTCTCTCAAGAAGCAGATGTTGGTGGGTTTCGAAGCTCTGCATCACATTATGGAGGTCAATATGGAACTCTCTATGGCTCAGCTTCCGTCACTGGTGCTCAACAGGTTAGTGGGAGCAGTTTTTTTAATGCTTTTGTTCAGAATATTCCTGAAATTTATGCATTGTATTATTTTGTTTTATGTTTAAATCAAGTGCATGAAACCTTTGACTTCGAAACTATTTCTAAAGATTCTTTGATTCTTTCACACTTCAATCTTATTTGGCTTGCCGGCCTTGGTTTTCAGTTCAATTGACCTTATTTAATTACTTTAGAATTTACATGTCCCCTGTGTTAAAATCTTGCTACGGTCACCAGATCTTAGATAAACTTGCAAGTTAATGTAGGATAAACATTTTTATAGTTCTGTGCTGGTGGACCTCTGGAATCTTACCTGGAAAATGTGTTTTTGAACTTACAACTCCTATCTCAAAAATAATATTATTGAAACATTTACATTCTTTTTCATAGTGCTTCTGAATATTGTGGCTATTATTTTAATTGTGCTGTTAGAGATTTTTTTTGCAAGTTATGAGTTGTTAACAGTGTCTTTAACCATCTGGTGCTCTATATTTCTAAGATTCCACTTGAAATTGTCTTGCATAGGTGTCCGCAATAAGTGCTAAAGGGACTGGATCATCAGCTTTGGAAGGTCGTGGTGGTGGCTATCCCTCAGGTCTATCCGATTCTCCAAAATTTGCTTCTGGTGGTGACTATGTTCCATCATCTAGTCATGGATATGGTCATAAAATTGATCAATTATACACAGAGAAGATTCATGATTATCCAGTGATTGACAGACGCCAGTATGGTGAACGACAGAGTGCTTATATTGGGAGGGACATGCAAACTGATCCGGCTGCACGACATGCCGATTCTGTTGGTTTTAGTCATCAACGTCAGGTGATGCTTCTCATTTTGTTTGTTCCTAATTTTAGTGTAACAATACCTTTTCACGTGCATTAGTGTTTTTCAACAATACTTATAGTAATATTATAATAATGATAATTTTCAATAATAATTCTCCAAATTCAGTATTATCCCTTGTATTTTTATGCTATAAAAAAAGGAATCTGTTAGTATGATTTTCAAAAAGAACAATTATGGTGCTTTGTTGTATTGATGGCTGACTAAACACATGGATTATTAATTAAAGAAAACAAATTGCAGTAGTATTAAAAGCGCTCTTGATTATTAAAATCTAATTGAGCAAATGTTATTGGTATATCAGCAATCAAAATAATTATAACCATAAATTTATGCACTTCACAAATTTGTTAAAGAATGTAATAGCATTATTAGGTCTAGGAATACTTATTATGACCAATCAAATTATTTATTGTGGTACACAGATTCATAGTTTATCCTCTAACTGATAATTTTAACATCATTAAATTTACTATCTAATACACAATCAAATTTCAGTTACAAGGATCTCTTATTAAAGTCAGTGTTGTTAAAGGCGTCCAAAGGCGCCTGGCGAGGTGCCTCTCTCTGAGGTGCTCACCTGAGAGAGAGAGGCACTGGGCGACAGGCAGACGAGGCGTCGCCTAGTGCCAAAACGACATTTCTTTCAGAAGTGAAAAAAAAAAAAATGAAAAGAAAAGCAGAGAAGAAGGAGAAGAAAGAAGTAGAAGAAGAGAAGGAAGAAGAAGAAGTCACGTTGGAACTCTAAGAAAAAGTGGTTTTAAATTTTAATAATATTTAAATCACTTCTTTTTATTGGAAGAAGAAAATTCATGGAATCTTTTGACTTATCTTGTTATTAGTAATATGAAAATAAAAATATTATTATTGGTATTAGTTATATATAATAAATAATTTTATTTATTTATTTATAAATATTGTTTATTTATAGAAAATGATTATTAATTTTTTAGTTATATTTATAGATTTTATTATTATTTTATTTTTTTATTATATATATTATATTATTATTCTATATTCTATAATCTATATTATAATTTTATTCTATATTTATATTTTATGAAATAATATTCTGAAATAATAATATTATTTATTATATAAATTATTATATTATATAGTATATATAGTTTGTATAATTTTGGAATTTATATATTATGTTATTATTAGTTAATATTATTATTTAATTAATTATTAATTTTATTATTATTAATTATAAATACATATATATATTAAGAAATTAATATTAATCTTCTATATATTATATAGATATAATTTATCACCAACTATGTTTTTTATATTTTAATATAACTAAAGAAATTAATATTTACTTAGATTAAAATATATAAACTATAGTTATTGATACATTTTATGAATATATACATATATATAAAAATTTGTTGACTTTGTTGCCTTTTTTAAAAAGGCGTCGCCTGGCCTCTCGCCTAAGGCGATAGAAGGCTCTATCGCCTTTTTGTCGCCTCTCGCCTTAATAACACTGATTGAAATGCAATTCGCGTAAATTAGTTTAAAATTGTTATGGGCAGTACTATCTTATTCAAATACCCCTTCATTTCAAATCCTAAATCTAATATATCCAAATGAACCTTATATAATATTTATGTTATTAGATTTTGGATTTTCGCAGGTTTAGCCTGACATGAATTTGATTATTGCATGAGCAGTTAAAATCTTTTGATAAATTTATGCAATTTTCATGAAGAAAGTTATGTCAAATTATGTACCATTTAATAGCAGAAAATGCTGGAATATACTGCTACTTCATAAATCTGCACACTATGAGCAGTCTGGGTTAATAGGGTCGAAACTGGGGTTGCAGGTTCCAAATAACTTGAAATTTGGCTCAAATGAAATGTAGGACCTAAAGCTAAAACATTGCAGAAGGCATCTTTGCCTAATTCTGCTTGCATTTTTAACTAGTTGCTGGGTAAAACAGGCCATGTGAACGTTACCAGACTGGGACTGGTTACGTTGAGCTGTGGGCAGCTTAGGTAAATCTGAGCATAACTTGAGTTCTGGTGGTCTAAATGAGTGGCATAGGGGAGACTCTTGTAGTTTCTCCTTTTGAAGTACATACAGTAAGATAATTTGTCATAGGTTCATAACCTACTAAAACAATGTGAACAGCAGTAGAACACTGATTTCTATAATATTCTTTGCTGTTTCTACCATTTATTGTGACAGGCCGGGATGTATGAACGTATGGATCAGGCATCAATACTCAGACAAGAGCAGTTACTGAAATCTCAGTCATTGCAATCTGCATCTCTTGATGGAACGACCAGGTATTATTAATTTGTTAGGTATTTGTTCAGGGATGTGTCAAAATGGAACTTTGCATTTGATGGCTTATGGTGATTGTTTACTGGTTACATCCTTTTATCTTGATGACCAACACTTTTCTGATATGTTAGCCTATGACACAATTAGACCTCTCTGTTATGGCGATAGCCTGTGTACAGCTAAGATAGATTATGTAAACTTCATATTGCACTGAGCAGCAACACATTTCTGGCAGACAAATTGAATATCTTGCAGCGAGAGGTGCTGCAAGTCGCCATCCCACTCAAGATCTCGTGTCTTATGGAGGAAGAATCGATGCTGATCCTCACAGTTCATCAATGCTTAGTTCGTCTTCATATAGTGGGCAACATGCTCCATCAATATTAGGGGCAGCTCCGCGGAGGAATGGGGATGATCTCCTCTATCATCAGAGTTCATCAAATCCAGGCTATGGAGTTAGCCTGCCTCCAGGTAGGGATTATGGCACAGGGAAAGTGCTTCATGGGGCATCTATTGACTCAGATTATCGTGGAGGTCGTTTGAGGATTGATGAGCATAGGGATGATAAAGCTGGTTATCTTCGGGAATTTGAGCTAAGAGAGGAGGAGCGTCATCGAGAGCTTTTGCGTGAGAGGGAGAAAGAAAGAGAAAGGGCGAAAGAAAGGGAAAGGGAACGAGAACGCGAACGAGAAAGAAAGCGGGAAAGAGAACGCATTTTCGAGCGGCGTGAGAAGGAGAGGGAGCGAGAGCGGAAGCGTGCACTTGAAATTAGGCGTGAACGAACACCGCCAAGAGTTTCAAGAGATAGACGTGGGTCCTCTTTGACAAAGGAGGGGAGACCTTTGCGACGAGATTCCCCAAGCCATGAAGCTTCACATAGGTGGATCATGATGTTTCATTTGCGCCTACTCTAGTTCTAAATATATAGCTGTTTCTGTATCTTGCAGTCTTCATAACTAACTAGCTGTCCTGTTATGCTGAAGGCGTCATTCACCTGTTAAAGAAAAAAGAAGAGAATATGTCTGCAAGGTAAAGAAAACCAATGCAAGAGTTTAGTAATTCAGTGATTACAAGAGCTTTTACCTCCCCAAGAATCTATTTTTTCCTTTTGGTGTTCCAGAGTTGAGGGCTTAATTTGGATTCAGACATGTTCCTCCTGTTCATTCTAGCTAGCCCACTTTTTCTATTCTTGGACTAAGTGTTCTCTCTTTCGACAGAACTCTTCTTTTGACTTTCTTCAAGTTGTATTTTGTTCTTATTTCTCTGCAGTTGGAGCACTTCTATTCTTGGTTGCTTTCCTTTGGCTCTGGGTGCCTGATTCCTAGCATTCCTTTTTACTCAGCATTTTCTTCAATTTCATCTTGCTTTTATCTTCTAACCCTTATGAGAATATTGGAGACTTTGTTGCCAATCTCTCACAGAGCTTCCAAGATGTATCTCTTGCCAATCTCTTGTTCAGTTTCCAAGATGTATCTCTGAAACCATAAACTTCAATCATACAGAACTTCAGTTTCCAAGATGTATCTCTGAAACCATAAACTTCAATTTAGCAATTTCACATACAGAACTTGTGTCGATTGTAGACAGCTTTTATTGCTATTACTGCTACTGAAATTCAGGGATGTTACCCTTTAAGAAAGAGGAATTTTATGGTCCTATTTTCATTTGAGACATACCAAATATCAAGTCATTGGCACTCTGTTTTCTGCAACCTGAATTTATCATTTAATTTCATTTCTTTTTGTAATTGTTGTTGTACTTGCAGATTTCTGCTTCCAGTTTGGTTGATATAGAGAGGGATTATTTGTCAATAGATAGGAGATATCCCAGACTTTTTATATCTCCTGAATTGTCAAAGGTCTGTGTTTCTAATTTCCTCCCCCTCATTGGAAGAGATATCAAGATTTGATAGTTTTTGTTTTATGCTTACATCCTTTTTGTTTTAGGTTGTAATTAACTGGCCAAAGGAGAATCTTAGACTTTCTATCCATACCCCTCTCAGGTATTATGCTCTTTAGTTATGTGTAAAATATGTTCCCTGATTTCTTTGTTTGTTTACTTCTTCAATTATGAGGGGTGTATAGTAGCTGCTTTTATTGCTTTGAAAATCCATCTCGTTATATGTGTATTTTTTTTTCATATGCATAAAACCATCAGTGTGTTACTGTGTTATTGTGGTTTAAGCAACTCTATTAACCTTCTGGAAAGCAAAACGAGAAAAGTACTTCTATTTGTTTTGCTCACAAGGACAAATACTAGAATGGACTAATATTTGTTAAATGTCATAAATATCACAGTTTTGAGCATGATTTTATTGAAGATGAGGCTGTAGTTGAGTCAAAAGAGCCCCCATCAAATAAGCCTTTGTCTCAACAACTTGAAAAATCAGAGCGTGGGCACACGATATGGAATGCCAAGGTAGGTTATTCATCTTTTTTCCTCGGTTATTTGATTTCAAAACAAAGTTCCTAATGTGTTATGAACTGTATTGAAGTTAAATATTGGTGCTGGTGATTATTTTTTGTTACCTATTCATTGATATTTAATGAGCCAAAAAAAAAAAGGGGAACTAGCATTCTTAGTAACATGGGAAGGGGAATGTGGGAGTGTAGGGCTGACTTTGTCTGTAATTTCAAATTAATTATACCAATCTTGTGTTGTTTCACCTTGTGCTCTATTCATATAATCTGCAGTGTACACTGCTGCCTCTACCCTCGTGTACAATGCTTGTATAACATGCTGTACCGGGTGCCCCCAATTTTTTTAATCCGTTGGTTTTTTATGTCAATCAAATCTTCCAAAATAGCAAAACTTGGCAGGGCTTTTTAGAACCAGAAAGTGGAAATGACTATTGTCAAACAGGGGATCTGCACATGGCACGTCCGAGCAATGTCCTTTTTGTGTCTTTGCTATATTTAACTGGATTTACGTTCTTCACATCTTAAAATTGTTTTTATTGATATGTATGTTATTTGAAGGGGATAAATACCCTGGAAGTCCTCTAACTTGCATTCATATCAATTAATGACTTGAACTTCATCTTTCCCCAATCAAGGCATTAACTAAACTATTCCAAAATATCCATATTGTGAAGAAATTGACACTTGTGCATACATGGCAACAATAGCAAAAAACACTTCACGCACATAGGACATACATTACCTTTAGAATAATCTTGGTATATTTAAATTTCAATTAAGGACTTCTTTTTGAGAAGAAATAATCAAACAATTGAAATACTGTTGGCAAGCTGGAGGACTTCTTGAATGTTTTACCTATTGGAGTGGAAGTGCCTAGTAAAATTGTCCTTATTGTTATATGAAATTCTATTAGGGTTGACAAGATATTAAGGAGGATTTTCTCCGTAGAATTAGTCAAATGTAAATAACTTTAGAACTGTTTTGTAGGTAGGGTGCTTGTCGCTTGACTGCCCTCCTGGGAGGATAGAAGGATATTTATAAAATGATTATGGAATTAGCACTTTTGATGCTGCAGACAGTTGAGGAATGTGTCCATGAATAGCTGAACAAGCATGTTAGGATTAATAATGTGGAATATTGCATCGGAAAGAGATCAAAATACTGATACATTTGTTGTGAAGATGGGAATGACTCTGCTGAAACATTAGTAGATGGTAGAAAATCTGATACTGTTATACTTGGTCAAATATAGACTTGTGTGTTTTGCTGAGAAGTGGTTTGATTTTAGGAGCAGTAAAAAAATTCTGAAGGCTGATGCAATATAATGTTGTTTGAAGGGTTGAATAAGATGGAAATTTTCTCCTCATGAAAGTATCCATGGATGACTGAATGTCATGTAAGTAGATGAAGAAAATTAATCCAGCTGATCCAACTTGTTTTGGAGAAAAGAAATATATTTGTATCTGTTGATCATTGTGTTCAGAAATTCTATAATCCTTCTACAGAGCAATGATAAATGAAATCTTTGATGAAAAAGAAAAAGAGAGAGCAGAAGTTTTGAGAGAAAGTGTTTGATCATTCCCATCAAGCCAATTGGAGTATATATACTACTTACAAGAGTACATATTAGGTAAGAAAATAAATTAATTCCCTAATTATAGCCTAATCATATCCCAATCATATCACACAATCATATCCCTAATTATCACTACAAATCTAGGCTATTTACAGAAATAATCTCAACATACAGAAATAATCTCAACACTCCCCCTCAAGCTGGAGCGTACATATCATATGTTCCAAACTTGTTACAAATATACTCTATTCGTGATCCTCGAAGTGATTTTGTGAACACATCAGCTAGCTGATCATTTGAATTGACAAAGCTAGTAGAAATGCATCCGAATTCAATCTTTTACCTAATAAAATGGCAATCCACCTCTATATGCTTCGTCCTCTCATGAAAAACTTTATTTAATGCAATATGGAGGGCAGCTTGATTTTCACATATCAAGTTTATTTGACCAGTATCGCTATATTTCAATTCTTGAAGGAGTTGCCTCAACCAAATGAGTTCGCATGTTGCTAAAGCCATAGCTCGATATTCTGCTTCTGCACTTGATCTTGCAACTACACTTTGTTTTTTACTTTTCTAGAATATAAGATTCCCTCCAATCATAACACAATATCCTGAAGTAGATCGTCTATCTGAAGGGGTACCTGCCCAATCTGCATCAGAATAGCCAACAATTTGTGAGTGACCCTTATTCTCACAGAGTAGTCCTTGTCCTGGAGCTCCTTTGACATATCTAAGAATGCGAATGACGCATCCCAGTGACTAACCACACTTACAGCAAAGGAAATATCTGGTCGAGTGATAGTGAGATAATTGAGTTTGTCGACCAATCTTCTGTATCTACCAGGATCTTTAAGTGACTCCCCTTGTTCAGGAACCAGTTTGACATTTGGATCCACGGGAGTGTCCACATGTCTACAGTCTAGCATGCCTGTTTCTTTCAATATGTTCAAAGTATATTTTCGTTGAGAAATTGCGATACCTGTTTTAGACTGTGCCACTGCAATTACTGTTCACGCAGAGAGTGTGAAAGCGAGTTGAATCAGGCGACCGGACCTACTGGGCTTTTGTCGCCGTCACCAGATGATGCAGAGAGAAGAATCGCCGGCATGAAACGGTCGTCGGAAAATGGTGCAGGCGCCGGCGCGTGGCCGGAGACGGGTTGGTTGGCGGCGGTGCGTGGAGGCGCGTGAGGCCGGATCTGGAGGCGGTGCTTCACCGGAAAGTAGATCGGTCGCCTGCTTGGAAAATGGGCTGAGTGGTGAGACTAACTGATTTCCAGAAAGTCACCAAAGCAAGGTGGCAGATCTGCCACTCACAGGAGAACCAAGTTTCTTGGCTTTGATACCATGAAATCTTTGATGAAAAAAAAAAAAGAGAGAGCAGAAGTTTTGAGAGAAAGTGCTTGATCATTCCCATCAAGCCAATTGGGGTATATATACTACTTACAAGAGTACATATTAATTAAGAAAATAAATTAATTTCCTAATTATAGCCTAATCATATTCGAATCATATCACACAATCATATTCCTAATTATCACCACAAATCTAGACTACTTATAGAAATAATCTCAACAATAAACATGCTGTAATTCTAGATAAAATTACACTATTGATTTGTGCCTATGAATTCTATTTTAGCAATACATATGTGTGTGCACCACACGCGTGGGCGTTGATATTTTTCTGTTTTGTAATGTATATTTTTTTCACTGGTGCAGATAATTTTGATGAGTGGACTTAGTAAAAATGCTCTGGAAGAGCTTTCTTCTGAGAAAAGCTACGATGATCGTCTACCACATATTTGCAATATTCTTAGGTTTGCTATCCTGAAAAGAGATCGCTCCTTCATGGCAATTGGTGGTCCATGGGATTCTGCTGATGGGGGTGACCCCTCTATTGATGACTCTGTTCTAGTTCAAACAGCCCTGAGGTTAGAATTCTCTATTATGTGGTGATTGGTATATGTTATACTGATACTTTTGGAAGTGGACTTAATTTGTATTTTACCTTGTAGATATGCCAGGAATGCAACTCAAATTGATTTGCAGAACTGCCGTAATTGGAATCGTTTTCTGGAGGTGCTATACTTATCCTTTTTATCATGAGAGAGTTTCCATAAGCTACTGTGGTTGCCATCTAGTGATGCAGGATAGATGCTTGTAATATGTCCACTAAGGCCAAAATATGAAATCCTAATGAGTAATGCCTTAAGAATACTCGAAAGTAAGACCATAACTGAGGTCTTTTCTTACAGAAAAGGAAAAATAAAATTGTGAAGCCAGTGTACATAATAAAACATGAAGACAGGTACTATTGTGTACTAAAGCTGACAACTGCAAAGGACACTTTTGATTGCCAAAATTCCTTTCTATTGTTTTTTAGGCTAATAGTTTTATTAGAGGTTTTAAGTCATAATAGATGTCACCAAATACCAACCACCTTATACCTTTAGTCATAAGTTTGGATATTCATGCTGGACATGTCCATGGGAATCAGATAAAAGAAAACTTTGTTTAATAGTTGAATCTTGTCTCTAAGTGTTTTCTCCTTGGAATTTATTATGATGTTGACATTATTGAACGAAGATCAAGTGTAATCGTCAATACAGTAGTGTCTATATATCTTTAACAACATAGATGGCGCTGCTGAATATTTATTTCGTTAAAGTTTTTATGAGATTAGCCCATTGTTGATTTTTGGTTTCATCACTTTCCTCTTGGATACATTTCTTAGCTTGCATACATAGAGGTTTAGTTTGGCTGCTTGCACATAATTCTTGATGTCAGAATCTGATTTCTAGCCTATTGTTTGCATGTGTAGATACACTATGATAGATTCCGGAAGGATGGGTTCTTCAGCCATAAAGAGATTACTGTTCTGTTTGTTCCAGATTTATCTGATTGCTTGCCTTCATTTAATACATGGCGAGACCAGTGGCTTGCTCATAAGAAGGCTGTTGCTGAGAGAGAGCATCAGCTCTCTTTAAAAAGAGAGGTTTGTTCTTGTGTGGGCGTGAAAAATTGACATATAATTTTGCTAATATTTCTTATGCTCATATTTGGTGATCCAATGATTACATATGGTTTCTGTTGATACTATAATTCACTTGAAATTTATATCTACATCCATGGAGAATAACGTATTTGTGATGCTTATTATTATTTTTTTTTTCTCAGAGGTCAAGGGAGAAGAAGGAAGGAAAGAAAGGTGAATTTCGAACTGTATCCAAGCTTCTTGTCCCATATTACATTGCATCTTTTGCTATTTTTCTAATCTTTTAATCAATATGATTATTCTCTTTACTTTCAGATAAAGGAACAGATTCTCCGAAAGATTCTAAAAGGACGGACAATTCAAAAAAAAACAAAGAATCTGCATCATCTGGTCCCAACAACAAGGAGAAAGATGGGAAAGGAAAAGCGACTGCTCAAAAGAGTGATGAAAACAACAAGAACCTTGAGAAGAAAAATGGGATTGTAACAGGAGAGGAAGTCAAGAACGTTGAGAAGAAAGAAAAAGGGGATACTGCAGGTACTCACACAACTGACAGTGTGAAGACTGGAAAAAAGAAGATTATAAGGAGGATTGTCAAACAGAAGGTTGCTAATAAGAAAATGGATGCTGAGAGTAGTGTAAGCAAGCAAAATGAAGCTTTAGATGCTAAGGATGCTGGAGAGAACAATGAAAAATCTGAGATCTCTGTTGAGCAAGATTCTTCTAAAGTTAAGACTTTTGCGAGGAAGAAAGTTATAAAGAAGGTCCCAGTAGGGAAAGCTACTCAAAATGAAGATAAGGGCTTGCAACCCGAGGTTAAAGCTGAGAGGGATGTGGACAATGGTGAAGATAAACCACAGGATAATTCACAAACTGGCAGTGATGCAATTGTGCAAGGTACTAGTGTCAAAACTGCCATAAAGAAGAAAATAATTAAGAGAGTACTCAAAAGAAAGCTCACAGGTGTGGGGACAGGTGATAGGGTCAGTGAGACCAAGAAGGATGACAAGATAGTAACTCAGGCAGGTAATGCAATAGAAAATATTGCAAAAGAAAAAACGGATGCAGAAAACCAGATGAATGAGAAACAAACTTCAGAAAAGAAAATAATTCCCAAGTCAAAATCACCTACTGTGGAGAAGGAAGCTAGTGTGCCCAATTCAACTAAAGTAGGAATCAAAGCTGTCAAGGAGGACAAGGATGACAAGGAAATTGATGGGAAAAGTGCTTCCGGGGCTAAAATTGAGGGTAAGGATGACAAGCAAAAAGTAGCTCAGAGGGATAATCTTGATGGGAAGGGAGGAAAAGGAAAGGATGATGAAAAATCTAAGGATGAGAAGAAGGAAAAAGATGGAAAAGATGAGTCTAGGAGTAAATCTAATAAGGATGTGAAAGAAAAGAGAATGCATGAAGAACCTCCTAAACATCCTGGATTAATTCTGCAAACAAAAGGAGATAAGGAAACTAAAGTATGTTGATCATGGCCCCAAGAATTTCATATTTTATTATAAAAAATTTGTAATTTAATTTTGATCAACTAATCTCACATCCTTGCCTCTAACCTGTACCTTTTATCTAATGATGCACTTTTAACTACAGCTACGTTCATTGTCACTTTCACTTGATTCACTTTTGGACTATGCTGATAATGATATTGAGGAATCTACATTTGAGGTCTGCTACAATGTATTTTGTTTGAAGTTACAGCTCCTAAAGTAATATTATGTATTCATTCCTCATGTCAATTTTGTTCTTTGCAGCTTTCATTATTTGCTGAATCACTTTATGAAATGCTTCAGTATCAGATGGGCTCCCGTATTTTGACATTTCTTCAGGTTTGTTCACTGTGGTGAATCAATCCACTTGCTCATTACTTGATTTTTATTTGTTAACACATCTTTCTATTTGCATCTCGTGTGCAGAAACTACGCATAAAATTTGTAACCAAGAGAAATCAACGGAAGAGGCTATGGGAGGAAAAGGAAGAGAAGGATAAGGAGCGGAAATCATCAACCAAACGCCAGAAGACTAGTGAACAGCCTGTGAAGACTAAATCTGCTGACTCTGCATTGTTGGGCACAGATCAGTCTGAGGATCAAAAAACTAAGAAAAGGGAAGATACTTCTGTTGACAAGGTTAATGAAACAAAGTTGGAAGATGAAACTGATGAGGAGGATGATCCAGAGGAAGATCCCGAAGAATGTGAAGAAATGGAGGATGAAATGGAGGATGCTGGAGATGACTTGCCTGAAGAGGCAATAACACCCTAACTTGTTAACATTTGAATATCATTTTTCATATTTTGTTCCATAAACATTAATTGTATAAAGGGCGGGGGGGGGTCCAATTGATTCCCTTTATAATATCTTCTTGAAGTTTGTTTTTCCTTTTTTTAATTCATTTACAGAAGAACCAAGAGGAGGATGAGATGAGTCTGGATGCAGTCCATGAACAAGTGACTGGCAATGGAGAAGAAAAAGCAGAGGATGATGCCAAGGAAACAAAAAATGAAGAGGCAAAGCCTAAGCCTGATGTTGATTTGTCGGAAAAAAGAGATGTGAAGGTGGAGACTGGGAATAAAGAGCCAACTGCTGTCAAAGAGGGTGTGATTGATAAGGAACTATTGCAGGTCTTTTTACTGAATATAATCCCTTTATCTTTTAGTATATTTATTAGAGTAGTGATTATATTCTTTTATACTCTCTCTAACAACGCAATCTTCCTCAGGCTTTCAGGTTTTTTGATCGTAATCGAGCTGGCTATATTAGGGTAAATATTAAAGCTTTTGTTTTCTTTTTCTTCCATTACTCATGACCAAGATTGTTGAAGAGTATCCTTTTATTTTTCAGGTAGAAGACATGAGGCTGATTATCCATAACCTGGGGAAGTTTCTTTCTCATAGGGATGTGAAGGTGAGAATTTGCCTCTCAATAGTTCAGGCTTTTTTTTCTTCTCTTTGGCTCTTCTCAATAAATTGGCAAATGTGGTTCATAATGGCTTTTCTGTGTTAGGAACTCGTGCAAAGTGCACTGTTAGAGAGCAACACCGGCAGGGACGATCACATTCTTTATGGCAAGCTTGTGAGAATGGCTGGTGTTTAAGTGATTTGGGTGGTTCTGATATGTTGGGTTATTGTTGTTTTATGATCTCATAATGGTCTTCCGAGATGACACAAGGCAACCTTTTTTTTGGCACTTTGATTTTCTGGCTGGTGGTAGTTTTTCTTGAGTTCTGATTCATCAGAAGTGATTGATGGTTAAAAGGTGCTGTTGCATGTTGCAAAACATTTTTAGGGTTTAGTTTGTTTCTAGGAGGACGTATATTGTAATGGGAAAATGTAAATTGATTCGAGTAATTTGGGTCGTTTCCATCTATCGTTCCTGGGTTTTTATTCTAGTCTCTAAATTTTAGCTTGTTCCTCCTGTTTAAAATAAAAAAATTGGCAAGATTATGATTCAATGAATTTTGTTTATTAATTCTCATAGTTCGACTGAAATAATTTTCATTCAGTTGTTCTCAACATTATGGCATGAGCAGCTCTAATGTCTGAGGTATAGATTGTCTTCTTTTAAGGGGTCTCTTGTGAATCCATATCACTGTGGTGTATGTTTTGGGTGTGAAAGCCTATTTTATTATTGAACTCTATTATCTTTGGGAGAAAAATTGAAAATGTTGATATGAGCAGCTCATTTTTCGTTTCTTTTCATTCAGAAGAGCAAGTTAAAAAAAAATAATCTTCACAAAGAGAGACTAAATTTTTGTCCATTTTGCTTTATCCCGTGACCTCCCCCTGCCCCATTTCAAAGAGTACAACTCCTCTCCTCGCTCGAAGTGGATTTCCTCCCTGCTTGAAAGGACTTTGTTTGAAGATCCACTAGTTTTGTAGACCTTTTGATCTGAGTCAATAGGTTGTAGTTTGTGGGGGATTTTGATTCTATGGAGGAGTCCGACCGTTGAGGCAACAAATGAGAATGCCACCAAGAGCTCTGCATGTTTGTAGTCCTTTCAAGAGTCGGTTGCTGGTGGCAGATCCAGTATTTGAGGTGTGGTTGAAATATTATGTAATATCCACCTCCTATTAAATTATGCAACTTCTAATTTCTTTAAAAAAAAACAGCAGACAACATCAAATTTAATATCAAATCAGTTGATTGATTGCGATTCATACACTAGGACGAATTCTATATTCATCCAAAGACGAAAAAATTAATTACAAAATTTAATTTAAAAAAAAACACACCCTTTTCTTGGTTAGCTATTTTAGCCTAATAGCTTAGTCGATAGACACAATGCTGAAGAAGAGACTTCATTGCTTGTTTCTTTACAACTTTTCCATAAATTCCTCTCCCCAATTTCATTACTCTCTCCATCTCCACCTCATTATCACCTCTCCTCAACACTTTCACTACTCTCTCATCACTTCCTGTTGCTTCTGCAACACTATCCACCACTACATCAACACTTGGAATCCTTCTTCCCCATCTCTTCACCATCTTCTCTGACCCATATGCTTCACTATATGCTACCCAAAATGCTGCCCTCAAATACCCTTTCTCTTTTCCTCTCACTTTCCACCTTTTCATTCCTTCTTCTAGTTTCAAAATTGCCCCACCAAGCTCTACTCCTCTCTCTAGCCCCATCTCAATCTCCTTCATCTCTTGCTTTGAACACAATTCTTCTTCAAACTTGCATCTCTTGCAATGGCAATTGAAACCCCATGTCTTTGACATTTCCTTTCTCTTGTCTATTGGTTTAAGCACATCAAAATATGGAAATGTGAGCTCTTCTCCTGCCTTCACATCTCTTGAAGCATGAACTAATAGATAATCCCCTACATGCAATCTCCTAGTATTAGGATGACATGAATGGTTGATGAATGAAGCTAGGATCCATAACCCAACACCATGATAGTCCTTGTTCTTCCCCAAAACACTTGCTGAAACTGAATCCTCAACAAGAGAATTCACATCCAGTATGCTCAACATTCTCTCCATGTCAAGCTCTTCATTTGATTTGCTATTGATATCATCTGCCTCTGGCCTAAACAGGCTCATTTCAGGTATCTCAAGCTCGTTTTCTTCTTCTCCAGTCGACAATGTGCTCAGTAAGTTTTGGATTCTTCCACACTTTTTGGTGGATTCTACAACTTCATCAATGAAATTCTTCCACATCATCAACTGTTCATTTTCACCTGAATCTTCGCTGGACAATATGCCTCTTTCTATTGCAATTGCTTTGTTCACTAACACCAATGTTCCTGCGTCAATGTTCTTTGTTGCAAACAGGCCTCTCCCACTAAACTCAGACCGCTTGATCTCCACTGGGCCAATGTATTCAGCGAGCTCCGGGAACTTCCCGCGACACCCATTTAGCACCCAATCTGAAAGATCAAAAGCTCCAGTCCTTGATTGATATTCAAGTTTCTTGCATTTCTCAATATACCCATTTAGGGTTTCAAGATTCCCATTAGCCTGTGGATCAAGAAGAGCTGTTTTAAAGCAATCTAAAGCCATAGAGTACCTGTTTAAACAGAGCAACATTTTTCCTTTGCAGAGAAGAGCCTTGAAATGGGTATTCTCGATTTTCAATGCTTGATCACAATCTTCTAGTGCTTTAGTGAAATCCCTAAGCCTGGACCGTGCTTCAGCTCGATTGGAGAGGGCTAAGCAGAGAGATTTCTGGAGCTTGATGTTTTGATCTGTGTTTGGGCAGTGTTGATTGGTGTTTGAGCTCTGGTCTTGGCAAAGATTGATGAATTGAGTATAGACTTGCACGGACTCTTGCCATTCTTCACGGAGGAGAAGCTCGTTGGCCTTCAATCGGAGCTCTTGCAATAGTTCTTCTGATGTTGATAGCTGTTGTTGATCCTCTTGTCTCATTTTTTTCGACGGTGGTGGGGTATCACTTCTGCTCGTATGATTTTGTTCTTCCTTAGATTTAAATTGGACAGCTTGTAACGGTCACATTTCATAACGGCAACGGCTATACTAGGGTTTCTCTTTTACTATTCCTTTTTCTTTTTTGTGTTTATGAATATTAATCAGGTTTTTATTAGCTATCATTAAGAATTTAATTAAAACGGCCGAGAATTAAGAGTAAATACACCAATATATATAATAAATTTAAAATCCCTTTTTCTTTCCTTAGATTTAAAATAAAATACAATCATATTAGATATTTATAGAGATGATAGGTTAACCGTTTATCGTTAAAAAAATTACTTATCTCATTATTATTTTTTATTTTTTAATAATGTACAACTGCCACATTGTTATAATGTCACGTATTTTTGATAAAAGTGTATTCATTTTTGTCAGACCGCCATTTAATTTTCCTCCAACGCGCATACTGACAGGGCTATGAAATAGTCAAATCTACTCTCATACCACTTCTCATATCATATTAAACTGGATTCTCTTCTGATGAATTTAAGTCTGAAATCAGTTCGGCCTGTCTTGAGCCTTGGATTGGATGATGCGATGGTGGGTCGAACTGTTAAATGAAATCCACTGAGTTTTGGACCTATCTCTTTCTCTAGAATTCAGCCTCAGTCTAAGTGTCAGAAACTCGGCGATCATCTATATTCCTATAATTTATTAAACTAACTATCTAATTTGTATTTTTAAAAATTAAGTTCTTTAGTTATTTTTTTATATTGAAAAATATATTGATCAATTTATCTTATTAGAGTTATCAAATATTATGATAATTAAAATTACCAAAAATTAAAGAATGTGTGGATTAAATTATTGGATGAAATGGTATAATATTAATTTTTGAAAAAATATAAAAGATTTTAACTTTATAAAATATATGAATAATTTAATTTAAAAAAAAGCACTTGACAAATATAAGCACTCTAAACTTTAAAGACAACCACTCTACTCCTTTTGCTTATCATTTAAAACGGTGAAAGTTATTTATTAATTTCATTAAGGGTTAATTTTACGATCCTCTCAGTAAAACTTAAACATAGTAATACCTTTTTTATTTATTAATCAGATAAATTTGATTACAAAAACAAATTATTCATTTTGTAATATTTCAATATATCTTATTTTATATTACTATAATTTTTATATATTTTTTTTCTATTTTAAAATTATTATTTATTTTTCTTTTTCACATTGTAATAACTCTATTTAATTTTATTTTATTTTTAAAAATCTCAATATTTAATAAAATTTAATATCTTTAAAATAAATATAATAAAAAAAATTCTCTTCTAATATAAATAAAAAAATAAAATATATAAAAATTATGAAATATTTTATTTAGAAATAATTACTTATCATATTAAGAATGTCTGTTTCTCAGCCCAGTTAGTATCAGTCGGATTTTAAACAACTGCAGTTTTCTAAATTATCACAAGAAAAACTATAATCAAATCTTGCATTAATTAGTAACATAAATTTGGAGAAATAGCATAATAAATAAAGAAATCTCTAAATCTAGAATAATGAGTTATTGCATGAGTTTTTTATGTTCAAATAAAGTGAATGGTAATTTAATTCGTTTTATCAATTTTTTTTATGACTACTAAAAATAGTAAATAAGTTAAAATAGAATAATCTCCATAGATAACTTATCCGCCATGGTTCCAAAATCCATGACCTACATCTCTCTCAACCCGAGGCCGATGCATTGGTTGACAATGGTGACGACCTCCAACAAGTAGTTTTATAGCTTTTTTTCTTGCAATCCAGCAGAAGGGCGTGTCAGATTTCTTCTCGAGCTGTCCTCAAAAGTCTAATAGGTTGTGGAAACAGCGATCTTAGTCTTGGATTGCAGAAATGTGAAACTTTTGACTTAATTTATGGAATTAAACCTTTTTAAAAAAAAGAAAAAAAGAAAAAAAGAAAAAAACCCTCCAATTATAAATTGAAAGAGAGGGTATAGAGAGGAGAGGTAAAAAAAGATGGATTAGAGAAGGTTAAATAGAACGACAAATAGTTAATACTTTTTAATTATAAGAGCTAAATCATTCAAGTCTCGAACTACACGAGTTTACTCATTAATTATGCACATCATCAGACTATTTTGTAGTTTACTCATGCTACAAATATCAATATCGGTAATGACTTCCTTATTTAGGCTCAAACGGATTATTAGGAAGACAACATAAATCGGTTGAAACATGAAAATTAACAAAACAAGAAATCAATTAAATTGAATTGTCACAGATCTCTAGATTCCAGAACATAGGATCAATATCGTAAAAAATTTTATCTACTCCATGATAATATTACAAGCCAACATATTTCAACTTACAGATCCACAATAGACGTGAAAGGAGATTAACTGCAATCTCTTTGCGACCAAGGAAACCTTTGCATTTGAACAATAGATCCACGTCAATATAATCCGTCCATCTTGTGAGAATACGAGAGCAATCTTCTCAGTGATCCCTTTGCAGTCCATGAAAGATTTCAGAAATTGTTCCATCTTGCACAACAGAAAGCTCTTAGCACACTCGAGCAGAGTATATTAGTCAGAAGGCCATTTAGTATTGCTGATGATAACAGTGAAACCTCACTAGAGGATGATGACGTGAAAGTTGCAGTGCATAGTAGATGATACAGTTACGAAGCAAAATTCACTTGCGTGATTATGGAGGAAGCAATATGAGCATATTGACTCAGTTACTTCTTCAAGAAGTACATTCCATCTCTCAGTTCTAACTTCTCTTCAGAAACTAAACCCGATAAAAAGCTCTGCAGCTGCTGGAGTGACTTGTCATAAGGAGGATCAGCTACACAAAACATCTGCAACATTTTTTTTTAACGTGAGGTGACTAAGCAAATATCTCTACTTTGACTTGTTAAAACCATTCTCACCTTGAGAGTGTTGTGGATGCGATCCAATGCCATGCTGCCGAAATTTGTGAGCATCCCCATTATAAATTTCTACAGAAAAGCCAAATGCCCTTTAGAAATTTAAGGAGAGAATATATGAGACAAAAAAATGTCAAAACTCCAAATGCACAACATCCAGATTTTCATTTGAATTCTAATGTTTCTTACTTGACCACTGAATGACCCAGACTTCCTCCATGGCCATCCCAAACCCATTTTACCCATCAAATAGAGCAAACCTGAAATATTTCTAAAATGTCTAGATAATTTTAATCAAGAACATATTATATTGCAACCACATTGCCAGGAAGAGTAGCAACTAAATCAAATTAAAGCCCTCATACATACAATACTATGGAACTAGCCATAAAACTTTCCAATTGTAACTCAATCCAGGCAAGCAGAGAGTTATATAACAGTGGCCTTGACAAGAGGCAAAGTAGCCATATTTTGCTCAATCTTAGTCAGTAGATGAAAGAGGCTAATTTGGAACGACCTTTGAAGGATGAGTTGTACCAAGAACAAACTAAACATATTCCCAGAACAGTTTAAAACAATACTCCTAAAATGCATTGATAAATAACAATGATTACCCAGAAACTTTACGTCATAGCACATACCTCATACACAGTCATTTCCTTGCGGATTTGGTCCTCAACAGAGGCTACAGATCTCTCTCCCTCCTCATCACCAACAAGCAGTTCCTCACCGTTGCCACTGTTACCACCATTCTTACCAGCATCAACCATGCCTTCCACAAGGGTAAATACATGGTCATTAGCATCTGCCCCAATTGATTCTGCAAGAATTCCCTAGATCCAAAAAAGTAGTGAAAAGAATCATTTACCTCCTAATATTTAGTCCTTGGAATTTTCACATCTATCAGCACACATAATAGAACATGCTCAACCATGAGGTGCATTTCTACTAAGAAAAATACAGCTCAAGTAAAATGGCAAAGTATACAATTAGACAGCAAATTATAGAATGGGTGGGGGGGGGAACAAACAGAAAAACCAATACTGGCTTGCCCATCTGTAACAATGGCAAACACTTTGCTCAGCCAATTGGATTTCTAGTCTGTTAAACAATCCGCCAGGGGTTTCTATTATATCAGTCTTAAAAAACAAAAGAAAGATATAATAGTCATCAAAAACCAACATGTAAAGCACTTTTTTAGACCTACCTTACTTATCCAAAAATTTATCCTTCGATTGAGTACATCCACTGGTAACCCAATAGCAGATGCAAGCCTACCAGCGGTCCAACTGAAGAAGAAAAGAAAATCTGTAAAACAATGAATGAATAGCATGCTATTTGTTGAAATGATTCTTAAGCCTACCTTGTTTGATCTTGAAATTGCATGATAATTGCAGCATGTACAGGGGACACTGTCAACTGCATCGCTCTATCTTCAAATTGCAACTCCAGCTAAAACAAAATAACCATGATGAAAGTGTATATATATTTTGAGAGGTGCAAAATAGGAGGAGAAAAATGCAAAGATATTTGAAGAATCTAACCTTCACAGTGCCAAGATTTTTCTTCCAAAGTAACTTACGAGGAGTCTTGATTTCGTGAAACCTATTGGCATAATCAGCCAGCAGTTTTTCAACAGGCTCAGGTACATTAAGTGCCTCGTCCTGACATCAAATACAATACATCTATGCCTTTGTACAGTGAAGCTTACATGAAAAAATGGTCATGACATTTTCAGGGCAAAAGCCAAAAATTATTCATGGTCACGTGCCATATAAGCTCTGTAGTTTATATGCACCAAATTTACAGTTTCAGGATCATCATAGAAGTAACATGAGACTAACAGTGAAAGTTTAAACACAGATTAAACTTAAAACCAAAAGAGAATATCAGTAGCAATTGAAAAAAAGGACAAAACATTCAACAAACTTTTAAGGAAATTTTGCAGTACAGGTTGTTGAGTATGATATTACTTGATGCAGCTGTCAAGATCTAAAAGCAACAAGTCCTTAAATTATATATATAAACACTGAAGTTGAAACCACAATGTATAACAGTATTAATCAAATGGTGCAGGACATGGAAACAAGCCCTCTGATTTAAAGTGGTAATAAAAAAATCATTGTGTCAAAAGCAAAGTTTTTCCTAATACCTGGATTGGAGGCCAAAAGTTTGTAGATATAATGGTGGCATCAAGAATATCCAGAGATACTCCTGTTTCTTGCTGCACTGGACCTAAGAATCCATTCAACAAAAGAGAAAATTGTAAACACAAAATAAAATGTTAATTGATGTTGTCAATCTGTTGAAAGAGACGAGCTCAAAAAATGCTAAAAGTTTTAACATTCCATGAAATTACCTGTTTGAGTTGACTTTATTGTTGCTTTGATATTATGGTTTGTTCTCTTGGAATCAATCAAATCATTAAGCATAATTTCACACCTCTGCATACTGCTCTCTCCAAAATGTATCTGGAAAATGAGAAGGAAATGAATAAAGGTTAAAGGTAGACTATTTGAACAAACATGAAATGAAGACTTCATTGCAGAATAAATCCAACTAAAGGAACAAAGACCACAAATAATACTAGATCACATGCCTTGAGAAGTTCCAAAGTACGTATCTCTGAGTCGATGTCATAATCAGATTTGTTGAGAAGCTTTTCAGCGAGCATCACACGATATTCATTAACAAGTTGGTCTTTCGAACCAATTATGCCAACAATCATCCCCAATATGTCAACCTTCCTTTGAGTCCTACTGCCCTTTGATGGATCAGCCTCTACAGGATCAGGCTCCCAGCTGGAAGGGCAAAACTCAAACAAAGCAACATGTCAGCTCTTCCTATTAGCAAGGTGAAGGAAGTACCATGCATCAGCAAACTTGAACCACAAGTTACAATGCATGAATTGCAAGTTACACATACCGTACAGCATTAATCCATGCTTGCTTGTCATCAGTGTGGAAGTCATCATCAGCACCAGCATTTTCTTGACTTTCCTCATCCCTATTTAATTCTTCAAGAAGGCTATCCCCAGTAATTCCAGATCCATTTGGGTTCCCGCCAGTCCCATCAGTAAGCATGGTTACAATGCATTTTATGGTGTCTTTCCTACCCCTTAAATAATCTCTTATTGGTTCACCAACTGCTTCAAGAAAGACACCAGCAGGATCAATTGTACGCAGTGCTTTAATAGTTGAAACATACTGATGCAGTATGTCATTGGTGGAGGCACCAGCAGTGAGCAAGCGATATCTCAATGAAGAAATGAAGGAGTCAACCAATTTAGAATGCTGTCCAGTATATTCAAGGCACTGTTTTAAGTCCTCAATCGCAGGGGAGCTGCAGCATTTGTAAAATAACTAGAGAATATTAAGGAACTTATTAAGAGTATCTTAACATTAATATATGCAAATTCCAATTATGAATCAAACTCATTACACTCAATATAAAGAGGATGGATGATTTGTTGCATATCAACAAAAACACATTCAGGTCTTAGAAGCAAATCGCAAAATCCATACAACATAGACGTTGCCTTTAAGATATGCAGAAATTGTATTTTTGCAGTATGCAGATCTATTTCTAATTTAAAATACATAAAAATCATTCCACAATCCAAGATTCTTCACCAATATGCTTCCCAGCTTAATAAACAGAAAAGAATCTGGGATGTGATTATTCAGGGTGGGGAGACCCTCTTGGCCTCTTCCCCTCCCATCCCCGAGTCCGCCCCACGCAAAATCAGGGTGGGCCAGGATTGGGGAAAATTTGGTCAAGCACAGGACGAATTGTCATCCCTACATTCTAGATTTCTTAAGCGACTATACAGAAAATAAAACATTGTGAAAATCTTATAGTCATTCTCCCTTAATTCTATGGCAAAACTGAAGCCAGAACACTTGATAACTAAAACTGTCACTCTCTCTGCAACTCAAATCTAAAGGTCAAAGGGGTTAAGATGCAATTACCTGTCTGGGTAGTCCACGATAATCTCAAACAGTTTGGCTATTCTCAAATCTTGCAACGTTTCATAAGCAAAATACTCTAGCCGCAACTGCCATCT
Organism: Manihot esculenta; assembly: GCF_001659605.2. Classification (NCBI taxonomy): domain Eukaryota; kingdom Viridiplantae; phylum Streptophyta; class Magnoliopsida; order Malpighiales; family Euphorbiaceae; genus Manihot; species Manihot esculenta. The sequence continues at coordinate 6,594,524 of NC_035161.2, read as the reverse complement.
AATAAGCCCTTCAGAAGGACTGTTACTAGATGATGAAAGAGAAGCCAAAGGTGATTTGATACCAGGGAAAGGGCTATCACAGCAGACAGAATCACCAAGAAAAGAAAGAAGTGCATGCAAGAACTGGAGAGGCACAGCCTGTAGAATATATCTCCAAGGAATCATCCACGAGTAACACAAGAACACAGGCCAAACTGTAGAGAGAAGGTAGCATGTAGAAAACTAAAAAAATTTGGACAAGTGCCAACAATAACATGAAGGCCCTTCATAAGATTACAAGATGAAATCCAATTTTGCACATAAATACAAAGACCATTGGAATGGATCATATTAATACAAGAATAATAATAGAACAATACAATTAAAATTTTATACTGAGATGCTACTAATGTTCAGTCAATTAAATCATATTCTGGTCAACAACAAAAGATATAAGCATCTTTTACATGACATTCTTTGGGTCGAATGCCCATCAATCATGGTTTAAATGATAAACAGGGACAAAATAATATACTAAAGCCATTAATATAACGCAATTTAACACAATATTTGGATGAATAGAGATCACTGAAGATAAACCATGCATAAGTAAAGAAATCAATTATCCAGTAATTCTACAGGATGAAAGGAATAGAAATGCTAAACAAGCATAGAAGGGAACCTGTATCCATCCTTTAATGGGCTCCAGCACAGAAGCCCTGTAATCATCACCAGCCAGATCATGCACTTTAGCCTGCCATGAAAACAGAAAATATATGCATCACAACTAAAGGTGACGTTCCACATATTTCCGAAGATAACTGATACACAGAAGCCTAAGATGAGGTACATACATTTTTTGCATGTGTGCATATAAATCTAAAAGTTGCCAATGCACAGTAGCATTAAATATACAAAAGACCCAAGTAGCAAAGATGAAGATTAGAATGTGAAAGTAAGACACAAAAAGCTGAGAAAACACGAAGCAGAGCATATACTTATAATGGTATAGTTAAATCAATATTAGATTTAAAAGAAAAAAAGAAAAGAAAAGAAAAATTCATCTAAATAGTTCTACAATCAACTATATAAATCATATAATTTAATCACATCAAAAACATAAACGTGATTTGAAGCCATGATAACCCTCCACATAAAAATTGAGCCAGCTAAAAGAAATATGTTTTAATATCTCTTTTCCATTTTCTTTTCTTTTAATTTTTCTTTTGTCATTGTGAACCCATATACCTTTCAACTAACTTTAACATTCTAAGAACATAAAAGCCCCTTACGCTTTTCCCTAAACTTGAAAGTTTTAAGTGTTCTTTCACCAGAACAAAATTTTTCTACAAAATAATGGAATAGTATTGTAACATTCCATGTCTGAAACATGTCCAACACTGGAATAAAAACTGCAGATGTCTATGCTTCACAACAGAACCACAGAGGAAGCATGTGACATAGACTGAACATTTATTGCGCAATTAATTAAACAATCACCTTTAAAAGTAAAAATATGGCAGAAGCATAAGCGTCTTCAGTCATAGAAGTAAATCCAAGATTTCTAAGGTCTCGAACAACTTTCCCAATGTTCCTCACCAACTTGTTATTCTCTGTGAATTTACCTTGAAGATAGCATCCATCGATGTCCATTTCACCATTTCTAGATGATAGTTTGCTTTTTTCATCTAAATCCATGTCATCTTTATCTGGAGAATCACCATCACCATTAAACTCTCCATCCATGATAATGCTCAGCTCCTCCAGCCTTCCCTTAAAATACCAGTGTAGTATTTCTAAGAACAGTATACAAGGCATGGAAAGAAGGGTAGCAATTAAACTTACTATCAAAGATATTCTTAGACAAGAAAATTGTAATAGCAAGAAACAATTAGCTTTAATCTCCAAATAAAAGCTGTATCAAACAGAACAAAAAATAAAATAAGCTAAATGTAGATAAGAAACTGAAACAGATACGCATACCAGGAAAATGTCGAGGAATGCTGGCCATGAGAACTGAAGATACCATTAACTGATATTTCGAAAATAGATATGATCTTTGGTCATTCGGATTGTATTTTTCCTCAGATGAGCATTCCTTGTAAGACTGCAAAGCGTGAACTAAGACTAACAGGCACTTCTCCTGATACTTTTTTTCAGAGGATATCTCTTCGAGAGCTCTACCCAAAACGTGTTGCAGCTCTTGGTAAAATATCTGCGTTTTTACCATTTTGAGACATTAGTGTACTAGCAGAACAAATCAACTAAGAAAAACTGGCTTGCTTACATACAGGAGTTTCAATCTTCTCCAGATTTGCTACATTGTCATAAGCATCAAAATGCTGCCAAAATTTTGAACTGCCCTTCTTCTCAAATGTTTCCTGTAACAAAACAACATGTTATTGCTCTGATGAATGCAGGAAAAAACATTTAAAACCAGAGATTCAACAGTTTGATCAATTATAATAAAGTTTGAATAATCAAAATTTTCAAGAGCCACACAATCCCATTCTTCAAATTGATGAAGAGAGCACTGGCAACACTCACAACTACCCCGAACTAACAGTTAGCAATAAATAGCGAATACCTCCAACGACTTGAGGAAGAGATCGCGAACAAGAGAGTAAAGGCCATGCTTGCAAAGCGAGTGCACATGAGACACGAACTCCGGCTTCACAGAGTGATCGCCAGCGACGTTGAGAAGAGCTATGGTGGCGGCACAAAATCCGGCATAAGCCTCAAGAATTTCATGGATCGAGTCGTCGCTTATGGCGTCCAAAATCCCTAGATTACATATTGAAGGAGTTAATTCCTCCATTTTCTCTCAAGGTCACTGCGTTGAGAACCCTAGAGTGTTGCTCGAGTGAACTGGAAGGGAGGGAAAACAAAATTGGGACTCTTTTTCTTTTTTCCTTCCAATTTGCCGCCACTGTGCCATTCTATTTGGCTTTACGACTTACCATTATTATTACATAAATAGTAAATGTTAGGACACGTAGTCACTTTGTTGTTAATTTTTCACCTCTTATAGCTCCAATAATATAACCATCTAACACCTGAATTTTAATTATAATATTTAATAATATCTATTTAATTTTTAAAAATTTAAAACGCATGTAACACATTTATATATTTTTATAAATTAAATATTAAAAATTAATAACGAAAAAATTAATTTGAATTGATTTTTTAATTAAACGTCAAAAGTTAAATTATATTTTCAACCTAAATATTACTATATAATCTAGGATAAATTATAAATTATAATTATTTAATTTTTAAATTTTATAAAATGTAACTATTTTAACTTTTGAAAATACCTCAATTATTACTAAACCAACATATTAGCCTTTAACCAGTGTATTGATAACAAATATAATGAAAAAAAAATTGGTCCTTTATTTCTAAACAACAATTATGCCGTTCTAAAAGAAGTGCCTAATTGATTGCATTCTTTAGTAGAAGGGTCTCTAATCTCTTTTGCATTTCTTCCCCATGACCATCTCCCATCTTGACAACTATGGCCAGTGAAAATGGTCAGACCAGTCCAGCCACAAAAACTCAAAAATTCATTATTAACCTTTAAAATTAAAAAAAAAAAAGGCCCTAAACAAATTAAAAAAAAGGCAAAACCCCAACTTCAACACATTTTCTCAAAGATACTCATAAACAAAATTAAATTCGGGATCAGCACCCAAGGAATGACCCAATAAAACCTAAAAATAAAATGGACAAACTCAGAAAAGGAAAAGGAAATAAAAAGACCGTAGTCAATCTATTTTAAATAGAAAACAAGCTTCCTCTCTGATTGGGAATCCACTGTTGGAAAATTCAGATATTATTGCAACCCAAATTACGCAGTAGAAAAATAAAATCTCAGATTTCCTTTTCCAGAATTCGAGTGCTTCGTTTATTTCATAAGAAGGATATGAGACTAACATGTTAATTTAGTCTAAAAGATACAATGGTGAACTGATGGTGCTGTTTTTTCAAATGAACACCCTCTATAGTATCCACACGAACGTCTTCTATCCTTCTAGAGTGTTAGCTCTCTCAAATATGGATAGATTATGTGCTCCACAATCTGCAACTGTTAGACTGAATTTTTTTCCAAAAATTAACATCATCTCTACAATTCGTAGAAGAAGTATTTATATGTTTCAGTCTTTTGTTTTCCCACAACTCTTCTCCCAAAAGAGTTGTGTTCAGAACCCACTATCACAATCTCGCAGATACTCAAATATCTTATGTGATAGAGTCTTTTATCTGTAACAGTTACAGATAGATTTGCAGATATTTTCAATATTATAATCTCATAATAATAAATAATTAATAATTAATATTATTAATAATAATAACACTTTATTATTATTAATTATATTAATGGATTTTTAGCCCATTAATATGTCATAACACATCAACAACGTTCTTTTATGTGTAACCTAATAGACTTACATTAATTGGCAATAAGCCCAGTCCCACAAGGCCCGTAAGTCATAAGTGGCCTCTAGTAAGACATGATGACTACCCAACTAATATGAGAATCAATAATCCGATAAAGCCTAATAAATACAACATGTATTAATCCCTTTATCACACGATATCTAGTTTGAACATAAGTCATGGTCAATGTCAAACTTATAATGTTCAAACTTATAATTTCTCGATCCCTAAGTAGACTGATAAATTCAAATGATATTGATCACACTATCAATTCATTTAAGCATGGCCATGCATTTCTCAGTCTCACTTATCGAGGGGCTCAGAAGATAACTCTCTCAAAGAGAGGGACAAATCCTATGTTGATTGTTCAATATCCTCTACATAATTTCTATTATGCTCAATTATAACCTTTATAATTGTCCGATTAAAGACAACATTTGGTTATGTCAAAACATAACAGTCCTTATGTTGGAAATTATGACAATTTCAAGTCAAAGGATTAAGACATAACTATTTTGAGATTCATTTATGACAATAACTCATGTAGTGATCTCAGTGCGGATCCATCCAATACTTTGTTCTCTAACAAGTATCTATGATTATTGAATTATATCAACATATACATAATCATCTCATGATTATCAATCAATAATCATACTAGCTATGTTTTATTATTATCAACATAATAATAAGTAACCAGGGATGATAATCATTATTATGTAACATGCAAACAAATAATAATGATAAAAACCTCTTTTATTAATAACCAAAACGACATACAAAAAGGTCCAAGATAATGGCCTAGGGCATATACACTAACATCCACTAGGTCAGGGGGAAAATGCAAGGAAAACAGAGCAATTCGTTCATTTAGATTCGGAGCCTGAATGTAATGGATTTTTGTGGAAAGAAAGGATCGACGAAAAATTTTTCGGAGAGAGGTAGGAGTTACCTTAGGAACAATTTTTTTCAATTCGAGGCAATGGCAAAGGGGCCAATAAAAAAGAAGCACGTACTTAAGATTTGAAAAACTTGGAAGAAGAAGGAAAAAGTGAAAGGAACTCTAAGAAATGGCAAACAGATGCAGCAAAAACAACAAGAATATTGAAAGTGAGAAAATGAAGGCGAAGGCTTGATTTTATACTCCAAGCGAAGCATTTATGAGCTTTCAAAAATAAATGGCATTTCTATAACCCAAATAATGGCGGCCATCAAAACGCGTCTAAAAGGATGTGCACGCGTGTCATACATATTTATGACAACGCCTCATACATCAAAAAGGAGTTAATGAATGCACATTTGATAATGAAAGTGTCGATTTTGAATCGCTCCCCCAACCATCATAAATATCCCTCAAGAAAGTGAAAGAGCATCTGATAACATAATAATGATAAGCTCCCCTAAAATCGTGATACGTGTATAAAAAAGTGAAAGGGTCCACACCGGTACATCCGATCTGACCACCTTATGGAAGGACCATCCATCATAGTATACAGGTCAAACCTCTTACATCTCTGACCTCACCAAATGCTCGGAGCAAGCAAGCCTACCTCTTTAAGACACGCATATCTCCCTTAGGATCATAATTGCACGTGCAATAGGACTGACAAACAAGACACTGGTGATGGATAAGGTGTGGGTGAAGCAGCTCAGCATTTATTAGCCGACTGCCCGGCATAAACAAGCTGCCTGACACTTCTGCCACACACTCCATCGTCGCATCCGATAGGACAATTCGTCAAAACACCCCAAAACGCTTAAGGTATTAATACCCCTGAACTAATTATGTTGAGAGATAGATTTTACGAATCCCAGTCCCTAAAAGCTCTCAACCTCTCTCGAGAATCTCAAGCATTTCGAAAACCAAAAAGGCCATCCCAATCCATTCTTGATCCTCAACTACCCAATCAGATCCATTAATTTCCCTGTAAATCAAACCCTTACTTACGTGTCATCATATCCTAATCTCACTGGTTCTCAATCAACGTTAGTAGACGTTTGCATTTAGAGATTTGGAAATCCATGCTTCATACTAAAACCATTTTTGTAGCTAGGTATTGTTTCTTTGACGCTGTTGCCAGCTCTATACCAAGGTTTTTCACATCCTTGCTCATTTATCAGTACTAAAGTTCCTTGAAATATTAGGATTATACTCAAGAAATAATCCATTCTTGTCTCACAAGACCATCCTTATCATTAAAAGAAATAACAAACCTACAGTCAAAGGAAGATTAATGGTAAACGATTACTACTATTAACATAATGATCTTTTTTTTTTCGGTTGAAGATTGAGAGGACTCATTAGTTGTAACACTTACAAGCCCGAAAGAACATAATAAATATAGTCCAAGCCAACAAGTAGTAGATACAAGTTCATAAGGGTCTCCAAGACCAAAAGATAAACCCAATTAACAAAAAACACTAGAGACCTGAAGTCTCCCTAACCCATGGTCAAAACCGGATGAATTTAAGCATGCAACGCATCTCTATTGCTAGAAATTTTGGCCACTACTAACGATGACCATAAAGGCAGTGGATATAAACCCCCACTACATATAGCTAGAAAACAACGTAAAAATACCCACTAAAGATCTGGAGAAGACAAACAACCATAAACAAGAGCCCATAGAACGGAGAAGAGGAGACCATATACGCTGCATGTATAACTGAATCGCTCCAAGAATATAGAGAAACTTTGGACTCAACACCACATGAGTAGATCTAAAGAGAATAACAAAAAATGGAGGCAGTTCGACTCGTCGGCATCTCTTTCATGCCTGTCGGGTTTCTACAAGCCGTGCGAGTCACCATTGGTGATTCAATGCTCTTCTTTACCATCATTGAAATAGAACTAAGGAATGACCAGATTTAAAGACTCTCGAGGATCTACATAGAAACTAGCAAGAAAAATCCAACCACATTGAGAAAATACAAAAGCAAAAGAGAAAATAGAAAATACAGCAACGTATTTCTTGTTTTAACGCACCGCTACAGCGAAAAAATAAAAAAATTATATTTACAATTCTATCCAATGGCGAAGAGAAAGACCCATAATCAGACAGGAAAAAGAAGGTTTTCCTCCTTCCTGGAGGGGTAGAGGAAGACCAACTGAACGGCAGGAACAAAGGCTGAAGTTTAACGAAAAAAAAAAACAGAAAGTTTTATAGAGAAAAAATCTATTTTAGTCAATCATTAATGACTAATTTGTTAAATGAAATTTAAAAACTTATTTATTATTGAAAACTAAGTTAGAGATTAATTTATGAGCGTGACCATACTATTATATATTTTTTTATCGAATCAACAACACAATCAATGTGGACTATTAAATTATAATCATAGTTTTATTTAATTATTTTACAATCATAAATTTTTGCCATTTTTTAATATTTTAGATTCAGATTTAGGTAATGGACCCATATGGATTAAAAATCTCTAATAAAGTATAAAACAATAATCGAATTCAGGCATTTAGTTCATAGATACTCAAATACCTGGTTTGAATTAGATATTGATAATAAAAGATAAATTATAATCGCATAGAAGTTAGGTATAAGCATTATATATAGAAGGAGAAAGTCGAACTTTGGTACACCATAATATATATTATACAATGCAAATTAAATTTTTTATTATAATACAAATTTTTTAGTTTCAGCTTTAATTTAATATATATATATACATTAATATGTGTACTCATTTAATAAGATTTTATTATTTTAAATTTAATTATAAATTTATAAATTTATGTATTTTAGTTAATATACCAATATATTTAAGTGTGAATATCATAAAATTTAAAGTAATATATACATATAAGTCTGGCTAAAGTCTGATTTTGATATAAAATTGGGTTAAATTTAATTTACAAATCGAATCAAAACAGACTTATCCATTTTTTATCTAGTTTTATAGCCCCAGTTTGGATTTCAATTAAATTTAAATTCTAAAAACGTGAAATCGATTTAAATTAAAAAAAAATAAAAGTAAAAAAATTTAAATAAAATTAAATAAAATAAAAAAATAAATATAAATTTTAAATATTATTAAATTAATATTCACATTAATGGTAAGTGCATCTGAATAAATATGAGAGGTCTTAACTATTACTCCTTTAATTTTTAATTACTCCTTTAATTTTCAATTTCAATTTCAAATAAAAAAATTATTAAATTAATATTTAATTAAATAAATAAATTTTAAAAAATTACTATTTTGAATATTATAAAAAATAAAATAATATTTTTTATAATTAAAATAAAATAAATTTAATTATTTAATAATTTAACTTATAAATACATCAATTTTAAGTCACATAATTTTATAAATTGATAATTTAAAAATTTAAAACTAAATCAAAACTAAACTAAATAAAGGGTTCAAATTATCTGTTTCAGTATGATTTTGATTTTAATTCGATTTAAAAATAAATCGAACCGAATAAATCGAAAATTGAAATTTTAGTATTTATAAAAATTAAATCGATTTTGATCAAAAATTAAATTGAACCGAATCATATCAGTTTAATTCAATTCAATTTGACTGATTTAAAATTTTTAATAAATTTTTTATTTTTTACCTTTTATTTTTAATATTTTTAAATTTAATTGGGATATTTTAACTTAATCTCTCAATATTAATGAAAATAATATATTAATTCGATTTAATTTTTTTAAATTTTTTTATTAAAACTGAATTAAATTAAAATAATTAAAATTTTTAAAATTAAAAATTAAATCAAATCGGACCGAATCAAACTGAAATGAATAAAAAATTAAACTGAAATTTTAAATTAATTCAATTCATTTGAACGGAATAACTGCTCGCACCTCCGGTCGGTGGTTCCTGTCCGGTGCCCGGTCTACATTACAAGGTAAGTCCTGGTGAGCTTCTTCCGAAAATCCTGATATTACTTCCCTCTGAAACTGCCATTCCAATTCCAGTTCTTCCTCCTTTTCCAACACCAACATAATACAATCTCCATTCATCTTCCATCTCAATCATGCATGGAGATCTCACTTCCTCGTTGTCCCATCCATGGCCCACATCTGAAGCCTCAAGTATCGGCTCTTCTTGAACTCTTCCCCAATCCTTGAGCCCATCTTCTGACGCTGCTAATCCAATACTACTCTTCCCATCAGCACCAACTCCTTCATACGCCATCAAGTAGTTTCCATCTCTTCGGCTCTTTATCACACATGGATTCCTAACACCAAGCTCATCAAAAGAGCCTTTTTTTCCTCTTCCCATGATCTTCCCCAATTTCACCCATCTGATTCCATCTCTGGACCTTGCAACTCCAATGGCAAAATTCCCATTTTCTGCATCAAATGAGTAGTAATACATCCTCATATCATCACTTGCATGAACAACAACTTGTGGTGCAGCAATAAATGATGAGTCCCATTGCTTCCCAGATCCTACATCGAGCAAAGCCCCAGTATGATGATCACCTTCAATTCTAGCCCAGTGTCTGCCATCTTGGCTGCAGGCTAAACCTGGTAGAGACTTGAAAATTTTGCTGATTTTTGTATTTTCATGGTGAAATCTTTCTGGGTTTTGTACAGAAACTTCCACTTGTTCAGAACTAAATCCTGTGTAGTAAAGCCAGTAAACTGAACTATACATCGGGCTCGACATGATCACCATCTCTGAAGGCCTAATGCTTCGCGTATCAAAAGCCCACCATTTCTTGCTGCAATTCATCACTACACCTACATCTGTAGACGACATCACAGGTTGTGATCCGCGAGTCCAGTGAATCCCATTGCTTGAAACAGCTAATCCAATCTTGCCTGAATTGTTCTGATCAGCATCTGATTCCGACGACGACCCGCGTCCATGGTACCACATGTACCACCTTTCTTCATTGTCCCCGATGTATCGTTTTACAACCGGAGATCCAATTTCTGTACTATCCCAGGAATCCCTGGGACCTAAATCAAAGACCAAACCTTCGGATTCTGACGATGTATGTGGTGAATTTGACGTTGGAGTTGGTAAATATAAATCGGAATCCAGTTCAATGGCTGGATTTCTTCTTGCAGCATTGTTGCTGCTATGAATGCCTGTGGAACAACGAGTGAGAAGAAGAGAATAGCGTCTAGGATTTAATCGACCACTTTGGTTTCTTGGAAAGCTAATGCTAGTGGAAGAAAGCCATGCAGCTGGTAGAGTTACCATTGCTTTAGCCATTCTTCTAGTTGCAGAAGATGCAGAAACAGAAGTAGTTGTAGCAGTAATCCTTCTGCTCGTTGCCAATGAAATCAGAATTTCGGATAGCGAATGATATATATATATAAACTGAGGCGCCGGAGATTGATTTTTCCTGTCCTTCTTGGGCTGTGGATTTTAACATGTCAAGGGATTTGACTTGGAAATTGCTGTTTCCACTCCCCACCTGCTTTTCTTCCCAAAAAGTTTTATTATGCACAAACTTGTTTGTTCGGGTAACTTTGTTAAATAATTTAAAATTAACATGCTACAAATCATCAGTTTTATTAAGGATTGCTTTTCGACTGAATGTAGAATTTGATTTTTAAATTTTACATGAAAATCAAATAAACTTTTTCACAGTTAATTTTTAGTACTTGCCTTTATATAAGTGTAATTATTTAATTTTATATTTTAATATAAATTACACGTTGTTTAAATAATTATATTTTTATAAATTTTAAAATTTATTTGTTATATTTTATAAAGTTCTGACGTTAGAATTTATATGCTCTTCTATACATCAGAAATAGTATCACCACACAATTTAAACCTATAATGATATAAAAATTGTACTTACCGATGAAAAAAAAGTGACGAAAATGAATTACCAGCTCATTAAAAAAATTATATTAAAAATCAAATTAAATAGAAAAAATAATTTTAGGGTATATTTAGTAAGGAAAAAATTTAAGGTTTAATTATTAAAATGTGTAAATTGTCAATTTTTTTTTACGAGTATTATTTTTTATTACATTATAATTTAAAATGCTTAATGGTTGATTTTAATTATAAGTTACAAATAAATTTAAATAGTAATTTTATAATTTAAAATATATATATATTAAAATATAAATAATTAGTATTTGATGATCGTCGAGTCTCATCTACTCTGAGCGAGATCGGACCCAAAAAAACAATGCAGGCCCAAAACCCATGAAACTCCTGTAACTGATCGATTCAGCATCTCAAATCTTGACTCAAACATGCGAACCAGGCCGAGTTGATCGCGAGTCCAAGTTTAACGAGAAGTAATCCAGGGCGGTGATGTGATATGAGAAAGGATGATAGGTCTAATCATTTTGCAGCTCTATCTACATGTGTGTCTGGATAATTAAATGACCGCTTGATGTTAAAAGAGATCTGACGCGACCATATGTACGAATCTAAGTAATAAAGACAAGTGGTACTATAGTAGAAAAATCATTAGACGTTAGTAGTAAATAAAAAAAAATAAAAGAGGAGGAAATTCTTTTTTTCACATAAGTTTACACTAATACAATAAACTCTCATAATATCAGTATTTTTTTATCATTATTTTTCATTAAAATCTTTCTATCTTTCCGCCTAAGTTTACACTAATATAGTAAACTCATAATTTCAGTATTTTTTTATCATTATTTTTCATTAAAATCTTTCTGTTTTTTTTTTTTTATAATAGGCGATTGAGAGAAAAGTGGAAAATCGAATTCTAATTAATAAAAAATTTCATATATATTTTGTCATCTCATCTAATGGATGGTAGGTGCTCTTTCTATCTATCCATGGTAACTAATTACAACTACACTTTCATCTTAATTAATTGACAATTTAATTTGACACGTTATCCTTTGTAGAATTATTTAGTTTAGTTTTCTTTACAATGTAAAAATGCAGAGACTTAATTTGACACGTTATCCTTTGTAGAATTATTTAGTTTACTTTTCTTTACAATGTAGAAATACAGAGACTTCCAACAAAATAATTTCTGGATGAATTTGACTTGTGGTTTATCAATCTAACTTTCAAGTATTATAAAATTAGTAGTATGGTTAGAGACCTAATTAAAATCATTCAAATTTTGCAAAAACCTAATATATTCATTTAGCTCAGTCATCGCATCTTAAGGCTGCAGCATATATTAATAAAATGATAATTTATTATTCAATTCGAAAACTCAATATTTAATTTTTTAATTTTAAAAAATATATTAAAATATTTTTAAATTATTAAAAAAAATTATTAATCAGTTATTCATTAATTTTAGAGATTAATTCTAACTAATAATGGGAACATTAATCTTATTTCTCTAATAATTTTAATTTTTTTTCCTATTAAACTATTCACTTATCGGATAAGTCATGTTTCGTTCGAAAGTGATATTTAAAAAACCCTTTTTTAAACTTTGAATTTTTTTTTGAATTGAAAATTGAGGATCGAGGAAAGTAAAACTTGAAATCTGTCGGATTTATTTAAATGCACTTATCATCAGGTTAAATTTATGAGTGTAAAAAATTTGAATTTAAATTTGTGTTAAAATAATGTTTTGTATTATTTTATTATTTGATAAAATAGTAAATGCACGTGAAAATTTAAAAATAATTTAAAACATTTAAACTTGATTAGTCTACTCTTCTCTTATTCTCCACTAACATTAAACACGCCACCCCACCAGAAACCTTCCTTATTTATTTGGTTTAAGCAAAGATCGTAATCATGGTCCATTATTAATTACTTAGTATTATTACTCTGTCATGCAAAATAAAGATATTTATGCTAAATATTTATGGGATTTGGTTGTTGCAGAAGAAGATGGTGATCAAATATCTATAAATGGCAATAGCAAGACTCTCTCTAAAACTCTGCAAATCGTAGTCGGCACTTATGTTCCTATCTGCTCCTCTAGGGGGAGAAGGATAAGGACTTGCTGGAGGTGATAGGAGGAGTGGATGCAGTGAAACTCACACCTTTACTGAGAAAGAAGTTGGTGAAATTGTAGTGAAACTCACAGCTTCATTGAGAAAGAAGTTGGTGAAATTGCTTGACTTGACTTGTATTTTGCAAAAAACTAAGGTACACACAAAGCTTCTAAGCGTGAATGGTGTAGAGAAGAAAAAGGAAGAAAAGAAAGAGACTAAACCAATGACTTCTGTAGCTGATAATTGCTCATATGCCATGTGTCCATATCCCTCCTTACTCTGATCATCTCATTTGCTTCATATCACTCTTCAAATTGTGAATTCATTTCTCTCTAATTTGAAAACTAGAGATTTCAAAGAAGTGAAATAGGGAGAAGAAAATAACGATAAGAGTAAATGCGGAGGATTTGCCCTTTTTTTTAATATTAATTTATATGACTTAATTAAATTTAAAAAAAATTAAAATTATTTTTTAATTTTATTCTAGTGATTAAATATAAAAAAAATAATAATTTCAATTATATAAAATTCGACTCGATACAGTTTGTTTATCTATAAAAATCTAAAACGAATATTTAGTTACGGATTATAAAGATATTAAGATATTGGGAATATTTTAGTTAATAATCTAACAAAGATGGAGTCCATTCGGTGGAAAATTAGTTACTTGAATTGAAATATTAAACTTTATATTAATTTAAAATCTCAACCCTAACAAATAATCAAACAAACCATACATAATGATTTGCTGTGGTCCGTCTCTTCCTTAGGAAAGTTAAGCTCTTTTAGCTGTAATTCAATTGCTGTAAATTTAGGTATATTTCATCAACCTTACCTGAAAAAAAAGAAAGAAAAAAACTACGTGCCTGAATCAAACAAAACTCTGCCTATATATAACTAATATATACTGAAATTATAATATATGAGATCAAATTAAAAAAAATCTAACTCGAATTATTTATAATTCAATTTGATTTATTATTATTTTCATTTCGATTTAGTTTAACGTTTATTTTTAAAATTTTTAATTATTTTAATTTAATTTAATTTTAATAAGAAAAAAATTAATAAAATTAAAATAAATTAATAAAATTGAAACAATAGTAATAATAATATATTATTTTTGATAATATAAAAATTAAATTAAAATTAAAATATTTTAATTAAATTTTAAAATATTAAAAATAAAAAATTTATTAAAAATTATACTAATTAAATTAAATTGAATTAGATCGGTTCTGTAACAGCCCGGAAACCGAACTGCCACCGGCACTAGGATCCAGATCGACTTAAGGTCGCCGGGACCCGTAGTAAGCCTGCTATCCTGTCTGTAGACCTGTGAACTCCCATACATGATCATACATTTTCTGTAAAACCATAAAACTTTTCTTTAGTCCAAGGCTTAACCTGTGCATGCACTCTCTCTGTGCTCTACTAATCCCTACTAGAGCTCCTCATGGCTCTAGGCGGATCAAGCTCATAATGTTAAGCCTGGTTTTACTCATAAACATACAACAATAAAGAAACATACATAAACTGATCATGTGACTCCAAGGGATTACAAGTCTTATAAATCAAGCACCATTCTATACACTGTACATATACATTATCTCTGTCCAAATACATGTCCACACTAGCTATTACAAAACTCTGTACTCTTCCTGTACCCTGCTGAGTTCTCTCTGATCTCTGAACCTGCACAACTGAAGTTAGGGGAGAGGGATGAGCTACAATAGCCCAGTGAGTAGAATAGGCAAATACAGGTGATAAAACATGCTCTCATGGAATGCAACACATAATCACATAACCTCGGCCGGACGGATCAAAACTCCCTCTATCTCATCTGGGGTACCTAAGTACCATTTGCCTGGTCCCCGTAGGGCTGTTCCAGGTCTTTATGCCTGGTCCTCGTAAGGCTGTTCCAGGTCTTTCCTCTGAGGGCTAATGAATCCTCACGAAGTCCGTGCCGTCTCACATAAGCAATGTACAAGGAGCAGTGCCAAGTACAAGGATAAATGCAATGCATCATCTTTGTGTACACTAATGCACTCACCCTAAAGCATATTCATGATGCATGAAGCATGATAAAATATCAGTTCTCATATTAAAACATTAAGTTAATTTCCACTCACCTGGTTATCTCTGAACTGACTCTGCAGGTTCTGACACTAGACTCACTGCTGACTTCCCTGATTCCTCTGGTCCGTTCCTACACAGGTGGACTCAAATGAGGGACTAAACTCACTCAAGAACATCTCTACGAAACTCCCCAAAACCCCTCTAAACAAACCTCAAACCATCACATAAAACATGCAAAAGGAAGCTGGACAGGGCACTTTCGGCGGCAGGTTCGGCGGCCGAAACCCCACTCCAGAGACGAAACTCATGCATGTTCGGCGGCACCTTCGGCGGCCGAAGGTCTCGTCCAGAGACGAAACTCACACACTTTCGGCGGCCGAACTCCCTCTTTCGGCGGCCGAAAGTCCCTTTCTAAACCGAAAGCCTAGCTTTCGGGGGCAACCTTTGGCAGCCGAACTGCCTCCACAAAGGGTTCGGCGGCCGAACCTTCCTTCGGCGGCCGAACCTGGTTTTGCCCGAAGGGCAGAACCCTGCTCTGTTTCATGCAAACTTTGCCCAAAATCCTACCAACATGCATAGCAACTACTCCCAACTAGCATATACACATATATATGCACAAAGGGGTCTAAAACTATCCTAAAACCCCAAACAAACATAGCACATAACACTTAATCATGCTAGAACACCACAAATCACCAAAACCTCACCTAAACCTAAACATGCATACTACCCATACAAACTTCATAAAACCTTTCAAAATCATCAAAGAAGCTCAGGATCTTCACTTACCTCTTACACAACTTGAGGATGAAGGATCCTAACGTGGAGATATGAAGAAAAGCTCTTCCAAAGCTCCAAGCTTCAAAACTTGGTTCTTTTGCTCAAAACCGTCATAAATCATCAAAACTCTTAAAACTCTTGAAAGATTTGATGAAAATCATGGAAAACATGAAAGTCAACATAGGAGAGGCTGAAACTCACCTCTGGCTGCAAGTGGAGGAGAAATAACCTCCTTCCACCGACCCTTGGCCCTTTTATAGGTGGCTGGCCAGACCACCTTCGGCAGCCGAACGTGAAGCCGCAACCATGCAATGTTCGGCGGCCGAAAGTGCCCTTCGGCGGCCGAACCTTTGCATTTCTCCCTTGTTGCTTTTCTGTCAAAATTCAAGTCTTTTAACCCTTCAAAACATGAAAACCAGTGAAAATACCTTAAAAAACATATGTATTACCCTTCTCGAGGGTTCCGACACCCGAGATTCCACCGGACTACAGGAATTCCGATGCCGGACTCGAGCCGGGTATTACATTCTCCCCCCCTTAAGAACATTCGTCCCCGAATGTCCCTAACACAACATAAACACATAGAAAAAGGGAAAACTAACCTCAAAACAGATATGGGTATTGCTGGAGCATGGACTCCCGAGTCTCCCAAGTGCACTCTTCTAGGTTGTGGTGGTTCCACAAAACTTTCACCATTGGTATCTCCTTGTTTCTCAGCTTTCTGATCTGGGTGTCAAGGATCCGCACTGGCTGCTCTACATAGGTGAGATCACTTAAGATTTCCACCTCAGGTTCACTAAGAACCTTCTCTGGATCTGACACAAACTTTCTCAACATAGAAACATGGAATACCGGGTGAATTCGTTCCATAGAAGCCGGTAAATCTAGCTTATACGATACAGGCCCGATCTTCTGCAAGATCTCAAAGGGACCAATGTACCGTGGGGCTAGTTTACCCTTCTTTCCAAACCGAACCACTCCCTTCATTGGAGACACCTTAAGCAATACCATATCCCCCTCCTGGAACTCTATCTGCTTCCTACGGATGTCTGCATAGCTTTTCTGTCTGCTTACAGCTGTTCTGATCCTCTCTCTGATGATAGGCACTAACTTGCTGGTTATCTCAACTAACTCTGGCCCTACAAGAGTTTTCTCTCCTACCTCTTCCCAGCAAACAGGTGTTCGGCACTTCCTCCCATACAAAGCTTCATAAGGGGCCATCCCTATGCTAGCATGATGGCTGTTGTTGTAGGCAAACTCCACCAAAGGTAGATGCTGCCTCCAAGAACCGCCAAAGTCTAACACACACATTCTCAACATATCTTCAATGGTCTGGATGGTCCTCTCAGACTGACCGTCTGTCTGTGGATGGAAAGCAGTGCTGAAATCCAACCTTGTGCCCATTTCATTTTGCAGACTCCGCCAAAACTTGGAGGTGAACTGAGGTCCTCGATCTGATACTATCGACACTGGAACTCCATGCAACCTTACTATCTCGTCTACATACACCTGCGCCAACTTGTCCACAGAGTAGTTACTCCTGACTGGAATGAAGTGAGCAGATTTAGTGAGTCTATCCACAATCACCCATATGGAGTCTAGTCTGTTCGACGTCGCCGGTAACCCCACTACAAAATCCATAGCTATGTTCTCCCATTTCCATTCTGGGATCGGCAGTGGGTTAAGCATTCCAGCCGGCTTCTGGTGCTCTAGCTTCACCCTTTGACATGTCTCGCAGGCTGACACGAACTGTGCCACTTCTCTCTTCATTGCTGGCCACCAATACACCTTTCTCAGATCTTGATACATCTTGGTGGCTCCCGGGTGAATGCTATACCGCGCATTATGAGCTTCCCTCATAATGTCTGCCTTCAAACTGCTATCATCTGGTACACATAACCTCTTACCGTGCCGAAGAATCCCCTCACTATCAAATCTGAACTCTGTACTGTTGCCCGACTGAACAGTCCTGGCAATCTTCACTAACTCGGGGTCTTCGTGCTGTTTCAGAGCCACTTGCTCTAGAACCACTGGTGTCACTCTCATCTGTGCGATCAAAGCACCCGTACCAGATAACTGCAATTGTAACCCTTCTTCTACGAGCTTGTAGAAATCCTTCACCACCGGTCTTCTCTCTACTGCAATGTGGGATAAACTGCCAAGTGACTTTCGACTTAAGGCATCAGCTACAACATTAGCCTTACCCGGATGATACTGGATCTTACAATCATAATCACTGAGCAATTCTACCCACCGTCTCTGCCTCAAGTTTAACTCTCTCTGACTTAAGATGTGCTGCAGGCTCTTATGATCCGTATAGATCTCACACTTTACCCCATAGAGGTAATGCCTCCACATCTTAAGTGCAAAGATAACAGCTGCCATCTCCAGATCGTGTGTCGGGTAATTCAGCTCGTGCTTCTTCAGCTGTCTAGAAGCATAAGCTATCACTCTATCATTCTGCATCAACACACAACCTAATCCCACTCGGGATGCATCACAGAACACTGTGAAATCTTCATCACTGATCGGCAGCGCTAACACCGGTGCTGAAGTTAACCGTCTCTTCAACTCTGCAAAACTCTCCTCACATTCCTCTGACCACACAAACTTCTGATTCTTTCTGGTCAGTCTGGTCATAGGAGCAGCTATCTTCGAGAAGTCCTGAACAAACCTCCGATAGTAGCCTGCCAAACCCAGAAAACTCTTGATCTCTGTCACCGTAGTGGGTGTAGGCCAGTTGGCTACTGCCTCTACCTTTTTGGGATCTACTGCTATACCGTCCTCTGATACAACATGTCCCAAAAAGGAAATGCTCCTTAACCAGAACTCACACTTGGAGAACTTGGCATACAAGCCATGCTCTCTCAAGGTTTGCAGCACTATCCGAAGATGCTGGGCATGGTCCTCTGCATTCCTGGAGTACACCAAGATATCATCAATAAAGACGATCACAAAACGATCCAAGTACTCCCTGAAAACCCTGTTCATGAGATCCATGAATGCTGCAGGGGCGTTAGTCAACCCGAACGGCATCACAAGGAACTCATAATGCCCATATCTGGTTCGGAAAGCAGTCTTGGATACATCTCCTTCCCTGATCTTCAACTGGTGGTATCCGGATCTCAGATCTATTTTAGAAAAACAACCTGCTCCTGCCAGCTGGTCGAATAGATCATCGATCCTGGGTAACGGATACTTGTTTTTGATCGTGACTTTGTTCAACTGTCTATAGTCGACACAAAGTCTAAGAGGTCCATCCTTCTTTCTGACAAATAATACTGGAGCACCCCAGGGTGAGGTACTCGGGCGGATGAAACCCTTAGCTACCAAATCCTGTAACTGCTCTTTCAACTCTCGCAACTCTGCTGGTGCCATCCGGTAGGGAGGAATAGAGATCGGTCTGGCATTGGGCATCAACTCAATCTCGAACTCTATTTCCCTATCCGGTGGTAGTCCTGGAAGCTCTTCAGGAAACAAATCTGGGAAGTCGCTAACAACTGGTACTGAGGATGGTTCCCTAATCTGACTGTCTAGCTCTCTCACATAAGCTAGGAACCCCTGACACCCCTTCCTTAACATTCTACGAGCCTGGAGGGCTGATATCAAACCCCTAGGTGTCCCTCTCCTGTCTCCTCTGAAGACACACTCTGATCCATCCTGGTCTCTGACACTGACTACCTTGTCTCTACAGTTCAGGGTAGCATCATACGTAGATAACCAATCCATCCCTAGAATGACATCAAAATCTGTCAACTCTAGAACCACCAGGTCAGCTGGAAGGTATCTACTCTCTATGCACACTGGACTGAACCGACAGACTGACTCTGCCAAAGATGGATCACATTTGGGTCCACTGACCCATAGAGGACACTCTAACTCAGACACTATCAGACCCAACCTCTCTGCAGCTCTAGAAGAAATGAAAGAGTGAGAAGCACCGGGGTCCATTAAAGCATACACCTCTGAACACCCAATGATGAGATTACCTGACACCACTGTGTTCGACGTGTCTGCCTCCTGCTGAGTCAGGGTGAAAATCCGTGCTGGGGCTGACGGATCTGCACCTCGGGAACCCATCCCTGATGAAGAGGCTGCCCCTCTTCCTCTTCCTCTGCCACTGCTTGGTGGTACGGCTGAAGCTACGGGCTGAACTACACTGCCCGTACTCATCTGCTGGGATGGTGCAACCAAAGTCGCCTGAGGACATTCCCGTGCATAATGTCCCTCCTGCCCACATCTATAGCAGGCTGTGGATCCCAACTGACAAGCTCCTCTATGCTGTTTACCACACCTCTTGCACACTGGAAAATCTGCGCCAGAACTGGAGCCACTACTCATTCCTAGACCCGACTTAAGCCTGTTCCAGAACTTGCCTCTCTTTCCTCTGAATTTCTCCCATCTTCTCTTACTTGCACTTACTGTACCCTGTGAGGAGGAACCTGGTTTACCACCAGAAG
The DNA here is from genome assembly GCF_001659605.2 of Manihot esculenta. NCBI lineage: Eukaryota > Viridiplantae > Streptophyta > Magnoliopsida > Malpighiales > Euphorbiaceae > Manihot > Manihot esculenta. The sequence goes on along the minus strand of NC_035161.2, from coordinate 6,573,892 downwards.
ACTGTGCCTTGACTACACCTTGACTTATGGCACTGGCCTCCATCTTTCTAGCAGCATCCACAATAGAGTGGAAACTTTCCTTCTCCGCATGAAGAATCAAAGAGAAATACCTGGGATGAAGCCTTGTGGCATATCTCTTTGCCTTCTTCTGATCTGTATCATATGCTTGACCGACATATGGCAACAATTCCAGGAACTTATCTGTATATTCATCAACGCTCATCACCTCCGTCTGTCTCAACTGCTCAAACTCCACAACCTTTAGTTCCCTAGAACTGTCAGGAAAAGCCCATCCAGCAAATTCATTGGCGAACTCTTCCCATGTCATACTCTCAAGTCTCGGGTCCACATAGTTCTTGAACCATTCTCTAGCTTTCTTGCACTTTAACGTGAACCCTGCCATCTCAATGGCTCTACCATCATCTGCTCCCAACTCACTTGTTATCATTCTGACTGCACTGAGATACTCAAAGGGATCATCTCCTGTATTGAATTTCGGGGCATCCAACTTTAAGTACTCGGTCATCTTCACCTTACTTCCCCCTGAAGAACTGGGTTGCTGTGCTTCCACAACAGGGGCTACTGGTTCAGGAGGTGGTGGTGGAGGAACTGATTCCCTCACTTCAGGCTGTACTGGACTTGGATGAACAGGTGGGGGTGGATACATGTGATAGGGTGGATAAAAGGAAGGATAGGGCATATATGGCATGTAGGGTGGATATGGGGCAAAACTGGAGTAATCCGACGTGCCTCCCATCGGATACTCTGGGCCCTGTGGAAAGGGTGGATAGCCAAATCCCGAGGCCTGCATGCCTCCCTGGGACTCCCCCATACCTTCTTCTGACCTTCCTACACCCATGCTTGCATCTCTACTCTGATCCTCTTCCCTCACACCTCTTTCTTCTACTGACCTTCCCCCTCTACTTACTCCTCTCCTGCTCTCGTCAGAAGACCTTCTAGGGTCTCGTGACGTTCCTTCCCTGCTTGACCTGTGAGATCTTGCCCTTGGCAAGGCAGGTGGACGAGCAGCTGTACCCTCACTTACGGGTGGGACTCCTGTCAATCTCGCGGATCGACGAGTTCCTCGCATCTTCACTCTCTGGAACACAACATCACATAACACATCAGCAACACATCAAAAACATGCACATGCATAACTCAGGGCATAGCACATCAGCATAACATCCTATCCTCGTGGACATGTTTTTCCTATGGTGCTTGACCTGCTAAACCTCTCTATGAGCCCAACTCTCTCTCTATAGGTCCGACCATGTGAACCTAGGGCTCTGATACCAATCTGTAACAGCCCGGAAACCGAACTGCCACCGGCACTAGGATCCAGATCGACTTAAGGTCGCCGGGACCCGTAGTAAGCCTGCTATCCTGTCTGTAGACCTGTGAACTCCCATACATGATCATACATTTTCTGTAAAACCATAAAACTTTTCTTTAGTCCAAGGCTTAACCTGTGCATGCACTCTCTCTGTGCTCTACTAATCCCTACTAGAGCTCCTCATGGCTCTAGGCGGATCAAGCTCATAATGTTAAGCCTGGTTTTACTCATAAACATACAACAATAAAGAAACATACATAAACTGATCATGTGACTCCAAGGGATTACAAGTCTTATAAATCAAGCACCATTCTATACACTGTACATATACATTATCTCTGTCCAAATACATGTCCACACTAGCTATTACAAAACTCTGTACTCTTCCTGTACCCTGCTGAGTTCTCTCTGATCTCTGAACCTGCACAACTGAAGTTAGGGGAGAGGGATGAGCTACAATAGCCCAGTGAGTAGAATAGGCAAATACAGGTGATAAAACATGCTCTCATGGAATGCAACACATAATCACATAACCTCGGCCGGACGGATCAAAACTCCCTCTATCTCATCTGGGGTACCTAAGTACCATTTGCCTGGTCCCCGTAGGGCTGTTCCAGGTCTTTATGCCTGGTCCTCGTAAGGCTGTTCCAGGTCTTTCCTCTGAGGGCTAATGAATCCTCACGAAGTCCGTGCCGTCTCACATAAGCAATGTACAAGGAGCAGTGCCAAGTACAAGGATAAATGCAATGCATCATCTTTGTGTACACTAATGCACTCACCCTAAAGCATATTCATGATGCATGAAGCATGATAAAATATCAGTTCTCATATTAAAACATTAAGTTAATTTCCACTCACCTGGTTATCTCTGAACTGACTCTGCAGGTTCTGACACTAGACTCACTGCTGACTTCCCTGATTCCTCTGGTCCGTTCCTACACAGGTGGACTCAAATGAGGGACTAAACTCACTCAAGAACATCTCTACGAAACTCCCCAAAACCCCTCTAAACAAACCTCAAACCATCACATAAAACATGCAAAAGGAAGCTGGACAGGGCACTTTCGGCGGCAGGTTCGGCGGCCGAAACCCCACTCCAGAGACGAAACTCATGCATGTTCGGCGGCACCTTCGGCGGCCGAAGGTCTCGTCCAGAGACGAAACTCACACACTTTCGGCGGCCGAACTCCCTCTTTCGGCGGCCGAAAGTCCCTTTCTAAACCGAAAGCCTAGCTTTCGGGGGCAACCTTTGGCAGCCGAACTGCCTCCACAAAGGGTTCGGCGGCCGAACCTTCCTTCGGCGGCCGAACCTGGTTTTGCCCGAAGGGCAGAACCCTGCTCTGTTTCATGCAAACTTTGCCCAAAATCCTACCAACATGCATAGCAACTACTCCCAACTAGCATATACACATATATATGCACAAAGGGGTCTAAAACTATCCTAAAACCCCAAACAAACATAGCACATAACACTTAATCATGCTAGAACACCACAAATCACCAAAACCTCACCTAAACCTAAACATGCATACTACCCATACAAACTTCATAAAACCTTTCAAAATCATCAAAGAAGCTCAGGATCTTCACTTACCTCTTACACAACTTGAGGATGAAGGATCCTAACGTGGAGATATGAAGAAAAGCTCTTCCAAAGCTCCAAGCTTCAAAACTTGGTTCTTTTGCTCAAAACCGTCATAAATCATCAAAACTCTTAAAACTCTTGAAAGATTTGATGAAAATCATGGAAAACATGAAAGTCAACATAGGAGAGGCTGAAACTCACCTCTGGCTGCAAGTGGAGGAGAAATAACCTCCTTCCACCGACCCTTGGCCCTTTTATAGGTGGCTGGCCAGACCACCTTCGGCAGCCGAACGTGAAGCCGCAACCATGCAATGTTCGGCGGCCGAAAGTGCCCTTCGGCGGCCGAACCTTTGCATTTCTCCCTTGTTGCTTTTCTGTCAAAATTCAAGTCTTTTAACCCTTCAAAACATGAAAACCAGTGAAAATACCTTAAAAAACATATGTATTACCCTTCTCGAGGGTTCCGACACCCGAGATTCCACCGGACTACAGGAATTCCGATGCCGGACTCGAGCCGGGTATTACAGGTTCGATTGTGATCAATTTTTATTTAAAATTAATTCAATTAGATTTTTAAAATTTTAATTTATTCAATCGAATCAGATTTTTTAGCGCTACAAGTTAGTAGAAGTGAGTATTTGATCAGTTGAGTTTAAAATCGAATCAAATTAAATAAACTGAAAAAATTAAATTTTGGATATTTATAAAATTCGAACCGAATTGATTTTAATAAAAAATTGAATTGAACTGAACTAGTATGATTTAGTTTAATTTGATTCGGTTTAAATTTTTAATTATTTTTTACTTTTTACACTTTTAATATTTTAAAATTTAATTGAAATATTTTAACTTTTATTTCTCTATATTATTAAAAATAATATATTATTATTACGAATCGATTTAATTTGATTTTTTTAATTTTTTTTATCAAAATTAAACCAAACTAAAATAATCAAAATTTTTTATATTAAAAATAAAATCGAATCGAAATTAATAAAAAATTAATCTGAATTTTTAAATTAATTTAATTCGTTTAATTTTTCTAATTTAATCGAATATTGATCACCCTATAAGTTAGGTATATTGATTATGTTTAATATTTAAATTACAACTAATGATAATAATTAATTTTAATTTATAAGTATTAAAATTAATTAGTATTTTTAGTTTTATCAAATAATTATTTTTAAGATATATATATATATATATATATATATATATATATATATATATATATATATATATATATATATATATATATATTCAGTATATATACAATAAGCTGTAAACTTGTTGTAATTATCAAATCAGCAATTCAAATTATAAATGATTATTCTAATAAGTTAGTATTTAAAAAAATATGTCTATACTAACAAAACCACCAAAAGTACCAAACCAACCCTAATTCCTTTTCAATTTTACTTCGATAGAGATAACAGCTGCCGTCCATCTCTGATTCCCTTCCCACTTTTCAGTCGACGTCTCTCTCCCCCACTGCTGAGTGCCGAGACTGCCGGCAGCCAAGTCGGAGACACCCATCCCTCTTCCCAGTTGGCGTCTGCGACATCGCCTTTTCACTCCTCAGTCGACGACAACTCTTCCCTCTCCCCAGTCGGCGACATCTCTCTTCCTCTCCCCGGTCGGCGACAACTTCTTTCTTTCGTTGAATCGGTTATTTTAGTAATCAAGATTTGACTGGAACTCTCCTCAGGTTTGTAATCAGATATTGATAATCAAGATTTTTTAAGTGCATGTTGTTAAAGATTTTTTAGTTGCTATTAAAGATCTTTAGAATTTATGGACTATTAATCTGATTATTTAGTTATTATTAAAAAAAATTTAGTTGCTGTTAAAGATTTTTAAAGTAATCATCAAGATTTTTTGTTTTCTTGTATGAAATATTGTCATTGTAAAGTTGCCATTTATCATAGAATTTCTATTAGCTTCTGTGATAAATTTTGGTGGTGACCAGACTTCATCCCCATCTGGTTCTGTTTCTATCACCTCATATTCATCTGAATCATCAAATTTTGTATCTGATGCCTTATTCATAGATGGAGGCATCCCTTCCATGGATGGACCAATGATTTCATCTGTTTTACCAATAACCAAGATTAGGCATATTGTTTAATAGCACAACCTTACAAGAATAGAAGAAAATAGTGCCATGCTCCATCAAGGTAGGAAATGCTGCTATAGATTAGGCTGCATTGAAAATTTTTTATGTCCTTCCACGTGCTTTAGTTCATATTTATTAGTTCTTTGATAAAGCTTCTATCCTTCTCTTTTAATGCTGGTTGAATTTTAATTTTAGCATGGTTTAGAATTAACTAGGTGAACTGGTGTGATTATTTTAGTTTGTGTTTATGTATTGACTTAAATAAATTTATTTGTTGATCAAGTTACTGTATGTTATTTGTTCTTGTGGTTATATATTGTTTGCTAATACATGTTATTGTTCTTCATATTTAGTGTAAAATGTCAACGTTTAATAGTTCCGAAGCTGTAGTGAGTTGTAAAGTTACTGTTTCTCAACCTTCTTCAACCACTCAACCCGCTAGTAGTTCCACCCATTCGGTTGGGTTTGAGTATTATGCGGGTATTGTTAAATGGATTTGGAATGGGTATGGGTAGTAAAATTAAAATACTAAATGGATTTGGGATGGGTTTGGGAATTTTACATATAATCGGGTTTGGATTTGGGTGCCCTACCCGTTTACATCCCTATTTATTAGAGGCTGGTACTGGAAGTCAGTCCATAGTCTATTACATAGGCAAATGCTCTCTCTTTAAGGCACAGATAAGTGGAGTGAGTAATTAATTTTAATGTTGGTTTCTACAGTAGACAGGAGTTGAGTTTTGCAATGCATACAAGTTAAGCTTAATAATTCAAACTTTGCAGTTTAAAGGAACCTTTGCAAGCAACTACCATTGGTAATAAATTTTATGTTTTCTTGAATTACCTTTTGGATGAACATTTTTGTTTTTAGTTTTATTTATTTTTTTCCACGACTTTTTTATTTAATGCATTCATTTATGTTCTTAATTTCCTGCTTAAAGTCGATTGCGTGAAAAGTCCATTTTTCAATTTGAATGTAGATGTTGACATGAGGAAGGAGATATTTATAATGTATTGTGCAAGCCAGGATGGCATTTGTTTTTATGCAGGTTGAGTGTGTTGAAAATAGGAAATGTCCAGTTTATAGGGAGATTCTACCAAATTTTCGGCAGATTTGGAAGTAAATAAGTTTTTTTTTTATATAAATATAATAATAAATTACTAATTAAATTAATATGGGCTGTGATGAAATGTTAATTGAGTTAATAATGAGACTTTGTTTTATTGGCTAGGTGTCCATGTTAATTAATTAATAAATGGAGTTAATAATTTATGCCCTAGTTAAATGACGAATTTGTGATGAATGCACTAGTTATGCTTTATTTTGCTATTTTAGTTGTTTACATGCTTTAGTGGACTAAATGAAAAGGACTAAATATGACTGTGTTGTGTATTTTCTCTTCATTTTAATGGCAAAAGAGAAAAAAAAATGTTGATTTTAGATGGAACGACTAATTACTTAATGAAATCAAACATGAGGTACTGAACAGGTTTAAATAGCATGGATGAGCTTGTGAATTATGCCCAACTAAAGAGACTTTTTTTTGTAGAATATCAATAATTAATATGAATTTAAATTTCAGCAATAAAAGGTTTAACTATGGTTTCTTTAGTACAGATTTTTTTAATTAATATTCATTTCTACATATATACATATACACACACATCCATTTAATTTGATAGACAACTTAACCAATTTAGTTTTTTCAACCTCTTGACTGTCAAAACATGTTGTTGTTTTTGCCCAGATTCACTATAAAGAGGCGAGCAAAGTCAGCAAAGAAGACAGCAGATAGAGGGGAAAAAACTAAGAGCGGTAGCTATGTCTTTCATGAGAGGAGATTTGCTGACAAGAACCAGAAAGCTCGTCAAGGGCTTGGCCAAAGCTGAGCCTGCTTGGCTCAAAGCCATGGAACAGTTAACTCTCTATTTCTTTCCTCCTTTGATAAATTTCTAATTTTTTGAGTTTTTGATTTCTCGATGTATCTATCCAGTTTCATCAGTGGATTATATAGCTTCTGAAAATATCTCCCTTTCCCCGCTTAATCTGTGCACTTGATTTCATCATTCAGGGCCCCACCTGCAACATTTCCTCGCACTGACGGGAAAGTAAAGAAAATCAGTCTCCCAGAGGATCCTCATGTAAATACTTTCTTCAAGTTGCATCCAAATTCAATATATGACGATGCCATTAAGTAATATATTCTTCTCTTGCCCAGTTTATTTTCCTTGTTATGGATTTTATTTCAGTTTTAGAAGGGGAAATTAGGGCTACAATTTGTTGTTTGCCTAAAATGGTTATGCATATATATATGTGGGTGAAATCTTTATTTGTACTTGATGCTGAATTCTGCAAAATCAACTTAAATATTAGGCCAAATGCATAAATTTTTGACATCTTTTACTTGAAAAATATTAGGCACCCTCACTTTTAGTTCTATTCAGTTTGACAACTAAACTTTTAAAAGTATAAGTATTAAACCTCTAAACTTGTAGTGTAACTATTGCACGCTTGAACTTTTCAAAAGTGTAATGAAAAGTCAAAACGCGTTCACCAATCATAGGTGTCAAATAGTTATACTTTTATAAAATTCATGTGTCAAATAGGACACAAGTAAAGATGAGGATGCAAATGACTTTTTTATGCAAAGGTTAGGGGCAAAAGAGCCTTAATTTTTCAGTTTCAAGGGTTTTCTCTCTCGTATAGGCACATGCATAAGTTGTATCAGTGTCAAATGGATAGTTTCTTGGAATTTTAGAATTTAGGATTTGTTTGGGTTTGAGAATAATGAAATAATTACCACTAGGATAAGTGAGGCCTTTCAATATGCTGAATGAGTAACAGGTTTTAAGTTTCAGCTGAATATCATGATCACATCTCAGAATGGGGAACCGTTAAACTGATTCTCTGTCCAACTGAAATAAGGTATTAGAACATTGATCCTGTTATGGAACACTTGAAAACTAAATAATATTCATCTAGATGCCTTATGCTTGTGTTTTTGGAGGGTAACTGGATAACTGATGTTTGCTTGGGGAAGGATGATAGTTACTGTGATGTTTTTGAAACATTGGAACAAGATAATTTATCATGTTTCTTCCTTTTGATAATTTTTGTTATATTAATCCTGGAATTGCTCGGTTTTCTATCCCAGGTAATCTTTAGATTGATTGACTGTAGCATTTTTGTCTTAGATATTTTCTAGTTTTACAAGTCACTTGAGATTTGGAATCTGATTGTGATCTTCATAACAAAAAGGGAACAGGACTTAATAAAATCTCTGTTACACCTATGAAATTAGAACATTTAAAATAAAGAAGATTCAACCTCATTTATTCTTTATGCTTGTATAGGATTTCTGGTTTTGAAGCCCCTCCAGCCCGTGTATTTGGTTTGCGGATGCTCGAGTTGATGGAGCAGGGAGTTGGACGGGAGGAAGCTCTGGATGTAGCCAATGTATATTTTCTGGAGTCTTAAGTTTTAACTTTTTCCATTAACATGTTCAATTCTCTCTGTCTCTCTTTCACACTCAATTTTATTTTGAAATGGTTCTTTTGGTGCCTAGATGGAATATCTGGCAGAGAAAAAGGCAAAAAAGAAGGCATATACTCGATTGAAACAAATTGCCCGTGCTCAGGGAAAAAGACCACCTCCTAATCCATATCCTAGTGCAGTTAAGGAGGTGCAAGATGAAGAGAGGAAGTATGTTCGTGATCGTTTCTTCAATCCCAATGTTCGTCAAATTCTGAACAGGATGAAAGAAGAGAAGGCAATAGCATTTGAGGCACGTGATGGGGAGAGAGGTGGCTGGTAATGCTAGAATAACTCGTCTTTTGCTTCAATAGCTTCGGTTGCAATAATTAGCGGAGCTGCAGGAGAGATCATTTATGGCATTGAATGTTTCTTTGTTATCATCAAAATTCTTTGATGCTTGCACATTTTACTTCTCTGTTTTGCATTTTATTTGTTTTGGGAGAAAGGGGGACTGGGAGAGTCCCAGAATTTGTTATTGTTGGTTCTTTGCAAGCTAGCTGTTGATCTTCTGTTGAGAAGCTATTTGAGCTCTTTCATTTGCTTGTTCAGTTTTAGTACATTCATCAAAGTGCCCCCAAGCTCAATAAGCAATAGCCTCTTCAATCCAATACTCCTTATTCTCAATTCTGTACCTCTTAATGGTCAATTAAGCTTACAACATCTTAACCAGCACTTAAGTGGAACTGATTACAGTTCCGTAGATGCTTTCTGTCACGTACTCTGTAATTTTATATGTTAATCCGTGCGGCACTTAGTCCAACTGAACTAAGTTCAGCCTTTCAATATACGTTAATCCGTGCAGCACTTAATCCAACTGAACTAAGTTCAGATTGGAACCGTGCAGCACTTAATCCAACTGAACTAAGTTCAGCCTTCCAATCTGCCTTAGCCTTGTGAGAATTGAAAATAAATTGGTTAAACAAGCTAAGAGCACTTAGAGTGAAAATTAGTTGAAGTGGCTGAATGTAATAAGGAGAATTTTGGTAAAGTGAAGGCCAAAATACTCCAATAGGAAAATTTAGCAGTGATAATAAAGAGAAAATTGGCTAAGGAAAATTTAAAAGTGCATAGTGAAAGCTTGTAATTGGTAGGCTACAATGCCAAAGTGGAATTAGGGAAAGGAATTGAAAATTTGAGAAGTGGAAATTCAATAAAATAAGATTACAAGTGTATAAAGGGTGGTTAGACTCTCTCTACAATTGCTCTCACAAATTTTCACAAATGCTCTTTTCTTTGTGTCCCAAAATCGCTATGTATAAGGGGTATTTATAGTTGAGGTATTTATAGTTGTGCATGGGTTCAACGTGGCTGAAAATTAGTGGCTTGTTGAGCAAGTCTTCCAATGACAACTTGCCACATGGAAACTTCTTGAAAAAGCCTTGCTGCTGCCGCTTCTCCCATTTAGTGTGCAGCTCCCTCTAGCAGCTTTCGGAATCTTCCCATGCTGAACATCCGAAAAATGGACTAAAATCAGGCCAATTGTAATCTGGCTAGCTTCTGTTGAAAATTGTCCAGCCTGTTTGCACTTATTGATCGGCATGAGTTTCGCGGCCCAATGCTCCACTTGGCTTGTTGCTGGCCCATGCGCTCCACCGGCCTGCTGCTGTGCACGCACCAACGTCTGATCTGGCCCGCAAGATCCTCACAACTCACTCAGCATCTGTCCCAGCGACATCTCCAGCCCGACACACGCTAATCTAACCCAGCGCATCTCCAACTCAATTCAGCGCCTGGCCCACTCGTGATTCAACTATCCAGCCCGCCAGCACCTAAAATTAGCTCAACCAAGTTGCTAACTTAGCCCATACATCCAATGGCTCCCTAGCACGCCTATGGGCACCTAAATGGCCCAATTTGCTACCAAATGAGCTCCAGGTCGCCGAAATTAGACCAATTGAAGTATCAGTGCTCAAATTAATTTTAAATGCCCCAAAATCACTTGGCCCATACTTATGCCACCTACTTGGCACCAAAATTAGTACCAACTCAAGTAAAAAAAATTTGGATATTTCGGAGAAAATTGTGGAGGTATGACATTCTTCCCCACTCAATCTCGCGACGCCCTCGTCACGTCTTGCACATCACCTCACACCTTGGACCTCCATGGTCTCCATCTCCTTGGTGCTCTCAGCAGTTGGTCTCTTCCCTTGTTGTTTGCCTTCCTCGACAAGTTCTTGTCTCGATTTTTCCTTGGATGCCACTTTCTTCTTGCATGGCCACCTCCATGCGGCTTTGTGTCGATCTCAATTAGTGTGTGTACCTACACGCCCCTTGTTGTCTCCATGCCTTCCTTTCTTAGCATGCTCCACCTTCTCCTTTGGTGGTGATCTCTTCGGCAACTCGGTTAGTACTTGAACCTCCCTCTGCTTGCTTCCTCCAAGCATACCTTGAATGGCATTGGTGGAAACTTTCTTCATCGCCGAAATTGTGCTTTCATGGTTAGACTTGACTCTTCGCAAAGGAATGGTGCAAGTCTTCCCTTCCTCCATGATGCACATAGTATTGGCAAATAGAATTGGGATTGCCTTGACTTGATCCATAAATGCCATTCCTAGCATACACAAGTAATTATCCATAGAAACAACATAAAAATTAAGGGTTCCACGCCACTCACCAATCTGGACTTTCACATCCTTTACCATTCCATGCACCAAACTCGGCTTGGAGTTTACAACCTTGATCCAACCTTCGGTCTTCTCAATCTCGACCCTAATCCGTTTGGCTTCTTCCAATTTAAGGAAGTTATTTGATGCACTTGTGTCTAAGAGGGCTTGAACATCTCGATTGCCCAACTTAGCATTCACAAATAATTGCCCTTTTCCTACTTCCTTTGGCGAATCTTGCTTCTTCACAGCAGCAGCCAACTGTAGGGATCCCATGGTGGCTTGCTCCACCTCTTTGCTACCCACCTCATCATCCTCGATCAAAGCCGAAAGCTTGTTCTTCTTTGGGCACTCCCTCGCCCTATGTGGTCCATCACAAAGGAAGCATTGAATGGAAGGCTTGTCTCCACTCTTCTCGGGCTTCTTGAACTTCCCATTCCATTCTTTGTTGTCCTTATGGTGTTTCGCCACATCTACCCTTCCATGATATCCATTGCCTCCATCCATACCCCTATTGGACGACTTTGGTGTATCCTTTCCACTCCTTTGGAACTCCACCAAAGACTTGGCAATTGAGATGGCAGTGACTAAATCTTGGGCGCTTCTCCTTTCGATCTCCAAGCGCACCCAATTCTGCAACCCATTCATAAAAGCAAACAAAGCCTCACTGTTAGGGTAATCAGGGATTTCAAGAATTACCTCGGAGAACTGCTTCATATAATCTCGAATGCTCCCCGTTTGAGTAAGTCTCCTTAGCTTCAACCTTGCTTCGTAGGTGGCATTATTGGGATAAAATTGTCTCTTCAACACCTTCTTGAAGTTATCCCAAGTGGCAATTACACATATCCCTTTCTCCATGTCGACATGCATTCTTCGCCACCATACCATAGCGACGTCCGCCAAATACAAAGAAGTATGATCTATCTTAAGGACATCATTAACAATACTTATCGCACTAAAGTATTGCTCCAAACTCCACAAAAAATTATCAATTTCTTTTGCACTTCGAGATCCCTTAAATGCATTCGGTTTAGGAGCCTCTACTCTACTGGGAGCAATAATGGAAGTGAAAGGGCTAGCAACCGTACTTTGCACGATCGCCTTTTTAAGCACTACTAGCTCGCTGCTTACTTCCCCAGGCTTCGCAATAGCTTGCTCCAATTCTTCCCTCAAGGTGTGGTTCTCTTCCTTCAAGGTAGCCATCTCCTCGGTAAGGGTATGATGGACAGTTTCTCCTTCGCTAGCAAGCTTGTCAATTACGGCATTGAGAGCACCTTAGACTTCTCCACAGAACTCTTCCAACTCCTCATCGAGTCCCTCCAAGTGTGTTTCAATTTCCTCAAACTTCTCCTCCTCATCAACAAGCTTCAACTCCACTTTTGCTAGCCTTGTCTCAATGTCCCCTAGCTCACTCCTCAATTGGCTAGACTCGTGGAACTTGCTTCTATCCTTCTTGCGGTTACCAACGTGCTCCATCCCCACAAAAGCAATAAGAATGATCTCACTTGGATCAGACATTACACCTTGATTAGCAACACCTAATTGTGGCTCTGATACCACTTGTCACGAACTTTGTAATTTTATACATAAATTCGTGCAACACTTAGTCCAATTGAACTAAGTTTAGCCTTCTAACCCGCCTTAGCCTTGTGAGAATTGAAAATAAATTGGCTAAACAAGCTAAAAGCACCTCCAATGAAAATTAGTTGAAGTGGCCGAATGTAACATGGAGAATTTTGGCAAAGTGAGGGTCAAAATATTCCAATAGGAAAATTTAGCAGTGATGACCGAAAATAATAAAAGACAAATTGGCTAAGGAAAATTTAAAAATGCATACTGGAAACTTGTGATTGGTAGGCTACAATGCCAAGTGGAATTAGGGAAGGGAATTGGAAACTTGGGAAGTGGAAATTTAATAAAATAATATTATAAGTGTACAAAGGGTGGTCGCAACTCTCTCTACAATTGCTCTCACAAATACTCTTTTTTGTGTGTTCCAAAATGACTACTTTTTTGTGTTCTCCAAAATGGCTACTCTCTTTTGTGTGTCCCAAAATGGCTATGTACAAGGAATATTTATAGTTGTGCATGGGTCCAACATGTGGCTGAAAATTAGTAGCATGTTGAGCAAGCCTTCCAATTACAACTTGCCACATGGAAGCTTTTTGAAGAAGCCTTGCTGCTCCCATTTGGTGTCCAGCTCCCTCCAGCAGCTTCAAGAATCTTCCCGTGCTGAACACCCAAAAAGTGGGCCAAAATCGGGCCAATTGCAATCAGTCAGCTCCTGCTGAAAATTGTCCGGCCTACTTGCACTTATCGATCAGTATGAGGTTCACGGCCCAACGCTCCTCCTACCTGCTTGGCGCGCGCTCCACCTGCCTGCTATTGGCCCGTGCACTCCACCTGGCTTGCTGCTGGCCCGCGCGAATCGCCCTTTGTCGGCCTGCTGCTGTGCGCGCATCAGAGCCTGATTTGGCCCGCAAGGTCCTCACAGCTCACTCAGCATCTGTCCCAGCGACAACTCCAGCCCGACACACGTTAATCTGGCCAAGCGCATCTATAACTCAACCCAGCGCCTCCCACGCGTGATTCATCTGTTCACCCACCAACACTTAAAATTAGCGCAACCAAGCTGCTAACTCAGCCCATACACCCAATGGCTCTCCAGCACGCCTATGGACACTTAAATGGCCCAATTTGCCACTAAATGAGCTTCAAATCGCCAAAATTAGATCCAATTGAATTATCAATGCCCAAATTAATTTTAAATGCCCCAAAATCACTTGGCTATGCTTGTGCCACCTACTTGGCACCAAAATTAGCACCAACTCAAGTCAAAAAAATTTGAATATTTCAAGAAAAATTGTAGAGGTGTGACATTTCTCTATTGTAGACCTTGATGCCAAGCAATTATAATAGAAAATTACTATTTAATCTTTACGGTTCATCTATTTAGAAAAATAAATAATATAAATTAATTCCTGTTTTTTTAAGTCATTAATTATGTAGTATATTTATTTAAGACAACTATATAATTTTGCAATTTTAAAATCACAATTATTTAGTTTTTATAATTCTAGAATTGCAATTTGATGACCGTCTGGCTTCATCACCCTAGGAAGAGGCCGGATCCAAGAAGGCAGTACTGGCCCAAAACCCATGAAACTCCCCCGATAGACCGGTCCTGTAATACCCGGCTAGACTCCGGTATCGAAATTCCTACTGTCCGATGGAATCTCGGATGTCGGAAACCTCTAGAAGGATAAAATCATGTTTTTATAAAATATTTTAATGTATTTTATGATTTTAAGTAAGAAAGAAGTTGAGTTTTGCATGAAAAAGACCATGGAGGCATTTCCAGGTTCGGCCGCCGAATCTCAAGTTCGGCCGCCGAACATGGGATAGTTTAAGGGGGCAAGTTAAGCTTCCGAAAGTGGCTCGGGTTTGGCCTTCGAACCTCATGTTCGGCCGTTGAACTTGCATGAGTTTTGGAGGCACTTTAGGCTTCCGAAGGTGGTCTGGCCAGCCCCTATATAAGGGCTCCATGGCCGAAACGGGCGAGCTTTCTCCCCATTTTCGGTCAACGGTGAGTCCATGCTCTCCCATGGTCGTTTTTGATGATTTTCCTCCAATCTTTCAAGCTTTAACAAGTGTTTGCTGGGCTTTTGAAGATTTGTGAACTTTGAGCAAGTTTTGGAGCTTGGAGACCCAAGGAGCTAGATCTCCCCCATCTCCGAGTTATATCGCCTCTCCTCTCGATCTTCAAGAGGTAAGGGTGGATCCTTAGCTCATTTCATGTTTTAGACGAGTTTTATGAAAGTTTATGGGGTAGAAATGCATGTTTAGGTTAATATTGAGTTTTTGGTTAATGTTGAGTATATGGACAATGTATGTTGTATATGAATATTTGATGTGTTTTGGTTGGGGTTTAGGCTAGTTTGAGACCCCTTTTTGCTTATGGAAGTATGTATGCATGTTTTGGAAGTGTTGGTTTTGAGTTGGAATGGTTTGGGAGGCAAATGTGCATTGTGGAGGCGGAGTTCTGCCCTTTGGAAGAACTCAGGTTCGGCAGCCGAACCTGCCTGTGGAGGCCAGCCTTTGGCTGCCGAACCCTGCCCCCGAAAGTGGACTTTCGGCTCTGGAAGGGAGTTTCGGCCGCCGAAGGTGCCGCCGAACATGCATGAGTTTCGTCTCTGGATGGAACCTTCGGCCGCCGAAAGTGCCGCCGAAAGTGCATGACTTTCGGCTCTGGAGGGACTTTGGGCCGCCGAACCTGCCGCCGAAAGTGCCCTGTTCAGCCTTCCTTTGCATGATTTCTATGATTGTTTTAAGGTGTTTTTAGGGGTTTTTGGGGAGTATCTTAGAGTCATGTTCTTGTATGTTTGGTCCCTCATTTGAGTCCACTTGTGTAGGTTCGGACCCGAGGAACCGAGGACCCCAGTAGTGAGTCAGCTGCTTCAGAGTCTTGTCAGAGCTAGCCTAAGGTGAGTAGAATAACTCTTATACTTCAAAGTAAATAAATCAGTTTTGAGCATGTTCATGCATCACGAATGCCATGAGATATATTAGGTTGTTTGTATTAGAATTCACGAATATGTTGCATTGCATAATATGATATTGATGCGGGTGAACATTGAATGATCCATTAGCCCTCGTATGTTATGACATGATATGATATGGAAGTCCAGGCGTGCCTGCACTACGCCCCTGGCACTATGTAAGAGAAAGTCCGGGCGTGCCTGCACTACGCCCCCGGCACGATTGGATATGTATGATATGATATGGAAGTCCAGGTGTGCCTGCACTACGCCCCTGGCATGATTGGACAGTGTAGATGGCTAAATGGTGACAAGTTCATCCTTGATGTGATTTGTCTGTGATGTGATGCATTCCATGAAAGCATGAATTTTAAATATAATGTTTTATTATTCTGCTCACTGGGCTCTAGTAGCTCATCCCACTCCCTTAATCCCCCAGGTTTGCAGGTACGGGCTAGTTCAGGAAGTCAGCAGGATTAGAAGTCATGTTTTATATAATAGCTAGATGTGGACATGAACATGATGTAATGTAAAGCATAGTACTGTAATGTAATGATGTCTATTGAGGTTTATAGTTGTGCTTGACCCTAGTATGTTGATTAATCCCTTTGTACATGGTCTATAAAATGTTTTTACCACTGTTTATGTAAACCAAACTTAATGTATGATATATTACCCCATTGGAGCATTTGATGAGGGCTCTAGTGTGAGGTTTAATATTTATGATTATGAGTTGTGCATGCACAGGTTAAGTTTGGTAAATGAATGAGAAAGTTCAAAATTTTTATGTATATGTTGATCATGTATGGGATTAAACAGGTATACAGGTTGTATGTGAGGCTTGCTACGGGTCTCGGTGGCCTTAAGCCGATCTGGATCCTAGCGCCGGTAGCGGTCCAATCTCCGGGTCGTTACAGGTCCAGCACCCTCAGTCCTGATTCAGGCACGCGGAGCGGACCGAGTCACTCACAAGCCCAAGTCCAGAAGGAAAAAGCTCAGTCCGGTGACGTAACCTGAGGAAGGACAGCAGGCCCAGTCACTTTGTAGCCCTGCCCACACGCGCGGCGGAGGGAATTAAATGGTCGTCTGGTGTGGAGAGGGCGTCTGAAACTTTTGTACGTACGAACTTGCGTGACAGAGGCAGGTGACACTGTAGCAGAGAGGCCGTTAGGCATCACTAGCAGACAAAAAGGAAGGAATAAAAGGAGAGGGACACTCTCTTCTCAGGCCAAGCTTAGACAACCACTGTAAATCCAATTCTCTAGATCTCAAAACATCAATTGGTGCCGTCTGTGGGAACGAAGGAGACCTTTTTCATCACCAGAGTTCCTTTCATACAAAACCCACTGAGATCCACGATGGCAAATCACAATGAAAACCATGCTGTTAACACTCCTAATGACTTGAGTTCTGCCCAAAAAGGACAATAGTTCTCTTTCTCTAGCTCTACAACTCCCACCAGCCAGCCACCAATGCTGCATAACCCTTCACCAAGTTTGGCTGGGAACACACCCCGAAACACCATTTCCAATTAAGAACTCCAAACTATAGCCCTCCAACTACAAAATACTACCTACTGGCTAGGGCAAATAATGCAACAAAGGGGTCTCAACACCCCATTGAATGTACTTCCCATAGTAAAGGGAACACCAACTATAGAACCTCAACCCACCTTTAATCACCCAGTCCCTCAACAAAGCAGCCATAGAACCGGAGCCGAGAGTAGAGGAGTTGAAAGGGAGGAGGAGCCAATTGTCAGGGTTCACCGAAGAAGAGTGAGAGAACTCATCGACAACGACGAGGTAGAAAGTTACTCTGCAGGAACGGCCAGGAGGGCGGAGAGTGAGGAGTGGAAAGAAGGGTATCGCCTGGAGAAGAGACCTAGACCAAAGGAGGAAGGTGTAGATAAGAAGCTGCAGAAAATGAGGGAGCAGCTTTTGGCCGAGTTGGGGGCAAAGGACCACAGTCAGACTCTTTTGCCCACCTCCTCGCCTTTTTTGGGGTGGATCCAATAGGAGACCATTCCCAAGAAGTTCATGATGCCTCCCATGGCGACGTATGATGGGACGGGAAACCCAAGGGAGCATATCTTGAACTACAAGACGTTCATGGAGCTGCAAACCTTGTCGGATGCCTTGATGTGTAAGGTATTCCCTACAACACTCTCAGGACCAGCAAGGGCCTGGTTTAACAGCTTGGAAGCTGGGAGTATCAGGAGCTTCGGTGACCTTGCCAACATTTTCATCAGCCGGTTCATAGCATACCAGAGGAAAACCAGTTATCTGAAGACAGTTAGGCAGAGGAAAAATGAGTCCCTACCATAATATGTAGCCCATTTCAACACGGCAGCTCTACAAATCCCGGAGTTGGATGAAAGCCGGGCGGTGGAAGCCATGCAGAAGGGAATCACCTCTCCGGAGTTCTTTGACTCACTGAGCAGAAAACCACCCACCTCCCTGGTAGAACTAATGAAAAGAGGAGAGAAATACGTAAGACAAGATGACGCCTTAACAACCAACAAATTTTCCAAGGAGGCTGCAGATAGAGGAAAAGCTCTAGAAGAAAGAAGGTCAGAAAGGTCAGAAAGGAGACAAAACAAAGGCCCAGACGCATACACGTAGCCTTGGGACAGGAGAGAGCAGAGACCATTTCCACCTTGAGTCCCTGAGATAATAACCCCCCTCAATGTCTCCAGAGCTGAAGTGCTCATGGCGGTTTAGGACAAGGAGTTCTTTCAATGGCACAAACCCATGAGGGCCGAAGCATGTCGGAGGGACCCTGACAAGTATTGCCAATACTACCGTACCCATGGCCACAACACTAACAATTGTTACCAGCTGATCAGTGAGATTAAGAGACTGATAAAAAGGGGACACCTCCGGAACTTTGTGAAGAAGCCTGAAGGAGAAAGACCCCAGCTGAACCCCACCGCAGAAAGGCCCCACAGACAAAGGGCAGACCCAGTGAATGACTATTCCAGTGGAACCATTAACATGATTGTTGAGGGGACTGGAGGCCGGATGAGCAGGAGGGGGAGGAAGAGGAGCCGAGATGGGGAGGGGAGCAGTAGCGAGGTTCTGCAAGTAGTAGAGCACTCCTCAGCAATCATCTCTTTCTCCCCTGAGGATGCCCATGGCATTCAGATGCCTCATGACGAAGCCCTTGTCATTGAGGCCGTCATCCACAATTACCGAGTCAGGAAGATCCTGGTCGATGATGGAAGCAAGGTGAATCTACTACCATACAGGGTCTTCCAACAGATGGGGATACCCGAGGAGCAGCTGATGAGGGATCAAGCCCCGGTGAAGGGAATTGGTGGAACCCCAGTGGCTGTGGAAGGAAAGGTAAAGGTGGCTTTGACTCTGGGAGAGCCACCCCTGTCTCGGACTCACTACGCAGTGTTCTTGGTAGTGAAGCTCCTTTTGAGCTACAACGCGATATTGGGAAGGCCTGTGCTATATGACTTTGAGGTGGTGACCAACATCAGGTACCTGACCATGAAATTTCCAGCAGAGACAGGGGTGGGAGTAGTCCGGGGACGTCAAGAAGAAGCAAGGGAAGTATACTTGGCCAATAGTGATAGAATCAAGCTCAACAGATGAAGAAATCAACTCGGAAGTCATGGAGGTCAGAGACGAGAAGAAAGAGGCAAGGACAGAGCCTGTGGGGGAGTTGGAAACCTTCCCACTATCAGAAGAAGACACAGACAAGGTTTTCAGCATCAACGTCGGCCTGACCAAAGAGCAAAAAGCGACAACAATGACCCTAATCCGAAGCCATGCTTCGAGCTTCGCTTGGAAGCCATCTGACATGCCTAGAACAGATCCAGAGGTGATGACCCATAAGTTGAATGTTCTTCCTGGAGCAAAACCGATAAGACAGAAGAAGAGGGTGGTGGGAAAAGAGAAGCAGTAGGCCACTAGGGAGGAGGTGAAAAAATTAGAAGAGGCAGGGTTCATCAGGGAAGTCATGTACCCACAGTGGTTAGCAAACCCTGTGTTAGTTAAAAAAGCCAATGGCAAATACAGAATATGTATAGACTTTACCGACCTGAATCAGGCTTATCCCAAAGATTGTTATCCTCTCCGTGACATTAATAAAATGGTCGATTCTACGGCCGGTTTCGATTATATGTCATCTCTGGATGCAATGTCTGGTTGTCACCAAATCCCGATAGACAGGTCAGATGAAGAAAAGATCTCGTTCATAACAGAGGATGGGACTTATTGCTATAGCACCATGCCATTTGTGTTAAAAAACGCGGGGCGATGTACCAAAGGCTGATAAATAAAATTTTCAAATGACAGATAGGAAGTGACAGTGCGGTTGTCGAAGCCGGTCAAAAATAACCTTCTTGATTATCAACAATTTACAACTGCAGATAGTGGTGAAGGATCAAATCCACAGAGAATTGATTACCTATTTATTTTTATCAATCAAGACCAAGAGAACTAATTGAAAACACAATTGAAAGCTGAATGAAAGTAAAATGCAATAAAAGTAAAAAAGGGGGGTTTTGAGATTGATTTGTCTAACAACTATTGAAAGCAATTAAAACAGCAAGTAATCAAAATAAAAGAGGAAATCAATATGAGAAAAGGTCTAGTTGAAGATATGGATCCACTTTGATTGTTTGGGTTGATCATTGAAACTTAGGTTTTCTTGATTGATTCAATAGATTAGTTATGGGGATGGAAGATGCTTCTCACCATCATGTCTCTCCTTATGATTAAATTAATTAGGGAACGTCCTCTAATCAATTACTAATTAACAAATTGCCAAGGAACGTCCTTGGGCCTTAGGCATCAAAACAATTGTCAATTGCAGAAAGAATGAGAGAGATCTAACCCTAGCTACTCAAACGCATGAGATGTTGCTAGATCATGCAATTCTCTAGTTTTTACACCAAGTGTTCTTAGATCATAATATTTCCAGCAATTACGGACTAACAAATATCCTAATCAACAATCAATTAACTTTGAAATCAAGAATCAAGTGGCCAATTTGATCAAAACAACAAAGCAACCTTAGAATTAAGCACAATTGCATGAATATTGAATAAACCAAAATCAAACACTTTATGTTCAGATCTCACAACCTTTTAAACAACCTTAGTTTCAACCAAACTTCAACTAGAATAAGGGTTTCAGCCACTCATTGTAATACCCGGCAGATTCAGACATCGGAATTTCTACCGTCCGGTGGAATTCGAGGATGTCAGAGGTTTCTAGAAGGGTAAGAGAAAGGTTTTCTAAAATATTTTCAAGTATTTTAAAGGTTTTGAATCAAAGCGGATTGAGTTTTGAAGAGAAAGGGCAAAGGAGACATTTGCCAGGTTCGGCCCCCGAATGTTAAAGTTCGGCCGCCGAAAGTGCCCAATGTTCGGCCCCCGAAGGTTAAGTTCGGCCCCCGAAAGTTGCATGGTTTTGCATGCAGTTTCGGCAGCCGAAGCTGAGGAAGTCGGCTAGTTGTGCATGCTCCTCAGTCCGTGATTTGGCCAGGTGTTTGCCTCCAGATCAAGGCTAGGGGATAAGGCCACGTCTCCCATGACTCATCTGCAAGCTTTTATCAGCTTAGGCAGAAGGTTGGTCGTGATTTGAGTGAGTTGAATGTTTTTGAGAGAAAATAAGAGTTGTGAGGGTTTGAAGCTTTGGAGGAGGAGTTGCTGAGTTTGCTTGTTCCTCTTCTGATTTCAAGAGGTAAGGGACGTCTTGAAGTTGTTTTAATGAGTTTTTTTAAGCGGTTATGGGAGTGTATGCATGAGTTGCATGCTTAGGTTAGTTTTGATGTTTTAATGGTGAAAGCATGATGATATGTTGTGTTAGATGTTTTGTTGGAGTTTAAGTTGTTTTAAGCTCCTTTATGCTTGTTAACGTGTTTATGCATGTTTTAGAGGGGTTAAATGCATGTATTGAGGGCTGAGCAGGTGATGGAGGGACTGGCAGGCGTCCTTGTGCACGAAACTGAGTTCTGGATGAACTCAGGTTCGGCCGCCGAAAGTCCAAGTTAGGCCGCCGAACATGCCTGACTTTCGTCTCTGGAGGAGACATTCGGCCGCCGAAGGTGCTGCCGAAGGTGCCCTGTCCAGCTTTCCTTTGCTTGTTTTGCATGCATGTTTTGAAGTGTTTTAGAGGGGTTTTGGGAAGTTGTCTAAGAGATGTTTATCTATTGACTAGAGTATGTTTGGTACCTCATTTAAGTCCTCCATTGTAGGATTGGACCCGAGAAAACGAGGTATTTAGCAGTAGTAGCTGCTTCAGAGTTAGAGTTGGTCCAGAGCTAGTTAGCCCAGAGTTAGCCAAGCAGAGGCTACAGGTGAGTGGAACTAAACTACATATTTTATCTTGAGAAATGACACGCTCTTAACATGATCCATGCATCATAAAATGCCATGTTATATAGTAGGTTGTGTTGCATTAGAATTCACGAATATGCTGCATTGCATAAGATTGTATTTGTGTGGATGAATGTTGGATGATCCATAGCCCCTGATATCAGTGAGATACTATGAGATCAGATGAGATATGGCATGAGATAGCCATACCAGGTCGCCCCTGGATAGTCCAGGTCGCTCCTGGTACTATGAGATAGACAGTTTGACCTGACTCAGATAGAGAAGTCCAGGTGAGGCCTAATCGCCCCTGGCACAGTTGGCCTTGTGATAGAGACAGGGAAGAGAAGTCCAGGTGAGGCCTAATCGCCCCTGGCAAGTTGGACATATTGTTATATGTATACAGTAAAGGGCTATTGGTGACAAGTTCATCCTTGAGGTGATATGTTTGTGATGTGATACATTTCATGAAAGCATGTAATTAATGAACTGTTTTGCCTGTTCCTTCTCACTGGGCTGTAGTAGCTCATCCCACTCCCTTAACCCCAGTTTTGCAGGTTCTGAGATAGCTATGGGAAGTCAAAGTCAGCAAGAGTACAGAGAACAGTGATGCATGAATGTATGTTTGTAATAGCATTGTGGACATGATGTAATTAAAAGATTAGTGGTAATGTAATGTGTATAGATATGTACTGTCGTATACTGGATAGACTTGTGCTTTTCCTAGTATCATTGCTATAGTGTGATGTATGATTAATCCCTTGTACATGAATCCTGTTTTACGTTTCTTGATGAGAAATGTGTGAGTTGGGCTTAACGTATGGCTTTGATGAGATACCAATGGGATGTGTTACAGATTAAAAGGGTTTCAATCCCTTGACCCACAGCAGATAGTAGTCCCTGGTATAGGTCCTGAGGGCCCTTTCAGATTGACATATCTGAGTAACAGCAGTTAAGCCTACAGAGTTTTACAGGATTGTTGAGTCGTTTTGTATCATGTATGGGATTTATCAGGTACACAGAGAGTATAGTTGGCTAACTACGGGTCCCGGCGGCCTTAAGCCGATCTGGATCCTAGTGCCAGTGATGGTTCGGACCGTTACTGAGGGGTACCGGTTTCCGGGTCGTTACAGATTGGTATCATTGGTACTCACTCTCACCAGACTATTCCCTTAAAGTGGGAGGTCAAGGGTTCGAGCAGTGGGGGAGGCGACCTAATTCCCAGAGGAAGGAATTGGGCCAAATCCACTCGGGCTAGGGCGGGCCGTAATGGCTCCCCCGAGGGACAAATCCTGCCTGGAACCCGTGAGGGTGAAGGGATGTTAAGAGCTGCTCACGACGCCAGTGGAAAGCCCGAGGTGGCAAGAGGCCAGGCGAGGGATAGCCCTGGGCCGTGAGCGGTAACAGTGTCGTGCGTACGGGCCGGGCTGTTACACTCATGGCTGAACTAAAACAGAAAAATAGAAGAAGAAAGAAGGTGGAAGAACCGGTGGTGGCACAAGGTGGAGGAGGAGTGGCGGCCGAACCTTGGAGAGGTTGGGAGATTCAAAATCTGTCTTTCCTGTCTTCTTGAAGCCTTTAAATAGATCTTGAGAGGCTCCTTAGGGTTTGGTGGCTGTCCATGCATCTTTTAGAGGCTGTCCAAAGTGCCCTTGGTCCCATATGTGCCTTCTTTGTGCATGTGTGAAGGCAAAAACGTGGAGCATGCATTGGATTGCAAGTGGGGGCTCTTTGGTCCTTTAATTGCTGCCCAAGATCATCAAGTTGCTGCTCAAGAAGTCCAAGAGGTTGCCCATGCACTAATAGGGAAGGTGGAGCCTCCTTTTGAAATTTGAATGTGCATGGCATAAAGTGGGAAACATGTGATCTTTGGAATTTGGCTTCCTTAATAAGCTGGATCTTGAAATCCAATATTTGAATGTGAATCTTGAAGATTTGGATTTCAAAATACTTTCCTTGTTTGGCTCCTCAAATATGGCAACTTGGGATATGGCTTCTTGAATGAGGAAAGAGAGTGTTGAGAGGGATTTTCGGCTGCCTAAAGTTGCTTCCGGAAGTGGACTTTCGGCTCTGGAGTGAAGGTTCGGCGGCCGAAGGTGCCCCTGAAGGTGGTGGAGTTTTGCCTCTGGACTTGACTTTAGGCCGCCGAAAGTGCTTCCGAAAGTGCTTCCGAAAGTGGGTGACTTTCGGCTTCCGAAAGTGCTTCCGAAGGTGGCTGATTTTTGGCATTCTTTGGCATTTTTAAGAGCATTTTCTCCAAATTGTTTCTTCACACCTAATATTTGCAAAACATGATTAAAACCATAAAATTAGGTAGAATAGGTGCAAATAAACATCAATAAGATCATGAAAATATGGGCTAAAATATGCTCTATCAGGAAGGAATGTGGAGGTATATTTAGATGATATGGTAGTAAAGAGTCAGACCTTCCAGCAGCACTTGGCAGATCTGAGAGAAGTATTTGGGGTGCTGGAGCAATGCAGAGTAAGGTTGAATTCGGCTAAGTGTGCATTCTTCATCAGAGGTGGAAAATTCTTGGGGTACATGGTTAGTGGAAAGGGTATTGAGCCAAATCCAGAGAAGGTGGAAGCGATACTAAAGATGCCCGAGCCGACCTGCGTGAGAGACGTGCAGAGGCTCACCGGGAGGGTGGTAGCACTTAACCGTTTCATGTCCAAGTTAGTAGACAGGTGCCTACCATTCTTCAAGAAACTGAGAAAAGTCCCAAACTTCGAGTGGACTGAGGATTGCCAACAAGCTTTCAAGAGCCTCAAGCAATACCTCAGTTCTCTACACGTCCTCAGCAACCCACTAGCCGAGAAGGAACTCCTGATCTACTTGGCAGCCTCAGAACAAGCTATAAGCGTCGTGCTAGTAAGAGAAGAGGGAGGAGAACAGAAGCCAATATTTTACGTCAGCAAGGTGCTCAAAGATGCCGAGGTCAGATACTTAAACATAGAGAAGTTGGCATACGCTATATTATTAGCAGTGAGAAAATTCAGGGTATACCTTGAAAGCCATCAAGGAGTGGTGATGACAGATCAACCCCTAAAGAAGATCCTTCACAGACCAGAGACGTCAGGTCGGATGGTGGCTTGGTCTGTTGAAATTAGCCCATATTGCCTGGAATATCGACCTCAGACAACCATCAAAGCCCAAGCTCTTGCTGACTTCATAGCAGAATGCTCGTTCAACGAAGAGCAAACGGAGCCTAGGGAGAAGCCAAATGATGTGTTGGGAGGAGAACAGGAAGAGTTGTTCCCTCAGGAATTCAACTGGAAGTTATTTGTAGATGAAGCGTCTAATGCTGGGGGCAACGGGGCTAGAATAATGCTGAAAGGGTCTGAAGGGTTTGAGGTCTGTTATGTCCTGAAAATGGAGTTCCCCGCCTCAAACAACATAGCAGAGTACGAAGCCTTGATAAATGGAATGCTAATAGCAATGAAGGTAGGAGCAATCGACCTAAAAATAAACAGCGACTCTCAGCTGGTGATCAATCAGATAACTGGGGCATACCAGGCAAGAGACCCCACCATGCAAAAATACCTAGCGAAGGTAAAGGCTGTAGAGGCCAAGCTCGGTGAGCAGGGAATCACTATACAGTATCAGAGGATACCTAGAGAAGAGAACGAGGAAGCAGACATGCTCAGTTGTTTGTCTAAAGAAGAGTTGGAGCAACTCCCAGATGAAGTATACGTGCAACATGTCAGCATCCCAACCTACGAGTGGTCTGTCACAGTATTGGAGGTCGAAGAATGGAAGAGCTGGATGACCCCATATCTGGAGTACCTGGAAAAAGGAAAACTCCCTGAAGACAAAGCCGAAGTAAAGAAAATTTCAGCCCGAGCTACCAATTACCAAGCGATAAGGGGAACCCTGTACCGAAGAGGAAAGTTCAGCCCGTGGCTCCGATGTGTAAGCCCGGAAGAAGCTAGCAGGGTTATGGAGGAGATCCATCAGGGAATGTTTGGAGCTCATGAAGGGGTAGAGATTTTGGCAAACAAAATTTTCAGACAAGGATACTATTGGCCTACAGTCAAGAAGGAGGCAGCATAATTTGTTAGGAGATGTGATGTGTGCAAAAGGTTCGCCAACGCCATCAACATCCCAGCCACTCCACAATCCAACATATCCAGTCCATGGCCATTCTCCAGTGGGACATAGACATCCTAGGCTCATTCCCCAAGACCAAGGAGTAGAAAAGGTTTGTAGTAGTGGCAAAGGAATATTTCTCGAAGTGGCCAAAAGCTGAGGCCGTCCCCACCATCACGGCAAGAAAAATGATTGACTTTGTAATACCCGGCTAGACTCCCGTATCGGAGTTCCCATCGTCCGGTGGAAACTCGGACGTCGGAAACCTCTAGAAGGGTAAAACCATGTTTTCATAAGATGTTTTAATGTATTTGATGGTTTTAAGCAAGAAAGAAATTAAGTTTTGAATGAAAATAACCTTGAGAGGAAGACTCAGGTTCGGCCGCCGAACCTCAAGTTCGGCTGCCGAACATGCATGCGCTTCGGGAGCGCTTTAGGCCCCCGAAGGCATAAGTGAGGGAAGTCCAGGTTCGGCCGTCGAACCTTAAGTTCGGCCGCCGAACATGGCAAGCATGCGGAGGCACGTTAGGCCCCCGAAAGTGGCCTGGCCAGCCACCTATAAAGGGGTCCCCATGTCCGAACGGGTGAGCTTTTCTCCCCGTTTTCGGCCAAGGTGAGCTCTCCGCCATCCCTTGTTGATTTTGAGCTTCTTCCTTCGAGTTTTCATGATTTCTTATGGATTTTAACTTGGTTTTTAAGATTTTGAGCTTAGATCGAAGTTGTGAAGCTTGGAGACCTCAGGAATCCATCTTCCCCAAATCTCTAAGTTAGGTCACACTCTCTCTCGATCTTCAAGAGGTAAGAGTCGATCTTGAGCTCATTTTATGTTTAAGCAAGTTTTAAGTTGATTCATGGGGTAGAAATGCATGTATAGGTCTATGTTGAGTTATTGTGCAATGTGGGTTGTTTGTGTTCGTTTGATGTGTTGTAGTTGGGGTTTAGGATAGTTTGAAGCCCCTAGGAGCTTATGTATGAATGTATGTATGTTGTGGAAGTGTTTATGCATGCTTTGGTTGAGTTGGGTAGTTTGGGAGGCATATGTGCATGAGTTGAGGTTGAGTTCTGCCTTTGGAAGAACTCAGGTTCGGCAGCCGAAGGGACTTTCGGCCGCTGAACCTGCCTGTGGAGGCCAGCCTTTGGCTGTCGAACCCTGCCCTCGAAAGTGGACTTTCGGCTCTGGAGGGAAGTTTCGGCCGCCGAAGGTGCTGCCGAACATGCATGAGTTTCGTCTCTGGAGGGAACCTTCGGCCGCCGAAAGTGCCATGTTCAGCCTTCCTTTGCATGCATCATAACTGTATATATAAGACCCACACTAGAATCCTCATCAAATACTCTAGCATGGTAAACATCACATGTGTAATGACCCGAAAATCGGACCGCTACCGGCGCTAGGATCCAGATCGGCTTAAGGCCGCCGGGACCCGTAGCAAGCCAAACATTCATCCTGTGAACCTGTTTAATCCCATACATGATCAACAACATACATAAAAATTTGAACTTTTCTCTCCATTCATTCACCAAACTCAACCTGTGCAGGCACTATACATAAACATAGTCATAAACATTAACCCCTCCTTGGAGTCTCATCATTGCTCCAATGGGGTGACATAACATGCATTGAGTTTGGTTTACATAAGCATCAAAAGATCATGTACCCCAAGGGATTAATAACATTACACTATAGTCAAGCACAACTCTAAACTTCCATAAACATCATTACATTACATTTCTATACCATACTTTTACATGACTGTACTCAACATAACATATCAACATTTTTTCATGTCCACACTAGCTATTATATGACCATGACTTCATTACTCTTGCTGACCTCCTGGTCTACCCTGTACCTGCAAACCTGGGGGTTAAGGGAGAGGGGTGAGCTACTAGAGCCCAGTGAGCAGAATAATAGAACATAGCATTTAAAACATATGATATCATGGAATGCATCACAGCACAAACATTTCACATCAAGGATGAACTTGTCACCACTTAGCCCTCTATACAGTCCAATTATGCTAGGGGCGTAGTGCAGGCTCGCCT
Organism: Manihot esculenta; assembly: GCF_001659605.2. NCBI lineage: Eukaryota > Viridiplantae > Streptophyta > Magnoliopsida > Malpighiales > Euphorbiaceae > Manihot > Manihot esculenta. Next base: position 6,545,712 of record NC_035161.2, on the reverse strand, counting down.
GGACTTCCATAGCATACATACATATTCAATCATGCCGGGAGCGTAGTGCAGGCTCACCCGGACTTCTATAGTCTGTCATGTCATACCATATAAGGGCTAATGGATCATTCAACATTCATCCACATCAACAACATAATGTGCAATGCGACATATTCGTGAATTCTAATGCAAGCACCCTAATATATCTCATGGCATTCATGATGCGTGATTCATGCTAAAACGTTAATTATTTACTTTGAAAACATAGAGAGTTATTCCACTCACCTCTGGCTAGCTCTGACAAGACTCGAAAGCAGCTATCTCACTGCTGGGGTCCTCGGTTCCTCGGGTCCGAACCTACACAGGTGGACTCAAATGAGGGACCTAACAAACATGAATATGACTCTAAAATACTCCCCAAAACCCCCCTAAAACACCTCAAAACATTCATAGGAAACATGCAAAGGAAGGCTGAACAGGGCACTTTCGGCGACAGGGCCTCCAGAGACGAAAGTCCCTCCAGAGACGAAAGTCATGCAGGTTCGGCGGCACCTTCGGCGGCCGAAAGTGCCCTCTAGAGACGAAAGTCCATTTTCGGGGGCAGGCTTCGGCAGCCGAAAGGCTTGCCTCACAGACAGGTTCGGCGGCCGAAAATCCTTTCGGCTGCCGAACCTGGTTTCTCCCAAAGGGCAGAAACTCAGCTCTTCACTGCACACTTTCCTCCCAAATCTTCCAATCAAGCATCCAACTCTCTCAAAGCATGCATACACACATACAACAACACCTAGGGGTCTCAAACTATCCTAAACCCCAACTACAACACATTAAACATGCATATCCAACACACATTGTCCATATAATCACATAAAACCTAACAAAGCTCAACTAACCTAAACATGCATTTCTACCCCATGAATCAACTTAAAACTTACTTAAAACATAAAATGAGTTCAAGATCGGCTCTTACCTCTTGAAGATCGAGAGAGAGACGACCTAAACTTGGAGAACCAAGGAAAAGAGCTCCTGAGTCTTCCAAGCCTCAAAACTTGCTTAAATGCTCACAAATCTTCAAAACAAAGTGAAATCTCATGAAATTCATAAAAGATTTGTAGGAAGAGACTCAAAATCGGCGAGGGACGGCGGAGAACTCACCTTGGCCGAAAATGGAGAGAAAAGCTCGCCCATTCGGACAAGGGGACCCTTTTATAGGTGGCTGGCCAGGCCACTTTCGGGGGCCTAACGTGCCTCCGCATGCATGCCATGTTCGGCGGCTGAACATGAGGTTCGGCGGCCGAACCTGGACTGCCCTCACTTATGCCTTCGGGGGCCTAAAGCGCTCCCGAAGTGCATGCATGTTCGGCGGCCGAACCTGAGTCTTCCTCTCAAGACCATTTTCATTCAGAACTTAATTTCTTTCTTGCTTAAAACCATAAAGTACATTAAAACATTTTATGAAAACATGGTTTTACCCTTCTAGAGGTTTTCGACATCCGAGATTCCACCGGACGGTAGGAATTCCGATACCGGAGTCTAGCCGGGTATTACATTCTTCCCCCCTTAAGAACATTCGTCCCTGAATGTTCACCAAACAACATAGCATGGCATCAAACATGATCCTACAAAGCATAAAACCTAAACATTCATACAAAGCACATAAAAAGTCACCTTAAAAGAGACGAGGATATTGCTGGAGCATAGACTCCCGTGTCTCCCAGGTACACTCTTCGATGTTGTGGTGATTCCAAAGGACTTTCACCATCGGGATTTCCTTGTTTCTTAGCTTTCTGATCTGGGTGTCTAGGATCCGTACCGGCTGCTCAACATAGGTGAGATCCTCTTGGATCTCCATATCAGGCTCACTAATAACCTTGCCCGGATCTGACACGAACTTTCTTAACATGGAAACATGGAAAACCGGATGGATTCTCTCCATTGAAGCAGGCAAGTCCAGCTTGTACGATACATTCCCAATCTTTTGCAAGACTTCGAAGGGTCCAATGTACCGTGGAGCTAGCTTACCTTTCTTCCCAAACCGAATCACCCCTTTCATTGGAGACACCTTGAGCAATACCAAATCCCCCTCCTGAAACTCTACTTGCCTTCTGCGGATATCTGCATAATTCTTCTGTCTGCTTGCAGCAGTCTTGATCCTTTCTCTGATTATGGGCACCACCCTGCTGGTGATCTCTACTAGCTCAGGCCCTGCCAAGGCCTTTTCTCGTACTTCTTCCCAACAGACAGGCGACCTGCACTTCCTTCCATACAAAGCTTCATATGGGGCCATCCCTATGCTGGCATGATGGCTGTTATTGTAGGCAAACTCCACTAAAGGTAGATGCTGCCTCCAAGAACTGCCAAAATCCAGCACACACATTCTGAGCATATCCTCTATTGTCTGGATGGTCCTCTCTGATTGTCCGTCCGTCTGAGGATGGAAAGCAGTGCTAAAATCCAACCTGGTACCCATAGCGTTCTGCAGACTCCGCCAAAACCTGGAGGTGAACTGGGGCCCTCAATCAGACACTATTGAAACAGGAACCCCATGCAACCTGACAACCTCATCAACATACACCTGCGCTAACTTGTCCACAGAATAGCCACTCCTGACAGGGATGAAGTGAGCAGATTTGGTGAGTCTGTCCACAATCACCCATATGGAGTCCAATCTGTTGGACGCTGCCGGTAACCCCACCACGAAGTCCATAGCTATATTTTCCCATTTCCACTCTGGGATAGGTAATGGGTTAAGCATTCCAGCCGGCTTCTGATGTTCTAGCTTCACCCTCTGACACACTTCGCAGGCTGACACAAACTGTGCCACTTCTCTTTTCATAGCTGGCCACCAATAAACCTTCTTCAGATCTTGATACATCTTGGTGGCTCCAGAGTGAACGCTGTAGCTGGCATTATGAGCCTCTCTCATAATGTCTCCCTTCAGCCCTACATTATCTGGTACACACAATCTGCTCCCATAGCGGAGGATCCCCTTTCTGTCGAATCTGAACTCACTATCTTTGCCTGACTGAACAGTCCTGGCAATCTTCACTAACTCTGGGTCCTCATGCTGTTTTTGAGCCTCCTACTCCAGAAACACGGGTGCCACTCTCATCTGGGCAACTAAAGCACCTGTACCAGACAACTCCAACTGTAGACCTTCATTCATGAGCTCGAAAAACTCCCTCACTATCGGCCTCCTCTCTACTGATATATGGGACAAACTGCCAAGTGATTTCCGGCTTAAGGCGTCTGCCACAACATTCGCCTTACCCGGATGGTACTGGATCTTGCAATCATAGTCACTGAGCAGTTCTACCCATCTTCTCTGCCTCTGTAATACCCGGCTAGACTCTGGTATCGGAATTCCTACCGTCCGGTGGAATCTCGGATGTCGGAGACCTCTAGAAGGGTAAAAATCATGTTTTCACAAATGTTTTCATGTTTTAATGATTTTCAAGTAAGAAAGAATTTGAGTTTTTAAATGAAAAAGACCATGGAACCTTTACCAGGTTCGGCCGCCGAAAGTCATGTTCGGCCGCCGAACGTGGATAGGTTTTGGGAGCACTTTTGGCCTCCGAAAGTTTTGTTTGAAAGAAACCAGGTTCGGCCGCCGAACCTCATGTTCGACCGCCGAACATGCATGAGATGTGGGGGCACGTTCGGCCCCCGAACGTGAACTGGCCAGCCCCTATATAAGAGCTCCATAGCCGAAACGGGTGAGTTTTCTCTCCATTTTCGGTCACGGTGAGTTCTTGCTCCTCCATGGTTCGTTTTTGATGATTTTCCTTCAATCCTTCATGTTTTAACAAGGTTTATGTCGTTTTGAAGAGATTTGAACAAGTTTTGGAGCTTTGAGGTTCAAGAACTCAAAATCTCCCACCTCCGAGTTTAGGACGTCTCTCTCTCGATCTTCAAGAGGTAAGAGCCGATCTTAAGCTCATTTTATGTTTAAAGTAAGTTTTATGCAAGATCTATGGGGTAGAATGCATGTTTAGCTCATAGTTAGGTTTTTGAGTTAATGTTATGTTTTGAGCAATGTATGTTGGTTTGTGTTGTTGTTGTGTGTTGTAGTTGGGGTTTTAGGTAGTTTGAAACGCCTAGGAGCCAATGTGTGTATTTTTGCATGATTTGGTGAGTTTTATGCATGTTGGAATGGAAGGGAGATGAGTTTTGTGCAAGGGAGCCAAGTTTCTGCCCTTTGGCAGAAACCAGGTTCGGCAGCCGAAGGAACTTTCGGCCGCCGAACATGGCTTGGGAGGCAGGCCTTTCGGCTGCCGAAGTTGCCCCCGGAAAGAGACTTTCGTCTCTGTCTGGGACTTTCGGCTGCCGAAGGTGCCGCCGAACCTGCCTGGGTTTCGGCTCTGGAGGGACTTTCGGCCGCCGAAGGTGCCGCCGAACCTGCCCTGTCCAGCCTTCCTTTGCATGTTTTTGCATGATTGTTTTGAGGTATTTTAGGGGGTTTTGGGGGGATGTTTTAGAGTTATGTTCATGTATGTTTGGTCCCTCATTTGAGTCCACCTGTGTAGGTTCGGACCCGAGGAACCGAGGACCCCAGCAGTGAGTCAGTCACTTCAGAGTCAGTTGAGCTTCAGCCAGAGGTGAATGGAATAACTCTTATGCTTTTAAATAAATAAATCAGTTTTAGCATGATTCACGCATCATGAATGCCATGAGATATTAGGGTGTTGCATTAGACTCACGAATATGTTGCATTGCATATTATGTTTGATGATGTGGATGGATGTTGGATGATCCATTAGTCCCCCTATGCTATGATGATGATGATGATACGGTACGGAAGACCAGTGAGGCCCATTCTACGCCCCTGGCACTATGTAAGAGAAAGACCAGTGAGGCCCATTCTACGCCCCTGGCACAGTTGGACCATGTTATGTTATGTTATGTAAGAGAAAGACCAGTGAGGCCCATTCTACGCCCCTGGCACAGTTGGTCCATGTAGGGGACTATTGGTGACAAATTCATCCTTGATGTGATTAGCTGTGATGTGATGCATTTCATGTTATCATATGTTTTAAATGTTTTACTATTCTACTCACTGGGCTCTTGTAGCTCACCCCTCTCCCTTAACCCCCAGGCTTGCAGGTACAGGGTAGTCCAGGAGGTCAGCAAGAGTAAAGAAGTCCTTGTGTTGTAATAGATAGATAGTGGACATGGTAAATTGTATAAGGATGTAAAGTTAAATAGTTATGTTATGTATAATGACATTGAGGTTTAGAAGTGTGCTTGATCATAGTTCATTGTAATCCCTGGTTGATACATGATCTTAATGTCTATTGATGTTTATGTTTAACCAACTCAACACAGGTTATGTCACCCATTGGGGAAATGATGAGATCCCACAGAGGGGTCAAGTTTATGTTTATGCTATGTATAGTGCATGCACAGGTTGAGTTTGGTGTATGAGGAAAAGAAAAGTTTTAATTTTTATGTATGATTGTTGATCATGTATGGGATTGAACAGGTTTACAGGTTACATGTCAGGCTTGCTACGGGTCCCGGCGGCCTTAAGCCGATCTGGATCCTAGCGCCGGTAGCGGTCCGATTTTTGGGTCGTTACAGCCTCAAATTCAGCTCTCTCTGACTCAGGATGTACTGCAGGCTCTTATAATCTGTGAAGATCTCACATTTTACCCCATAAAGGTAATGCCTCCACATCTTGAGTGCAAAGATTACCGCTGCCATCTCTAGGTCATGTGTAGGGTAATTCAACTCGTGCTTCTTCAGCTGCCTAGAAGCATAAGCAATCACCCTTTCATTCTGCATTAGCACACAACCCAGTCCCACACGGGACGCATCACAATACACTGAGAAGTCTTCATTACTAGATGGCAGGGCTAACACTGGTGCTGAAGTCAACCTCTTCTTTAGCTCCTCAAAGCTCTCCTCACACTGGTCGGTCCACACAAACCTCTGGTTCTTCTTAGTCAATCTGGTCATGGGAGCTGCAATCTTAGAGAAGTCCTGAACGAACCTCCTGTAGTAACCTGCCAAACCCAAGAAGCTCTTGATCTCTGTCACTGTAGTGGGTCTAGGCCAGTTAGCTACAGCTTCCACTTTCTTGGGGTCTACCTCGATTCCATTTTCTGACACCACATGCCCTAAGAAAGAGATGCTCCTCAGCCAGAACTCACACTTGGAGAACTTGGCATACAAGCCATGTTCCCTCAAGGTCTGCAAAACCAACCTCAGATGATAGGCATGCTCCTCTGCATTCCTGGAATACACTAAGATATCATCTATGAAGACAATAACAAAGTGATCCAGGTACTGGCTAAACACTCTGTTCATGAGATCCATGAATGTTGCAGGGGCATTGGTTAACCCGAACGGTATCACAAGGAACTCATAATGCCCATATCTGGTCCTGAATGTTGTCTTCAGCACATCCTCTGCTCTTATCCTTAGCTGATGGTACCCCGATCTCAGATCTATTTTGGAGAAACAACCTGCTCCGGCTAGCTGGTCAAATAGATCATCGATTCTTGGCAACGGGTACTTGTTCTTGGTAGTGACCTTGTTCAACTGCCTGTAGTCGATACAAAGTCTAAGGGATCCATCTTTCTTTTTCACAAATAGCACTGGAGCACCCCAAGGTGAGGTACTCGGTCGGATGAAACCCCTATCTACCAGCTCTTGCAACTGTTCTTTTAACTCTATCAATTCTGCTGGTGCCATCCTGTAGGGAGGGATAGAGATCGGTCTGGTTCCAGGCATCAACTCAATTTCGAACTCTATCTCCCTAGCAGGTGGTAAACCTGGCAGCTCGTCTGGGAACACATCTAAGAACTCACTGACCACGGGCACTGAGGCGGGCTCTCTAACATGACTATCCAACTCTCTCACATGAGCTAGAAAACCCTGACAACCCCTCCTGAGTAGCCTACGAGCCTGAAGGGCTGATATCAAACCTCTAGGTGTACTCCCCCTGTCTCCTCTGAAGACAACCTCTGACCCATCCTGACATCTGAACTTGACTACCTTGTCTCTACAGTCTAAGGTAACACCATAGGTAGATAGCCAATCCATCCCTAGAATGACGTCAAAATCTGTCAAATCTAGAACCACAAGGTCGGCGAAAAGGCATCTCCCCTCAACAAAAACTGGACTACACTGGCAGACTGACTCTGCCACTGACGGGTCACACTTGGGTCCACTGACCCATAGGGGACACTCTAACCCAGAGACCATCAATCCCAACCTCTCGACGGCCCTCAGAGCAATGAAAGAATGAGATGCACCAGGGTCCATTAATGCATACACATCAGAACAACCAATGATGAGATTACCTGACACCACGGTGTTGGATGTGTTTGCCTCCTGCTGAGTCATGGTGAAGATCCGTGCTGGAGCTGACGGACCCTCACCCTTGAAACCCGCTGAAGAAGAGGCTGCCCCTCTTCCTCTGCCTCTGCCACTAGCCTGAGTCGCGGCTGGAGCTACTGGCTAAGCCACACTACCAGAAGCTGTATTCTGAGACTGTGCCATAGAAGCTACTCTAGGACACTCCCGCACCATGTGTCCCTCCTGCCCACATCTGAAGCAGGCTGTCGTCCCAACCAGACACACTCCCTTGTGCGGCTTCCTACACTTCATACAAGTTGTAATACCTGCACCCGAGCTCGAGCCACTTCCTAATCCCAAACCTGACTTGATCTTGCTCCAGAACTTGTTCTTCTTGGACTTCCGGGAGCCTCTGTCCCACTTCTTACTGCTTGAACTCAGAGAAGAAGGGTCTAATCTCCCCCCACCTGGGGTCTTGGAACCAGAAGGTTGTGCCACTGACTGCTTAACTTTCCCCTCGATGATTGCACTAGCCTCCATTCTCCGAGCCATATCCATAATGGCATGGAAACTCTCCCTCTCTGCTGACTGAATCAAGGAGGAATACCTGGAATGGAGCCTCATGATATACCTCATTGACTTCCTCTGATCTGTGTCCAGATTCTGCCTAGCATACGGCAACAGCTCCAAGAATCTGTCTGTATACTTATCCACGCTCATCTCATCTGTCTGCCTCAACTGCTCAAATTCAATCATTTTTAGCTCCCTTGAACTGTCAGGACAAGCCCATCTTGCAAACTCATTTGCAAACTCCTCCCAGGATAGACTGTCCAACCTCGGGTTCACATAGTTCTTAAATCACTCTCGGGCCTTCTTGCATTTTAGAGTGAACCCAGCCATCTGAATGGCTCTACTGTCATCAGCTCCTATCTCATCTGTAATTGTCTTGACCCTCTCAAGGTATACAAACGGGTCATCACCGGTTTCAAACTGGGGAGCACCCAGCTTCATGTAGTCGGTCATCTTGACCTTGCTCCCTCCAGATGAGCTAGGCATAGGCATTTGGGTTTCTGGGACAGTAGGTGCTGCTGGTGGTGGAGGAGGTGCAGCATCCCCTGGGGTAGGGTTTGCTGTACCTGGATAGAAAGATGGGGGTGGGTACATGGGGTACTGTGGGTACGGTGGGTAGAAAGGTAGGTATGGCATCTGAGAGTCATAAGGGTTAAAACTGGGGTAATCCGATGTACCTCCCATTGAATACCCAGGATTATGTGAAAAGGGTGGGTAATAAGGTGGCTGAACAAATCCCGAGGCCTGAGTGCCTCCTTGGGACTCTCCCATTCCCTCTTCCGACATACTTACTCCGAGACTGCCATCCCTCCTCTGATCCACATCCATTTGATCCCCCACATCCTCTGACATATCCCCTTGCACTGTTCCCCTCACTAATCTGCTTCTACCCAGATCCAAAGACCTTCTAGGGTCTCTTACTGCTCTTTCTTTGCTGGACCTACTAGACAGTGCCCTAGGCAATGCAGGAGGACGGGCATCAGTGCCCTCGTCCTGGGGTGGTACTCCAGTCAATCGTGCAGATCGACGAGTTCCTCTCATCCTGTTTACTGAAAAACAACACACATCACATAGAACATTAGCATCAAATGGTTCATGTGGAAGCACATGAACCCGCATCACATACATCACATACATAGCATATCATTAATGCACATGCATAAAATCATGGCATTTCACATCATCATTCAAGACAGGACTCTTTATCCTATCCTAGTGGACATGATCTTCCTATTGTGCTTGACCTTCTAAAACATCTATGAGCCCGACACTCTAGGTTCGACCATATGAACCTAGGGCTCTGATACCAATCTGTAACGACCCAAAAATCGGACCGCTACCAGTGCTAGGATCCAGATCGGCTTAAGGCTGCCGGGACCCGTAGCAAGCCAAACATTCATCCTGTGAACCTGTTTAATCCCATACATGATCAACAATATACATAAAAATTTGAACTTTTCTCTTCATTCATTCACCAAACTCAACCTGTGCAGGCACTATACATAAACAAAGTCATAAACATTAACCCCTCCTTGGAGTCTCATCATTGCTCCAATGGGGTGACATAACATGCATTGAGTTTGGTTTACATAAGCATCAAAAGATCATGTACCCCAAGGGATTAATAACATTACACTATAGTCAAGCACAACTCTAAACTTCCATAAACATCATTACATTACATTTCTATACCATACTTTTACATGACTGTACTCAACATAACATATCAACATTTTTTCATGTCCACACTAGCTATTACATGACCATGACTTCATTACTCTTGCTGACCTCCTGGTCTACCCTGTACCTGCAAACCTAGGGGTTAAGCGAGAGGGGTGAGCTACTAGAGCCCAGTCAGCAGAATAATAGAACATAGCATTTAAAACATATGATATCATGGAATGCATCACAGCACAAACATTTCACATCAAGGATGAACTTGTCACCACTTAGTCCTCTATACAGTCCAATTATGCCAGGGGCGTAGTGCAGGCTCGCCTGGACTTCCATAGCATACATACATATTCAATCATGCCGGGGGCGTAGTGCAGGCTCACCCGGACTTCCATAGTCTGTCATGTCATACCATATAAGGGCTAATGGATCATTCAACATTCATCCACATCAACAACATAATGTGCAATGCGACATATTCGTGAATTCTAATGCAAGCACCCTAATATATCTCATGGCATTCATGATGCGTGAGTCATGCTAAAACGTTCATTATTTACTTTGAAAACATAGAGAGTTATTCCACTCACCTCTGGCTAGCTCTGACAAGACTCGAAAGCAGCTATCTCATTGCTGGAGTCCTCGGTTCCTCGGGTCCGAACCTACACAGGTGGACTCAAATGAGGGACCTAACAAACATGAATATGACTCTAAAATACTCCCCAAAAACCCCCTAAAACACCTCAAAACATCTATAGGAAACATGCAAAGGAAGGCTGAACAGGGCACTTTCGGCGGCAGGTTCGGCGGCCGAAAGTCCCTCCAGAGACGAAAGTCATGCAGGTTCGGCGGCACCTTCGGCGGCCGAAAGTGCCCTCCAGAGACGAAAGTCCATTTTCGGGGGCAGGCTTCAGCAGCCAAAAGGCTTGCCTCACAGACAAGTTCGGCGGCCGAAAATCCTTTTGGCTGTCGAACCTGGTTTCTCCCAAAGGGCAGAAACTCAGCTCTTCACTGCACATTTTCCTCCTAAACCTTTCAAGCAAGCATCCAACTCTCTCAAAGCATGCATACACACATACAACAACACCTAGGGGTCTCAAACTATCCTAAACCCCAACTACAACACATCAAACATGCATATCCAACACACATTGTCCATATAATCACATAAAACCTAACAAAGCTCAACTAACCTAAACATGCATTTCTACCCCATGAATCAACTTAAAACTTACTTAAAACATAAAATGAGTTCAAGATCGGCTCTTACCTCTTGAAGATCGAGAGAGAGACGACCTAAACTTGGAGAACCAAGGAAAAGAGCTCCTGAGTCTTTCAAGCCTCAAAACTTGCTTAAATGCTCACAAATCTTCAAAACAAAGTGAAATCTCATGAAATTCATAAAAGATTTGTAGGAAGAGACTCAAAATCGGCGAGGGACGGCGGAGAACTCACTTTGGCCGAAAATGGGGAGAAAAGCTCACCCATTCGGATAAGGGGACCCTTTTATAGGTGGCTAGCCAGGCCACTTTCGGGGGCCTAACGTGCCTCCGCATGCATGCCATGTTCGGCGGCCGAACCTGGACTGCCCTCACTTATGCCTTCGGGGGCCTAAAGCACTCCCGAAGTGCATGCATGTTCGGCGGCCGAACTTGAGGTTCGGCGGCCGAACCTGAGTCTTCCTCTCAAGACCATTTTCATTCAAAACTTAATTTCTTTCTTGCTTAAAACCATAAAGTACATTAAAACATTTTATGAAAACATGGTTTTACCCTTCTAGAGGTTTCCGACATCCGAGATTCCACCGGACGGTAGGAATTTCGATACCGGAGTCTAGACAGGTATTACAACATGCCTCAAGTTTGGTTCCATCATAACTCATCATTAAAAACATTCACATAAAGATCATGTACAAAAGGGATTACAACTAACATTAGGGCCAAGCACAATACTAGTCCACAATACATTACATGTCCACTACTAATCTATTACATCAACACAAACATTACCCTTGCCGACTTCCTGTGCTACCTCTGACCTGCAAACCTGGGGGTTAGGGGAAAGGGGTGAGCTACTAAAGCCCAGAGAGCAGAACAATAAAAATAATTTAATAAACATATGCTCTCATGAAATGCATCACATCACAAACAATACACATCAAGGATGAACTTGTCACCAGTAACCCTCTACATATTCAATGTGCCCGGCCCACAACAGGAGCTCCTCAGGGCTTTCGCTTAAACATATCATAATATATCCAACTGTGCCAGGGGCATAGTGCAGGCCACACTTGGTCTTTCTCTTACATATTGCCAGAGGCGTAGTGTAGGCCACACCTAGACTTCCATATCATATCATAACATATCACATCATATCGAGGGCTAGTGGGTCATCCAATATCCATCCACATCAATAGCAAGTTATGCAATGCATCATATTCGTGAATTCTAATGCAACAACCTAATAATCATGGCAATCGTGATGCATGAACATGCTCAAAAGTTTAGTTACTTTAAAAATAATACGTAGTTCTGTTCTACTCATCTCTGGCTAGTACTCAATTGACTCTGAAGCAGCTAACTCACTGCTGGTCTCTTCGGTCTTTCAGGTCTGATCCTACACAGGTGGACTCAAATGAGGGACCAAACATACTCTATAAGACTCTAAACATCTCCCCAAAACATGCATAGAAAACAAGCAAAGGAAGGCTGGACAGGGGACTTTCGGCGGCAGGTTCGGCGGCAGAAGGTCCCTACAGATCCGAAAGTCAGGCATTTTCAGGGGCAAGGTTCGGCGGCCGAAAGCCTTCACAGATTCGAAAGTCACCAACCTTCGAGGGCAGGTTCGGCGGCCGAAACTCCCCTCCAGATCTGAAAGTCCCTCTTTCAGGTGCGAGTTTAGGCGGCCAAAGCCTTCGGCGGCCGAACCTTGCTTCGGCGGCCGAACCTGGGTCTCCTTGAGTGACAGAACCCGATTTTGCCTCACACATCTAGCCACCAAAACTCTCGAAAACACATATCCAACTATTCTAAAATATGCATACACATTTCAACATGCATAAGGGGTATAAAACTAGGCTAAACCCCAACAAACAACACAAAAACATCACTTAAAGCATAAAGCTAACATAAACCCTAACATAATATCCTACTAAAAAACATGCATTATATACCCTTAACCCCTTTTAAAACTTACTTAAAACTTACTTAAAACATAAGAATAGATGAGGATCTACACTTATCTCTTGAAGATCGAGAGTAGATGTGATCCGAACTCGGAGATGAGGAGAAAATGGTCTCCGGAGGTCTCCAAGCTTAAAACTTTGATTTAAGCTTAAAATCTTCAAAACAAAGCAAAAACTTATAAAAATCTTGAAGGATTTGAAGGAAAACATAAAATCAACCATGGAAGGGAAAAAACTCACCTTAGCCCGAAAATGGAAAGAGAAAGCTCCCCCATTTTCAGACAGGGGGCCTTTTATAGGTGGCTGGCCAAACCACTTTCGGGGGCCAAAGGAGCTTCCGCAACTGCACCATGTTCGGCAGCCGAACTTGGGCTTTTCCTCCAAGGCATTTTTTTCTTCATTTGAAAACTTTAATTCAAAAACTTAGCATTAAAACCATAAAATCATTTCATAAAACCTTATTTTACCCTTCTAAGAGGTTTCGGCATCCGAGAATCCCGGATTCCAATGGAGATTCCATCAGAAGGTTGGAATTCCGACACCGGAGTCTAACCGGGTATTACAGCCTCGGTCTTGGCCCCAGCCTTAGAAGCACCTCTACCCACTGGGACGACCTCACTTCCACCCTCGGAGGTGCCCCTATCAGCTGAGACAACCTCAGTGCCATCTTGTGGAACACCTTCAGCATCAAAAGTGACCCTGGTCCCGAAGCTCCCTCAATAGCAGCAACTACTACCCCGGAAGCTGCAGAAAACAAAAAATAATCAAGCAAGTTAGTGGCATATCCAACGAAATGCAAAAAGAAAACAAAGAAAGGTAGGACCTCATCTAACAAGTACCAGCATCCTGGCAATCCTAAAGACTAGACACAAACATGCACTTCTCAATTTCATACTTTCGCTTAACAGAAGTTAGTCTGAGAAGGCTAATCTGCTCAAAGAGGATCAGTTGGGGAAGGTCGTTGCAGCCCAGAGGTACATTCCTCCAAGGAAGGTCAACTTGCAACGACACCCCTGGGCTTCCTTTCAACTCTACAATGGCGAACCCCTTGTCCCAACCCTTGATGGAATCTTTGTGCCCGGAAAAGATGGACAACCCCCTTCGAGGGGCAAAATAATAAAAACTCTGGCTAGCCCGGACTAGACAGAAGAAGGTAGAAAATAGGGCAGCCATAGGGTTGAAACCCCAACTGAGACTCACCGACTCGAAGGAACACATAAAGAGGATGGAGGGCAAGCATCGAGGGGTAATCCCGAAATAGCGGAAGACCTCGATGAAAAACGGGGAGAATGGGAAAGTCAGGCCAAACTTGTGTTGCTTGACAAAAAAGACCAGACTGAGATCCCTCTGGGGATCGATGAGACCAGAGGGAGGAGGATCCGGAAGGACGATTCTCTCATTACGATGGGGAGCCCTAATGTGATAAAGGGGGGTGTCCAAGTATTCGCGAGAAAAGAAAGTTGACAGAGAAGAAGGGGTGACATTAGATTCTTGGTTCAGGACATCAGGAAGCCTGGGACTATCCATTGCAGTTTGAGAAACGTACCTTGAAGATGATTTTAGCAGGGAGATGAGAAAAGTGGAGCACACAGAGAGCAAAAGGAGAAGAAGTGTTTGGTAGAGATTTGAGAATTCGAATATGAAAACAGTAAAGGTGAGGAAGGGACGTTTTGTGAAGAGTCGTCCTTAGGCCGCACGGTTATTATGAGGTCCTAGAGATTTACCCCCTTATCAATCATGTAATAACTGCTGAGGAGGTAAATGGGTAATTGATGACCGCCTAACTTCACCACCCCAGGAGGAGGCCGGGCCCAAAAAGGCAGTACTGGCCCAAAGTTCATGAAGCTCCCCCGACAGACCGGTCCAGCACACTCAACCCTGATCCGAACACGCGGAACGGACCGGGTCACTCACAAGCCCAAGTTCAGAAGGAAAAAGCTTAGCTCGGTGACGTGACCTGAGAAAGGACAGCAGACCCAGTCACTTTGCAGCCCTGCCCGCACGCGCGCCAAAGGAAATTAAATGGCCGTCTGGCATAGAGAGGGCGTCTGACGTTTTCGTACATACGAACCTGCGTGACAGAGGTAGGTGACACTATAGCAGAGAGGCCGTTAAGCGTCACTATAGCAGAGAGACCGTTAAGTGTCACTAGCAGAGAAAAGGGAAGGAATAAAAGGAGAAGAACACTCTATTCTCAGACCAAGCTTAAACAATCACCGTAAATCCAATTTTGTGGATCTCAAAACATCACAATTATTTAGTTTTTAATAGATATTAATTTTGATCTATTTTTATAATAGAGGGGTAAATAATTAATTTAAAAAAAAGTTAACAATAATTTTTCTTTGTAATAGATCATATCCTGCAGATAATATTTTAATGATTATATGAAACAAATATCAAAGTTTAGTAATTAAGAAAGTATAAATTTAATCAATGGCGGCTTATAATGAATCTATTCCTATGGAGCTGCATAAAAAAGATTATGAGAGCTTTCTTTTTTCCATATTGAGCATTGTAATTTTAAATAGCTACTTCCGACCAAACAGTTAAAATGAGCTAAAAGAGTGAAATTATGTACGAAAATCCACTCAGAAATATTTTACAGGCCAACATGTAACATTGATATGATACCAACTCGTAACCTGCACATGTTCGCAATTCCTAGTTAGCAACAATCCAATTTGTTGCATATCTCTCATCCTCGCATGAGTATATTTTATTTTCCTGATTTTACACTAATAATTTTTTATCCTCACGCACAGAAACTATTCTTGATGGTACCTTAAGAAACCAGACGAGGAGAAAAGTATTTATAGACAAGCAAGAGCTGGCCATCAATTAATGAATGCAAATTTTGTTTAGATGATCCAGAATATCGACTCATATCTATTACTCATTTTTTATATATGTCTGATTTAAGGTTTTTGCATACGAATTAAAAAAAAGCAATAGATATGTTATATTTTAACAAAAATAGAGATGAAAAAGACTAAATGCCGAGGATAGTTATTTAGAAAAAAAAAAATCTAAAACGACGGATAATAAAAGGCAGAGAGAGTAGAATTTATTGCATATCTTTCACACGTTGCTTGGAGTAAAAGAAGGCAGAGCAGCAAGCAAAAAATCCACTCAAGCCTCGTAGCACCTATTCAATATGTTTCAGAGATTGCAGGCAGTAAAGAAGGCAACACTCTCAATGCATAGTACAACATTCCAGGGATTGTAAGCAGCACATTAAGCCAGCCACTCTAGCACAGGAGCATAGAAGGAACGATATTGTACATGTAACTCCAAGATAGAAGAATGATATGATATTGTACAGGTGACACTTGAGTGCCACCAATTTTAACGTATTGTCACAGATTTTAGATATTATATCTTAGTTGCATGCAAAAATGGGGTAACTAATGCAAATAACAAAGGCTATTATAATTCATCATGACCATCAACCACCTTTAGACCCCAGCTCATATCCTCGCAATGTCTCACATGAGGAACAATTGCACCTGTGTCGGTTCCTTTCTTAGCCCTGCAATCATAAAAGGGAGGAGCGTGAAAACAAGGTTCCATTGACATTGCTCGGCGACAAGGTGGATCAGGAGTCGTCTCATTTTCAGGCTTATAAAGTATCCAGGGCTTCAAACCTCTAAGGCCTTGTGCAACATACCCAAAGGTTGACCATGAACTTGTAACCAATGCATCTGTCAAACTGAGGAGGTACATTTCTGCCCATGCCTTCCTGTTGTGCATCTCCTTCTCTGTTTGTTGATACTCCTCATGGCTTGGCTGGTATACGCCAATAACTTCCCCAGTCAAAGTTGGGTGTTCCCAATACATGTGCTTCAGATTCTCAGAGTACCCCGAATTTAATGATGTCACTAAAACAGCTTTCAATTTTGGGTTTTCAGAAAGAGTGAAAACAGAGTCCTGCATATTTACTTCAGGCAACAGTTTCTCCTTCAGAGTACAGGCTAAAATTTGATCCATCACATGTTTAAAAGGACCTGGTCTTGAATCAAAAACTCTAATTTGAATGCCAATGCTCTCATCCGCCTTTGCTAAGTAAGTTTGATAATACCTTGTGATTAGTCCCCACACATTATTTGAGGGATGGAAAAGGTACCGCCCCAGTTGGTGGAAAATGGTTCCTTTTTCAGGAAATAATTTGCTTAGCTCTTGCTCAAAAGAAGTGATCAAGAAAAGAGAAGGGACAAAGTAGTTGTCCGTTTTTATTATCAACCAGGGGGGTTTTGCAAGAAAGGATTGATCTTCATCACAGAAGAAAAGCTTATCATGATCATCATAATCATGAACTAGGTGAAGGTATAGATAGGATGGGACTGATTCTGCTGAAGCAATTACAACACTATTCTTCAGCATATTCCCATAACAATGAGAAGCTTTCTGATCAAAGCTATCGAATTGATCAATGATAGGGAAATCCATGGGCAGAAACCATGATTTCTCAGGAAATGGCTCACAGAAGAGGTCGGCCATGTCCTTACCTCGGTCAACAAGCAGGACTCTATTTGTGAGAAGAGCATAAAGAAACGTTGAAGCTAGTGATAATATCCTATTACCCAATCCACTAAAAGATATCCACACAACATATTTACACTCTGCAGAACCAACTGTTTGGTTAGACTTGAGTTGTTCAAGAGCTCTGTAATAGGACTCAGTATTAGGTCCACAACGTTTATGAAGATCCTCATAATTTCTGAGTCGGGAAATGAGATATGAAGAAGGCTTATGAGTTGAAGTCTTGCGATATAAAAAAGACTGGTACCTACTGGTGCAAGAAGCTTCATCAAATCCAGCAGCAAGAAGTCCACCAAACAATTTGTCATTTGGTTTATCAGTAGGTTGTAATACAACATGTCCTGAGCCTGAGTTTGAAAAAACAAAAAGAAAAAATAATACAAACTTAGAATATCATATCTCAAAAAGGCCACTTCTCTCATATTAAACACAGAATAAAGTGAAGATGAAATCACTCATATATTCCATTTCATTCCAACTTGTTGAACTGAAAAAAAAAAGAAGAAATTCTTATTATTATTGAATTATTGTTACCACAATCACAGAATTTCTAATCCAAGTTTGGTGAGATCTCAGATAAGTAAAATCACTTGACTTTTTCTTTCTGGTAATTGCGAATTCTGTTAATTGTTGGCAATGAGGGAGGCACTCGACCATGTACTACTAGCCCAATGGCAAATGACTCCACTTTGATTTCATTTTCGAGACATTCTTAAGAGCATAACACGAACTGGTCAAACGTTTCAAATCCGAGTGATTCTATTCACACAAATTGAAATAACCCTAATGTAACAATAGGAGATACATTCAGCTAGAAATTTATAAAAACCCAAAAAAGCTTCACACAAAATGCAGCCACATTCTTAGTAAGTTGAAACAGAACTCCCAACTTTTTAAAAAAAAAAAAAAAAATAGAAATGTTGAAGGAACTCACCTAATCCTACTTCTAATGATGAGAACACTGTATCATTTGGGTAGTTTCTGATTTCGATAACTCTAGCTTCACCCAACCCCAGTAACCAATCGTAAGGCCGGTGTCGAAGCATCAAGGAGAGCACGAATAATACAGGCAAAGCGACCAAACAGGATGCCAAGATCTTGGTAAGAGTCAAGGTGGTGGATCCGAATCTTCGAAATCGGAATCGAGAGAGTTGGATGAGGCCTTGATCTGTGTAATTGGGAGGCGATAATGGCCTCCTTGTGGAAGAATTTGGATCCATTCAATTCCGCATTCGCAAGATTTGGTATTGCTCATAGAGAGGAAATGGAGAAAGAAGAGAAGAGTTGAGGGGAACTCTGTTCTGGAGCTGCTGCTTGAGAGGTTTCAGAGCGAGACGACATGTTTATAGTACCATGTATATGTAGAGATGAAATTAAATTAATCAATTAATTATGAACAACCGGCTTCAAAAAGGTCTTATAATAATTGAGCTAAAAGGTCAGATTAAAGGAAGATAAAAATATTTTTTTTTTTTTAAATTTTGTTTAAATTTCTTCTTCTTTTTTTTTTTTCTAAATTTGTGCGTGAATTACCTTTGATATCTCGAGATCCTAAGTATGAGGTTTAGATTCAAGTGTTTTTGCTAAATTTGATTAGTTTTTATTTATTTATTTTTTTCGGATGTGCCTTCTTTATTTTACCTTTTGACTTGGTTATCATTTACATGCGTACGATGTTTGGACGGTATGAGATTCTGATTTACGTTTATTTAATTTTTTATTCGACTTTTAAGGAGCATGATCCTTATTTTCTTGAATCTTTTATCCTTAATTGATTTTGTGAGTCAGTGGCATCAGACTGAGTTTCTAAACTTTCAAGGACCTTGCTAAGGACTTTCAACTAGGCTGTTAATCGGTTGGTTCGATTTCGAATCGAATTGAATTGAAAATTGAATTATAAAAATATTAAAAATTGAAAAAATTAATTATAAAAATATAATTAAATCGAATCGAACTGATAAAAATCGATTTGATTCAGTTTGATTTGATTCAAATCGAAATCTGTAATTTTTTTAATTTTTTACTTTTAATTTTAGTAGAATAATTTAATAAATATTTCACATAAATTTATCAATAAATATTATTTGAATACATAATAATAATACTTAAAAAATTCATAAAAATTCATATAAAATTTAAAAATATATATAAAATCAGTATTTCTATGTATAAAATCGGTTTTTTGATTTTTCGATTATTTAATATGTTTAAATCGAATCGAACCTAAAATCGAATAAATTAAAAAATATTAACCGAACCAAACCGAATCTTCCAATTAACTGAATCATTAAACCGAAATTGATCAATTCGGTTCAGTTTTTCGGTTCAGACCGATTTATGCTCTCCCCTGCTTACAACAGGAGGGCAGACTTGGATGCATCCTATTTGCGACGGTTTTTTAAACCCATATTTTCATTGGTCCACATTTTATAATGGCTTAGCTGAGTATCAAATGGGCCTTTGCTGGCCGGTTAAGGCGTAGCCTTTTGGTATTAAATTTTATTTAAATATATTTGATTTTTTAATTGATAATTAAAGATATTTTTGAATAAAAAATAAATTTAATATTTTTACCCCTTACTTTATAATTTATGGATAAATTTAACATTTTACATCATAATAATTAGAGTGAATTACTAGAAAGTCCATTTATTATAAAATTAACTAATTTATTTCTATTTTAAAATTATTTAATTAAGTATATTTATATTTTATAGATTTATCTCTTTATTCATTTTGATAAAACTGTTTTAAATTATTTATATTAATTAATTTTTATAATTTTAATTATATATATTATACAACATAATAATCGCTTAAAGTAAAATCACTAATAAATTTTAACATATGGTCATCTATAAAAAAAATTTGAATACCATAACATTCGGTGCTCAAAATAATAAAGTTTACTCTTTCTGAATTAGTCGAATCGTTTACGGTATAAAGTTACGTTAAATGATATAATTTAGTAAATTTTCGTTACATCTATAAGATCGAGATCTCTTATTTACTAATTAGTACCAGTCAGATTTTCAGAAAATTTGATAACAATTTTATCTTTTTACAATATAAAAGCGAAGCATATATAAATTTCAATATATGTATTTTTACACACTCATTTTAAGTTGAATTTATTTATTACACTCACCCATAGATGCCAACTACCTCACTTTTACTCTTTTTTAAACTCCCGCAACAAGGTCTACTCAAATCAATTAGAACCCAAATCTATCTCAATTTGCAATTCAATCTTCTTGTCTCAAGAAGTTGCGCCCAACTATATAAAGGTTGTGCTCTAGCAAGAGAGAAATGACCTCACTCTATTTTCAACAATTTTCAACAATGTCACATTAAGGAGGAAAGCGAATTACAATATGTTACTAGAAAAAAAAAATACAAGATTCAAGAGTGCCAGAAAAAAAAACTAAAAAATAGGTCTTATATTTTTTTTTCATCAAAAAATAAAATTAAAAACTGAACATGAGAATTCATGAACAGGCTACTTATTTTATTCCAAGGGTAAAATAGTAATTATACATTATCACCGATACCGTCGTTACAATAATTCTCATCTCCCTTGTAGACAGGGGGGACGGTCTACAAGGAGTGAAGGCACAGCTCAAGATCTCCGTAGGCCTACGGTAGCCAACTGGGCCCAGCCTCTGCTGGTGGGCGACTAGTCACTCTCCCTAAAGAGCCTTAGGAACAACTTGGCTTGTGGCAGGAGGAGACATCAATATGTCTCATATTATTAGAAAAATTAAGGTTTAAGAGTACTATCACCTAACCATTACATAAAAACTACATAACACATACAGTTAGAATCTCAAACCCAGTAAAAAGCTTAAAACTAAGACCCAACCCAAGAACCCACAAACTCAGTAAGAAAAAAGAAACTCTAACTTATGGAGAATAGCATATCGCGCTACCACAAACTACTGGGCGGAGAAAGAGGCAAAGTGATCCCAACTACTAGAAAAATATACTATTGAAACACTTAACCACCCAGCAAAGCCATTATCACTCCAAAAAATGCCATTAAGGACAAGAAAAAAAAATGGAGAAAGAGGCAAAGTGGTCCCCAACTATTAGAAAAACATACTATTGAAACACTTAACCACCCAACAAAGCCATTATCACTCCAAAAAATGCCATTAAGGACAAGAAAAAAAAATGAAAATTACCATGATTAGAAGCTTCATCCAAGCTAAAAAGGGGAACTAAGAAGAGCTTGCTTGCTCGTATACAATAGTCATAAGATCGACTATCCAACACAAAAAAAGGAATGCGATAAAATATCGAGATTCTCAACACATAAAATAAATGATCTTTTGCAAACTAATATAGATTAATCTCCTTCTGAAGTATAATATGTAAAGATGAGTGAGTGACTGAAGGAGAAGATCGACACTTTCATAGATTCAGAAACCCTCATTTTCCTCAAATCACATGCAGGAGCTTCTTAAGACAAAAGGACATATCCAAATTCATATGCGTGCAACAAACAACAAGCATACCAAAAAAATAGAAAAATAAGAAAAAATTTAAAAAAAAAAAATTTCGACATAAGGTCTAATCTATCAAAGAATCAAAAAAAAATATTTATGCACAAAAATATGCCTAGAGATAAGAAGGAAAAAATTCACTATCTGAAAAGAGTCAACAGTCTTCTAACTAAACAGGATAGAGGACGACCAAGAGAAGTTTGTGTCTATGAAAATTAGAGAGAAAGCCATACTTGACGCTTACTGGGGAAGTGAGTAACAAATTGTGGTTCATCGAATATTAAGATATAAAATTGCATGCAAGTTTTAATTGGAGACCTGTTCGGTGAGTACAACATATTTCAAATTTGAATATTAATATTTATTTAATTTAAAATTTATTAATTAATATTTAGTTTTCAAATAATTATTAATTTTTATTAAATATTATTATTTTTATTACTAATTTTAAACTAATAATATAAAAATTATGTAATATTACTAGGATGTAAACGGGTAGGGTACCCGCAAAATTGAGGGTACCCAAATCCGAACCCGATTATATATAAAATTTCTGAATCCGTCTCAAATCCGTTTAGTATTTTAATTTTATTACCCGTACCCGTTCCAAATCCGTTTAACAATACCTGCATAATACCCGAACCCGACCGAACCCGGTTTTTTTAAATTCAATTCAATGATAAAAAAAAATTTAAAGATTTGGATATTATAACCCAAATAACAAACCGAATTAGAAAATTTAAATATACTAAAATAAAATAAATATATTACAAATTCATCATAACACAACCATTAATCAATTATCTATCCAACATAAAATTTTGAACAAATGAAATATTCCCAAAGTTTATTAAATTACATTAATTGAACATAAAATATATTCAATTGGCCATTTCAATCTCCAATATCAAATTGCTTGAAAAGCTTCAAAAAAATAAATACAAAAAAATTAGAATATCACAGTTGCAAAATAATACACGTTATCATAAAAAATAATGAAATAAAAAAATAAAAATCAAACTTACATATTAAAATTGTGAAATGCATGATTTAATTCACATCATCCTCAGCATCCCATAAACAAGATATACTCTCATTTGAACAACCAGCTACATAGTAATATAGAAAAAAATTAATAATATTTATCAGCTTTACATTAAAATAAAAAAAATAAAAATAAGAGTTTATTGTTGTAATTACCTTCAATTTCTTGGTTATCTTCAATTTCTAACCATAACCAATTTTGTGAGCACATCAATGCTTCCAAAGTATCTTCATGGAGTCTACTTCTATGAATACTAACAACTCTACCTCCAGTACTAAAAGCAAACTCAGATGCAACTGAAGACACAGGTACAGCCAAAAAATCTCTAGCAATCATTTGTAATGTAGAATATTTTATCCCATTTGTCTTCCACCAATTAAGAATATCAAATTCTTGCATATGGCAAAACATACTCTTCAAGGTAATGATCTAATTCATATTTCACATGAACACTAGTGGAAGAAGAATTAAGAAATGCAACTAGATTACTAAAGTCTTTCTTCAAAGAACCTTGATTTTCTGAAACTGAAATAGGTGGAACTGAAGATGAACTTTGAGATTTTGGCTTGAAAGCTCAAGATTGGTAATCATTAAGTAAGTTGTAATAAGTAACCTTAACTTGTTCAATCTCATTTGATGCATCATCACCATAAATCATTGGAAAATAGTATTCCACCACTTTTATCTTATACCGTAGATCCAATATGATAGCAACAGCCAAAACAATGTGAACCACACTCCAATATTTTTCAAAATTTTCAAACATTCTAGCAGATATTGACTTTATAACATCATCATTAGAACTAGTCCATTCCACTATTGAATTTCGCAATTGGCAAATGGAAATGAAAAAACAATTAGAAGTTGGATATTTCCTCCCAGAAAATATTTCAGTGATGCTGTGAAAAGTTTCTAATTTTTCTGCAACTCTTTTTGTCATTTCCTAATCATCATCAGTAGGCACATCCTTGTAACTTTTTTCCCTAATTTTCAATCTAGGAAAAATATCTTTGTACTCAATTGCAGTTTGAAGCATATGATATGTTGAGTTTCATCTTGTTTTACAATCTAAACTCAACTTTTTTGTACAAGTAATCTTCAATTGTCTAGCCATTTCTTCAAATTTTTCTACACGTTGAGGAGAAGCTACCCAAAATACTATACTATCAATATAATGTGCTGTGGTAGACATGTAGCCTTTCTTTTGATTTGATGTCCACATATTAGTGGTGATTGCTATTCGACTCTTGAGTTTCTCCAAAGATTTGTATAATTTATTGAACTCAAGATCGTAGATATCCAAAATATCTTTCCTAATAGTATTTCGAGAAACCATTTTGAAAAGTGGTTGAAGGCTGGCAATAAACTTTCTAAATCCCACATGTTCAGTAATGCGAAATAGATACTCATGTAATATAATGGCACATGCTAACTCCCTTCTTGATTTTTCTTGATCAAATGTAAAGTTTCCAAAATACACTTTTCCATCATTTCTTATATCTATAGAAATCTGCTTTTGCTTTTCTAGACATTTGACTATGTCTTGATTGCCTTTCTTTGCACATTTCTCTATATGATTGTGCAAAGACTTAGTCCCATTTTTGCTATTTGCTTTGAGACTTGTCTTACAATGATTACAAATTGCCCAATCATTCCCACTATGATGGACTTTTTCAAAATGATCCCAAACAGTTGATGTCAACTTCCTTTTCTTTCCCAAATTGCTAATTGGAGGAAGACTTCCAGTTGGATTTGTAGTGGCTGGCAATGAATGAGATGGATTGATTGGTGTCGATGGCTCCAATTGAGAATAGGTGGAACTATTAACGGGCAGAGTAGTTGAAGAAGGTTGAGAAACAGCAGTAGCTTTGCAACTCACTACATCTTCGGAACTATTAAACGTTGACATTTTAAATATCCTAAATATGGAGAACAGTAACATGTATTAGCAAACAATACATAACCATAAAAACAAATAACATATAGTAACTTAATCAACAAATAAATTTATTTAAGTCAATACATAACCACAAACTAAAATAGCAACTTTTAGTCCATACATCATATTAATAGCCCATAAATTCTAAAAATCAACAGTGTTACAGTAATCAAATAGCAATAATAAAAACCAAAAGCAGAATCCATCTAGTATCAAAGCAGTGAACTGTTACAGGAGAAGAGAAAGCAACGCATAACAGCACATCATCAATACATCACATTAAATATCATTGACTACCAAGAGTCCTTAAAAAGTCTATTCATAACTGCAATTAAATTTTTTAATTGTATCCAAATAATCAAATTAATAGTCCATAAATTCTAAAAATATTTAATAGCAACTTTTAGTCCATACATCAGATTAATAGCCATAAATTCTAAAAATCAACAGTGTTACGGTAATCAAATAGCAATAATAAAAACCAAAAGCAGAATCCATCTAGTATCAAAGCAGTGAACTGTTACAGGAGAAGAGAAAGCAACGCATAACAACACATCATCAATACATCACATTAAATATCACTGACTACCAAGAGTCCTTAAAAAGTCTATTCATAACTGCAATTAAATTTTTTAATTGTATCCAAATAATCAAATTAATAGTCCATAAATTCTAAATTACAGTAATCAAATAGCAAACCTGAAGAGAGTTCTAGTCAAATGAGATATCGCCAATGCCGATTGGAGAGAGGCAAGGGCAGTCGGAAGAGAGAAGGAGATGTCGCCGATGCCGACCGAGGAGAGGGAAGAGTTGTCTCCGACTAGGAAGTGGGAGATGTCGTCACTGGAGAGAAAAGATTTATCGTTGACTGGGGAGAGAAAGGAGATGTAACGACCCGAAAATCGGACCGCTACCGGCGCTAGGATCCAGATCGGCATAAGGCCGCCGGGACCCATAGCAAGCCAAACATACCTCCTACCACCTGGTCAAATCCCATACATGATCAAAACTTTAGCATAAAAACTGTAACCTATGATGTAAATACCGAGCTTGACCTGTATGCAACATAACTGGAAACATAAAGAACCCCCTACTAGAGCCCTCAAAAACTCTAGCTGGGTCAACATATCATACATCAAGCTGAGATCACATCCAAAGAACTAAAACCTAACCTGTGCATGCATTAAACCAAAAACATAAAACCTCCACTAGAGTCCTCGTCAAACTCTAGCATGGTAAACAACACATGCCACAAGTTCAGTTCCAACGCAACTCAACATAAAACCAATACATACATCATGTACCAAAAAGGGACTAACCAAGTCTTAGGACCAGAGGGACTTTCGGCCGCCGAAGGTGCCGCCGAAAAAGCCCGAGTTTCGTCTCTGGAGAGAGGGTTTGGTCGCCGAAGGTGCCGCCGAAAGTGCCCTGTTCAGCCTTTTCATGATTGTTTTCTATGCATGCTTTGTTGACGTTTTAGGGGGTTTTTGGGTAGTGGTTCGGGCCGTTACAGAGGGGTATCGGTTTTCGGGTCATTACAGGAGACGTCGCCGGTGCCGACTGGGCTGCCGGCACTCGTCAGTGAAGTGGGGGAGAGAGGCGTTAGACTGGAAAGTGGGACTGTGGGTAGGGATGTAAACGGGTAGGGTACCCGCGAAAATTAAACTACCCGAATTCGAACCCAATTTATATTAGTAATATCCGAATCTAGGGGTGAGCAATATTCGGTTCAAACCGAAAAAATCGACCGAATCGAACCGATTTGAAAATTTGGTTCGGTTTTTTATATATTTCGGTTCGGTTCGGTTTTCAATTTTAAAAATTTCAGTTATTTCGGTTCGGTTCGGTTTTGATCAGAAAAAAAACCGAAAAAACCGAACCGAACCGATTAGTAATAATAATATGTTTTTTCAATAATATATAGAAATTAAATCATATTAAAATTAAAATATTTTAATTAAATTTTAAAATATTAAAAATAAAGGGTAAAAAATAAAAAAATTATTAAAAATCAAAACCGATCAAACCGAACCGAATCGAACCGAATCAGACCGGTTCGGTTCGATTCGGTTTCTGACCAAAATCGGTTCGGTTCGGTTTTCATAAACACTCAAATTTCGGTTTTCGGTTTATTCGGTTCGGTTTGGTTTTGAACCGAACCGACCGAATGCTCACCCCTATCCGAATCCGTTCCGAATCCGATTAAAAATTAATTTAAACTATCCGAATCCGTACCAAACCCGATTATTATTACCCGAATAAAATCCGAACCCGTTTAATCTTATATATTTTAATTAATAATTTATATAAAAAATATTTCTCATTAATAATTTTCATTTAAAAAATCTAATATTTCTAAAAAATATTTAAATTTAAATTTTTAAATAAAAATATATAAAAAAATTTATAAATATTATTGTAAAATATATTTTTTATATTAAATTAATTATTTATATAAACGGGTTCGGGTGGTGGGTACCCTGTACATAAAACCCGAATCCGATCCGAACCCGCAACGGGTATTATTTTTAAAACCCGAACCCGTCCCAAACCCGATTATAACTACCCAAATCCGTTCTATTAGGGTTCGATCGGATCGGGTACCCGAAAATACCCGATCCGTTGCCATCCCTAACTGTGGGAGATGTCACCGACTGGAGAGAGAAGGAGATATCGCTGACTGGAGAGAGAAGATTTATCGTAACTGGGGAGAGAAAGGAGACGTCGCCGGTGCCGATTGGGCTGTCGGCAGTCGTCAGTGAAGTGGAGAGCAGTATGGTAAAATGAAAAATGGAATGAGGGATTAGGGTTAGTTTTGTTAGTATAGCTAATCGGGTTCGGGTAACGGGTATTCGATCACCTAATCCCGAACCTTACCCGAATCCGAGACGGGTAAAATTTTTCAAATCCGAACCCACCCAAATCCATTTTGTAAAAATCCAAATCTGTTCTAATAGGATTTGAATGGATCGGGTACCCGTGAAAATCCGCCCGCCTGACATCCCTAAATATTACATTAAACGAGTTTGTTTAAAGAGTACAACGTTACAATAAGATTCATTACTTACTGCTATTTTATTATTAATTTTACACAAATAACATAAAAAAAACTATATGTTCTACATTATTATTATTAAAAATTAACTCGTTTTAGTATAATCCTTTGGAAATTTAATAATTACAGAAAATTAATAGCATTAATCTAATAAAATCGCAGGGTTCAAAATAACCTATTTTACAAAAAGTAATTTTAGTCAAATGCTTAAAAAAGTAATATTAGTAAAAGAAATTGATGAACATCTCATTACAAATGTTATCGTCTGAAACGACGCTATTTTGATTCGTATTGAACTTCCTTCGCAGCTTTCTCAATTTCGTCTCTTTACGACGCCGTTTGAACACGACCCCCTTCTCCTTTTCTAACGCCCGTCATCGCCTCTGAACTGAAGCATAAACAGAGAAGCGAGCTCCCCCATTCTTTCATATCCATGGCGTTGCGATTAGGGATGCTAAAAACTGCTGGCGGTAACCATGGGGCCATGTTAACTCTCTTGAGGTGGTCCCACATCGCAGCAATGCCCTCACCGTTGGATGGGTCCCTCCACCGCACGATCGCACCTACACAGATGGTTTTGCCGGAGTTCGACCCGGGCCCAGATAACAGCAATAGCAGATACATCAACAACTTAGAGTTTGGATTCCCGAGTTTCTCTTTTGGTGGATCCATGGAACTGATGGCTGTCCCAAAAAAGAAGGTAATTGCTCATCTCATTTCTTGCTCTGATGGGTTTTACTATTCTCATTTTGTGTTATCATTATTTCTATGATCACACTATTTCGTTTAATGATATTTAGGATCTGAGTTTTTTTTGTTGGGTGGGGTTAAACTAGGGTTTTGGTGGGGTTCTAGGTGGCTATACATTTGGATTGGAATTGGCTTCTGGTCATTCTGGTATTCTGATTGTGAATTTATTCTTGGGTTTCGCTGAGAAAATGCTGATATTGCTTACTTATTGCCAATAAAGAGAAATTGGATCACTTCTTCATGCCTTTCCCTTGGGTTGCTTGCTTCATATTTAGTGTGTGAGAAGAACAAGCTATTGTTGAGGTGGACTAGGAAGTCATCAAATTACTATTTCTGCTTTTCCGGATTTTGCAATAATGAGCATATCAATTGTATTCATAAATTCCAGGGACAGCCTTCGAGGGTCATGACATTTTGATTTTGGGTTGTATGTGTAGTGAATGTCACTGTGCAGATGTGTGAATGCGTGGACATTTCCCCTTCTGAAACCTCCATGATGATTTCCCTTTAACTATCTCTGAAGTAGCAATCCTAATTATAGTCATTAGAGCTCCTGTTGTGAGCTTTACTTTTGATGCGCGACTGTTTAGTCACCCGTGTAGTATGTTTTTTCAATGGTGAGGTTTCTTGATGTATGGTTCACTTTGCATTTCTTTTCGGACCAGTTTTATGTAGGAGCCATGATTTTGTGAACACTGTAATCTTTTTATACATGTAGGTGTCTCCCCATAAGAGAGGCATAAGAAATGGACCAAAGGCTTTGAAACCAACACCGGTCATTATTCGTTGCAGGTAAGGGGTTGCCAATGATTCTTGGTGTTTAGTGAACATAATTCATTGAGAACTTCTTGTCCCTTTTTTTATGATATCTAATTCCAGTCGCTAGAAAATGTTTGAATTGCTGCTTCAGAAAAGGTTAGTTGGAAAATAAGTTTGCAGAAGAAATGTTTCTTGATTTGACTTTAACTTTCAACATTTGTAAAAATGGTAATGCCTTTTTGAATTCAAAAGTTTTGCAGAAACTTCCACTTTGTGTTTGCTTTATTTTGCGCTTTAAGTTGGTACTATTTTCAGTAAGACAGGTTTAGAATTTTGGAGGGATCTGAGGAGTGCATTACTTCACTCTACCTCTCTTTCTCTCTCTTGGAGAGAATCTGAATAAATGAAGTCAATTTCTTGGGGATGATAAAACAAACAGAAACAATATCTGTTACAAAAGCATTTAGGTGGAGATATGAAACTGTAGCCTTGAATGGGTTCATTTCAACTGTGTCTCTGTTTTTCAAACCGATGAGTGTGCTTTTCATCAATTACTTTGAAATTCATTATTATAATAGCAGCTAGTCTTTCCTAATTTCTGTAACTACATCATGTGTTTGATTCCATCTCCTTGAATATTTACCAAGTATGCTAACACATCTGCACATGACCTTTTCCGTGATTTGCTCTTTGCTTTCAGGAGTTGCGGGAGAGTGAAGCTGCCACACTTCTACTGTTGCAGTGGGGATAGGGGAAAAACTGACGAGCAAAATAAATAAGCAAGCAACTATTAATTATTTGTCTGAGTTCAAGACGTAGTTTTTCCTTATCTATTGTTGAAACTACATGCAGTTATCAGCAATTTGAATCGATGTTCTCTTCGAATATCAATGGCATAAGGCTTGTACTCTGTTTACCAATTGCATTATGCTACTATTTTGTTTGTCCCTTTTGTTAATATTTTTTCAAGATTTATTTTATGTGAAAGTATTTTCCCTTTGTCTAATCTTGTACGTGCTATCTTTCGAATTTCACCTATATTCCTGCTAAAAAGAGTCCCAACTCCTTGAAACTCAATTAGTCTCTTCTGGGAACCACCATTTGAGCTTCTATTCTCTGGTCTACAGATGGGTTTTTGTTGAGATAGCTATTGATTTGAGTGGAGGAGAATAATTTGAAACCAAAAATAATAAAATATGCCTTTGAAGAGTTGAGGAAGCAAGTGTTATATGAAAATGGATACTTTTCCTTCACTATTGTTGTTCCTGTGCTTGGATGTTTTTCACCAATAGCTATATTTTGTTTTCTGTTGCAAGGTGGCAAGTGTGGTATGTTTGATTTTTTAACTTTAATCGGTTTCGCTAAGTATTACTCATTTTGGTATAAAAAAAAAATAGATTTTTATAAAATTATATAAAAATTTATTTTTTTAAATAATTTTTTTAAGTTGAAAACTTTTAAATTCTTTCATTTAAAAAAAATTAAAAGAAAATAATTAAACTAAATTTTAGTGAAATCTTTAATTCTGAATATGACTTAAAGAGTGCAATATCACATTTATTTATTTATAATATTAACAACAAAAGAATATTTTTCTTTAGATATTTTCTTATTTTAGAGAGAAAATGACAATGTAAGAAAAAAATTGTATAATAATTTATAAAGGTAATATTTTCCCTCCTTTATTTAATAAAAAAAGAAATTAAAAAAATTCCTTTTATTTTCTTTCTTCCCCATAATCTATCAACTAAACGTAGTGTGAATAAAGGATAAAAAGAATTACATAATAAACAAATAGGTAAGTTGATTAATTAACTACTGAATTTTAAAAACACCACTCTAATTTTAAAAAGTCTATTAAATTTTCATTGTCATTTGAGTAAAATATTTTATTGCTTTTAATAATAAATAATAATGATCGCCGGATTTCTCCTCTTCAGAATGAGGCCGGACTTAAAAAAGCAGTATTAGCTCAAAACTCATGAAATTTCTCTGACAGATCGGTCTAACACCTTTCAGCCTTAATCTGAACACGCGGAACGGATCGGATCACTCATAAAGTCCAAGTCCGGTAGAAAGAAGCTTAGTCCGGTGACGTGACATGAAAAATTATAGCAGACTCATTTATTTCGCAGTCCTGTCTGCACTCGTGTCGGAGGCTGCACTCGTGTCGGAGGAATTACATGGCCGTCTGACGTGGAGAGGGTATCTGACGCTTTTCTACGATCTGCATGACAGAGGCATGTGGCACGGTAACAGAAAGACCGTTAGGCGTCACTAGCAAACAAAAAGGAAGGAATAAAATGAGAGGAACACCTTCCCTCCGGCCAAGTTCACACAACTATAATAAATCATATTCTCTATATTTCAGAGCATCAAATAATTATATAAAATTTAATTTAATTTAATTAATTTTTTTTATTAACATTAAAAATATATACAATTTTTTAAAAAAAATAAATTTCTTTTATAAAATGAAGCATATCAAATATAAAATTAAAAGAAGGGAGATTTTTTGCTTTTAAAATTATTATTCTTTAAACATATAAATACCATAAATAGTAATGTGAGAACATTTTAAAGTTTTCTCACCTTTTAATATTTTTTTAAATTACAAAAATATTTTAATGCAAAACCTAACGACTAACTAATTAATTTTGAGAAAGAATAATATAGTTACATATTATGAATTATAGATAAAAAGAAGAGAAAAGTAGATGCGGCGGAGAGTGAAGAGCTTAAAAAGATGC